>NW_006921652.1:1974537-2023558 GCF_000298275.1 Orycteropus afer afer
AGCTTTCGTATGTTTGATGTTTTATCCTTGATCTCCCTATTATTAATTTCTAATTTTATAGCATTGTGGTCCGAGAAGATGCTTTGTAGTATTTCAATGCTTTAGAAGTTATTGAGGCTTGTTTTATGTCCTAACATATGGTCTATTCTGGAGAAGGATTCATGTGCACTGGAGAACAAGGTGAATGGTGCTTTTGTTGGGTGAAATGCTCTCTGTATATCTCTATGAGGTTGAGCTGGCTGATTGCATTGTTGAGTTCTGTATCTTTGTTGAGTTTTTCTCTAGTTGACCTGTCCCTCTTTGAAAGTGGTGTGTTAAAGTCTCTTATTACTATTATAGAGTTGTCTGTCATCCCTTTTAATTCAATTAATATTTGCTTCATGTATTTTGTAGTACTTTCATTGGGTGCATAAATATTTATTATTGTAACATCTTGTTTGTCAATTGACCTTTTCAGCATCACTTAATGTCCTTCTTTGTCTCTTATGATGTTTTTCACCTTAATGTCTATTTTATCAGAAATTAATATTGCCACTCCTGCTCTGTTTTGATTGCCATTGGCTTCAATGGTATATTTTTTTCCATCCTTTAACTCTTAATTTGATTTTATCCTTGTGTCTAAGGTGGGTCTCTTGTAGGCAGCATACCAATGGATCTTCTTTTCTTATCCAGTGTTCCCTCTCTTTCTCTTGATAGGTGCATTTAGTCTATTCACGTTGAGTATAATTAGTGATAGGTATGCATTGATTGCTGTCATTCTATTGTGCTTTTTGTCGTGTTGTTGGTGTTTCCTTGGTCTATATACTTTTCTGTGCTGAGTCATTTTGTTATCAAGTGTTTCCTCTCTTTTTTTCTTTATTGTTGGTTTTGTGCTTATTAAATCCATATGTTTTCCTTCCTTCTGGATTTGCTTAGGGGGATTGTTAATTTTCTCTGTGGTTACCTTAGAGTACCTTCTTGTCTCTACATTTTTAGAACAGTGCATTCTGTGAAGGCATTGTCATTTTCCTCTCCATTTGGAAGTTTGTACCTAGAAGTTCTATTCCCTCTAATAGGTTAGTTGCTGTTGTCGTGTGCTGATGAACTTCCTTGGTTTTTAGTGTACAGTTATTTTATGGTCTTATTTTGAGTTTCTATTTCTGATTTGGTTTTAGTGTTGATGCCATGTATCCTGATTTTGTTGATCTCTGTTGTGGGTTCTCTATTGGAAGGATTTCCTTAAGCATTTCTTATAGGGTTGGTCTGGTTTTCACAAAATCCCTTAATTTCTGTTTGTCTGAGAATGTCTTGATTTCACCTTCATTTTTGATGGATAATTTGGCTTGATATAGGATTCTTAGTTGGAAGTTCTTTTCCTTCAGTCCCATTGCTTTTTTGCCTGCATGGTTTCTGCTGAGTAATTGGAGCTCAGCCTAACTGTTTGATTATTATAAGTAATATTTCTTTTGTCCTGGGCAGCTCTAAAAATTTTTTCTTTGTTGTTGGTTTTGGAGAGTTTGACTATAATATGCCTCGGTGTTTTTCTTTTGGGATCTGTCTTGTGTGGGGTTCTATGAGCTTCTTGAACAAATATCTTTTCTTCCTTCATGATATGGGGGAAGTTTTCTGTTAGCAGGTCTTCCACAATTTTCTCGGGGTTTTTTTTTTTTTTTTTTTTGCCTCTTCTTATTCTGGAATTGCAATGAGTCTTATGTTATTTTCTCATGTCATCCCATATAACTCTTTGGTTCTCTTCATTTCTCTTAAATCTTTGTTCTGATTTTTCTTCATATAGGCTGGTGTCCAGAGACTTGTCTTCTAGTTGGGATATGCATTCTTCAGCCAGTTCTAACCTACTCTTATATGCCTCTACTGTATTTTGTAATTCTGTAATTTTGGTATTCATCTTCTGGATTTCTAACTGCTGTTTTTGTATGAGTTCTGATTGTGCATTAATCTTGTTATTTTGTTCTAGAATGATTTTCCTGAGTTCTTCCAGGGAACAGTCTGTGTTCTTCTTGCTTCTGTTTGGGGCTTCCTTAGTCTCCTGTAAAACTCTATAAACATATCTTCTAAATTCATTCTCAGATAATTCTACTGCCTCCTCTTCTTCCATGTTTAGTGAGATCTTTGTTTGTGGTTTTGCTTCTAATGCCTTGTCCTGTTTTTTTTGTTTGATTTGAGGTTGCCTGTTGTTTCCTAGACATTTTGAGTTTGTCTTTAACTGTTGGTTATGTACTGATTTGTTTTGTCTTTGTTTTATGATTTAATATTTTGAAAAGGTGAAGCTGGTATATTTTATTTTTTTTAATTATTGATTCAGGTATGCTGGGTTGCTCTGCAGTTTTCTTTGTGATGGTGGAATCGCTGTGTGGAATGTACATATGGGTTTCTGTTTGTTGTAAAGAGCATTTAGAATTCAAACCAGGAGGTATTATGGTGGCTGAATGTGGTTTCTTCTATTGGGTGAGTGAGGTTATTGGCAGAGAAGGTGATAGTGGAAAAGAGGAAGAAGGAAGGCTCTCTGTTGATAGGGGCAGTTTCTAGGGCTTTGAGTGGCCTGCTAATGATGACAATGTACTGTTATTCACAGGCCCACAGCTCAATTTCAGCAAAGACTCCAGTTATTAAGGGGTTGCCACTTTCCTCCATGTTCAGACACATGCAAAAACCCCACTCCCAAAGTCTCTTGGTGCCAAAAAGCCAACCCAAGACAACTGCCCAGCTCTATGATCTGCCACTGGCATTCCTCTCTGGGTCTGCTCGCCCATGGTGCCAAAGATCTGCTTGGTTTCAGTGGTGCTGGAGTCAGGCCAGTGCCTGCTTATACCCTGTGGTCTCAATATTACTGACAAAGTCAAGGGCGGGCCCCTCAGTGCCAATAAGGTGACCAAGCCTGATCAGAGATCCACTGTGGGGGCACCTCCCCAGGTCCACATTCTTGCAGCACCAGTGGACTCTTTGCTCCAGTTTCAGTGGCACCGGACATGCCCGTCTGCACCTAACTGACCCAAGTTACTGATAAAATCAGGTAATGAAGGTAGATCCTTGGGGTGATCACTGGTATGCTGGTGTAGTTGCTGGCATGCTGGGGTGGTGTGTCTTCTTCCTTAACCCAGGGAGGTCTCAGATGGCCTTTCTCGCCTGCTGGTTGGCATTCCCGCAGGGGGGTTTCTGATGGCCTTTCCAGCTGCCTGTTGGTGCTCTGCTGGATGGATCTCCCAATCTTGTTATTTTTTTTCCCCTGTCCCTTTCTCCTTTCTAATTTTATTCTCCTGAGTTTGGTGCACTCTGACTCAGTGAGCTGTTCAGAGCACCGGAATCCCTAATTCAAACTATTGTACCTAGTTTTTCAGGCACTAAGATGGTAGAGGGAATTGGTGTGGTGGTTACTGATGAGACTCCATTTTGAACTCTCAAAATACGTTCTTATTGTGGAGTACTTTATGATGAAAAGAAAATGCTTTAATATACACTATCTCATTTACACTCAAAGCAATGCTATGAGGCATTATTATTTCAATTTGAGGTCCAAAAAAAACTGTACACAAGGAGGTGAATTGAATTGCTCCATGTCACTTAGCTTTTAGCTAATGTGTGGAGAAAGAGTCATTGGGACTGAGGTTTTCAGATTCCACATTCAGCAAAGTCATGATATCAACTGAAATATACTTTGTAGATATGTCCAAAGTGAGTTATGCAGGAATATGGACTAATAGCAAACACTGATTGACCAATTACTATCTAAAAACAATGTTCTCAGTGCTGTGTTATACACATTCACTCCTTGGATCTTCATAACAGGATACTGTTTACCTTCTATTTACTTATGAGGAAAATGGAAGCTTAATTACTTGCCCACAAGTGTAGTGTTAGTAAGAAGAGGAGATAGGATTTTAGCTCATGTAGCACTCAATTACTAGTCAGAAGGATGGCAGTTCAAACCCACTCAGAGCTGCCTTGAAATACGGGCCCAATGATCTGCTTCCAAAATGTCACAGCTATGAAAACTCTGTGGATCAGTTCTACCCCGCACATGTGGGGTTGCTGTGACTCAAAATCAAACTGAAGACAACTAATGATAACTACATCTGGTTCCAAACCTGTACTCTTAACTCAGAGTTGCCTTGTATAGTTGAGTAGGTTTTTCACTGTATAAAATTGCCAAAGTGGCTGGTGGGAGCTGAAATTCAGTCCAAGTTTAGCTCACAAGGCCTCTGCCCTGGCACCTAGAGATGCACCTTCCAAGAAGGGTACCATTTCTCTAACTTTCATGAAGGCAATCTGTACACTATCTTTATCCCATCTAAAGCACTACCCAACCTGCTTTTTAACATGACTTTGTTTTAATCATTCATCCAGTCACTCATCCATCTCTTCATTCACAAATATCTATTGAGAACCTTCACGGTTTTATGTTCACTTCCAAGAAATCTGTAGGAGATACTGTTAGTATAGGCTCTCAGCCTTTCCTGTCCATATATATTCATACTAATAATTGCAAGTCATTACTCTTACATGAAGGTGTATGATTTTATAGATGTTTTCTTCTTGTCCATTTTCATGAAAGCAAAATATACACATGGTAAGAAATCAGACAGTTCCAAAGAATTATGAAGAAAAGCAAGAGTCTTCCACCATAACCCCTTCACCACCCACCCACCCAAAGCCCTGCCCTGAAGGCTTCTTTGACTTTGGCTTTACACTTGCTAACTTACAAAACATCCTGTGCTGGGAAGATGCTTGCAGGCTGATTACCTAAATTGTCCTGGCCATGAGAGACCAGTGGGCTTGAATTAGAATGTATAGTTGTGGCTTTGCTAAATACAGGAAGGGTGTTAGAAACTGTGACCAGTTGTGAGGCCTATATGTCTTTTTCCTCATCCATTCTTTTCCTCTCTCTTTCTCTATCACTACTGTATCCTTTGTGCCTAGAATGGTATCTAGACCACAGAAGGCAACTCATGAACAGCTGTGAATGAGTGAAGTATTAGTGATTCACTGCTAGAATTCTTTCTTTTCAAAAGGAAAACCCAAGTCTGATTTCCCGCTAATGCACCTCATGCACAGCAAAGAACTATAAAAGAAGGAACAGTAATTATGAATGATTATGCCATTGCCTAACTCTGTCACATGGTGCTTCTATGAGTTGGAATCAACTCAACAGCATGCAACAACAACAAAAATTATCAAAGTGTTTTCACACTTGTAATTTCATTTACAAGTAGGCATAGCAACACAGTGACTAAGGTCTGGGCTGCTAACTGAAAGGTTTGTGATTTGAACCCACCAGCCACTCTGCAGGAGAAAGATATGGCAGTCTGCTTTTGTAAAGATTATAGTCTTGGACACCCCATGGGCCAGTTCTACTCTGTTGTATGGGGTCACTATGAGTCAGAATTTATTTGATGGCAGTGGGTTGGGTTCAACTTTGTAAAAGATATCTGCTCTGTGTAAGGGGTATAAGTGCCTTCAGAAAATAGTTTATGAATCTTTTCTTTCTAAGATCACTGAGACAATTTACAAGGCTCAAAGATTTGAGTATATTGCTAGGTAGTTGAGAGCTTGACGTTACTAAATAAGTCCTCTATAGAAATTAGTTTCAAGAAGTCCTGCCAGATGCTCTTCCTAGAAATAGCTGCTTCAAGATTAGGAAAGTTGGGACAAAAATGAATAAAGTAGAAATGTAGCTCCTTGTAGTTGTAGAGAAACAGAGAAGACTTGTGTACTCTCTGATGTCACATGGAGAGAAAGGAGGAAGAGACTTTGACACTGAATTCATTCTGTGTCAAACATCCAGGCTGTTAAGCCTGGATGAGGTGCCAGAATACTGAGACAGAAAGAGAATATATAGATGTTAGCAAGGCCTAGAAGGCTATTTGTATCTGAGGGAATTAAAGTTTTGAACAAATTTCTGAGAAGAGATATTGATGCCAAGCTTAGCAATTTTGATAAGGTGATTTAAAGAAAAGCTAAGAGTTAGTGAAAAGGGTATTTTTTTGTATTGAAGTGTTCTTGAAAAATTGCTCTAAAATGTGAAATTTGAGATTATTCATTTAAAATGGCTATTGGTATCTCATCTATGGAAGACAATTCTGCTTCTACTTAGTATTTCCATTTTGTAGGAATTTATACTAGGGTAAAAGGAAATACATTATTAGGCTGTTACAAGTGTTACTCTTTTTGGATATATCAATAATGGGAATTTAAGTCTGTAAAGAAGTGTGTAAAGAGAAAGTGTCAGTAGAGATAAGCTTCTGAACAGTAGGCAAAGCCAAGGGTTTCTAAGGTTGAATCAGGTGACTATAGTAGGACTGCCACTTGGTGGCAGCATACTTAAAATGTGCCTACTAGTTTTTGAGGTGGGATGCTGAATAAAGATCTTTTAAAAATTGAAACTGTAAAATAAAGGTTATGAAGTGACAAAGCCATTATAGCAGTAGTGATTGAATGGCTTAAACATGGCCAAGAAAATATAAAGTATCTCTTGTGCTTCTGAGAATGAATACAGTGCTGGATGGGATTTTTTTTTTTTTCCCCTCTAAGTTCTGTTGAGTTCTTTGAATTTTGTCTATTTATTTTGGATTTCTGCTTCACTTTTTTGTTTTGCATATCTATAGACCTTATATTGAGTTATTTTTAAAGTTGTCACATTCTTTCTCTTGTGGCAGTTGAGAAGATTAAATGACAAAATACACACACACATACAAAGTTTGAGTTATGATTAATGAAACTTTTGTAGATCAGGGAAGCTATTCTGTCTTTTAGCTCTTTAATAAGTGGATCACATAATTCAAGTGAGGATAAATTATGGATATTCACTTTACTTTTGCCCCTTTTCTTTTCTTCAAGAAGAGAAAAATACTTCAGTGCCAGAGACATGTTTTATGGCCAGTTCCTTGTTTTTGTCCTTAACAAGAAAATTCATGAATTGAACTAAATCAACTACTGGCTTATTTTAGACTTAGCTCAAATATTGTTTCCGATTTGTCTTATACAATAGTGAGAAAAAAAACACAAAAGGTTAATACTAACTTAACCAAAGTACTGGCACTAAGTCTAGATATTTTTTGGGAAAAAAAAGTGTATTACAAGAGGTGACTGATAATGTTAATATTTGTGTTTGTTGCATTTTATTCTCATTTTGGGTTATTAGTTTGGTAGGTTCAAGTCCCTAATGGGAAATAACAAGAATGTTGAAAATATAAATATAGAAATATAAAGCATTTAATTTATGATATCCTGAAATAAATTAGGTTTTGCTGGCATTGATCAGAATGTACTTAGTGCCTGTCAGCTTTCTTCTGCACTTAACCACATGATGATTTGCAATCCTAGAGTTATGGGCACACTGCTTAAAAACTGAGAAACTTGAGGCAGCAGAGTCCTTGCTCAGCTCATGGGCAGCAACCTTCTTCACGTGGCAGTAGGGTTAGATTGGTGATGTCTGTCCACAAATCAAGTATGGAATTACCATCTAGACCAAATCACTGATAATTGATTTGTTACAAGAACCCCGCATATGTGTGGCCCAGAATAACTTCTAAACAAGTGTCTCACAATAAAGCAAATATCTGAAAAGTCTCTGTCTGGTCATCTTCTGAGGACAAGCTATGTGCCTCGGTGACAAACACCCTCCAAAATGAAGAGAAAAAGAGATTATTTAATTAAAAATATTATAATTTAATGCCAGCATTGTTGTTGTTATATGCCGTCAAGTCGGACCTGACCTGTAGTGACCCCTCCTTGGGTTGCCGAGGCAGTATCACTACGGAAATAGATTGCCTAACCTTCCTTCAGCTGGGAGCTCTGGTAGCATAGTGCCTAAGGCATTTGACTGCTAACCAGAAGGCTGGCAGTTCAAACCCACCAGCCACTCCTAGGAAGGAAGATGGGGCAATCTACTTCCGTAGTGATACTGCCTTGGAAACCCAAGGAGGGGTCGCTATGAGTCGGGTCCGACTCCACGGCACATAACAACAACAACAACCACCTCCCTTCTGAGGAGTGGCTGATGGGTTTCAACCACCAGCCTTCTGCTTAGTCAAATGCCCTGTTGTAAATTTTAAGAGAAGTGATGCAATTGTTATCATTAGGACCAGTCCTACTGAGGCTGTGTGCTTCTAGTAGCTGAGCCTAGAGGGCACCAGAAAATGTGAGGGAGGCCTGGAGCAGGGGTAGGAGGGTGTACAGGAGATGTGGGTGTGGCTGGAGTCCAACCTGGGGGTGGGAACTATAGAAAGCAGCATTATTCTGCAGCATAAAATGGAAGATTTTTATTTATTTATTTACTTTGAGTGGCTAGATGTCAGGGATGCTGTCAGAGTGGCCAAAAAGTCTTCAATAAATATCCTGTAAAATTCAGACCTTCAGTAAAATCTACAACACTACAAATTCTGTGTGAAATGGTTTTTGTTGTAGTTTTATAGCAATCAAGAATAGTTCTGAGTTGCCTGCCAGGATCGGTACAAAGTGTGAAGAATGGGACATCCATGGGGGGTGAGGTTGGTGTGAGATTGAGGCAACCAGCCCAAAGGAACAGGGAGTCAGATCAGAAGCAACCACATAATCCCAGGGAATGTACAGGTGTCTTGGGGAAGACGTGAAATAGAAGCTCTGGGCCTCAGGTTTACCCACATACTTACAAATCCATTGAGGTGACTAACTCATGGCCACTCCATGTTTCAGAGTACGATTGTGCTGCATAGAATTTGTAATGGCTGTGACTTTTGAGAGTAGGTTTCTAAGCCTTTCTTCCAGGGCCTTCTGGGTGGACTTGAACTTCCAACCTCTTGGTTAACATCTGAGAGTGCTAATGTGTGTGTGTGTGCTAATCATTTGTACCACCCAGGATACACACACACGTATACTATTCATTCGTTTGTTACCACCAGCAGACACATAACATGTTATGTGTTTATTGAGTACCCTCGCTCTTGATCCCATGCTAGGTAACAGGCAATGATAGAAAAAGTTTAACACTTCTGCCCTTCCCCAAAGAGACCATGAGCCAGGTTGGGAAAACTGATTTATTACAGGTGATATTGGATTGATATTACTTCATATTTTCTTACGTGGCAAAAACAAAAAATGCTGAAGCAGAAGCAGCTTGAAAAAAATTGAGAGTTACATCTTTGTTGCTTTCTTTTTTATAGAATTAGGGTCAGCAAATGATGCAAATATGATGCCAGGTCATGTATGAGGCTTTCCATCTCTATGGGACTTGTGTCCCAACCCCCTCACTCACCCCCCTCCATCCCACCCCCAGCTCCCTTTATAAACTCTAGAGAAGAACGCTCAAATTAACAATAGCTTACAGTCTGAGGAATGATGGCTAGGAGCAACTGCAATTTGATATCAACCCAATGATAATGCAAAAAACTAATGCTTGCTTGGAGTTTGATGTCTGAACATAATACAATTATTAATACATTTAATTTTCACAAAAATACCTAGAAGGTAAGTATTGCTGTTTCCTCAGTTTACAGAGGAAGGTGAAGCTGAAAGACTTTAAGCAACTTATCCAAGGTCAAACAGCCAATTGAAAAATAAAAACTGTTGGTGAGTCCATTAGTTGGTCAGACTATGTCAGTGGTTCTTAAGAAAGTTGGCACAAGCATCCAAGGGACATTTGGAATTTAGATGGAACACTTATCAGTTATCACACTGATTAGCTGACAGGACACCCCCCCCCCCAAAAAAAAAAAAAAAAAAAAAACTCAGTGCCGTCGAGTCAATTCAACTCATAGAGACCCCTCCTTGGGTTTTCGAGGTGGTGTCCCTATGGAAGTAGATTGCCCAGTCTTCCTTCTGAGGAGTGGCTGGTTAGTTTGAACTGCAGCCTTGTGGTTAGCAGTCAAATGCCTTAGGCACTATGCCACCAGAGCTCCCAGGTACTAACAGCCTACAAATTGAAGACAGTCCTGTGCCGCAGAAAACTGTCCTACATTCTCTATAGCTTATAAATATTCCATTGGACATTCATGTAGATGAAAAACTTGTTAGTGATTATATTTGAGTCACCAATCAACTTTCCTGGGTCACTGTGCATTTGGAGTTGCTGCATCCTTGGCAATTTGCTCTATAGGGGCAAACAGCTGACATCTTCATCATTTTTTTTCCAGCATAGTTATGTCCCGGCTCCTACACATTGAAATACATACATATTTTTAGTAAAAATGAATCATGTTTTATTTCTCCCTTACTTTATATCTAGGGCATTATATTTAATTTTGTGAATGAGGTATATAGTTGGATTACATGATCTGTAACTTTTATTTTAGGATAGGAAAAAAGATGTTTCAAAGTATTTGTAGGTACAAGGTGTATATGTGTGGGGTGTCACTGGGAGTGTTAGAGACCAAATGAATGTTGTGCTTGAGGCCACCACAGCTTAGGCAAAAGGCTGCAAAATGATGGCCAGCCAGCCACATTCAGCCCCCAGACTTGTTTGGTGTGGTCCACAGACTATTTTAAGAGGTGATCAGAATTGTTGCCAATATTTCAAAATGGAGATTTTTCATAAAACTTCTGCATTTCTGACTCTGTTGGAAAATGTGATGATCAAGAAATACAAGGACAGTGCTTCTGATGTCCACAGCAGTCCTGGTGGACCTGTTCCTTTGAGAGGAACACCAGCTCCCCAAATCAGCATGCTTCCCACCTGGCCAACTTGACTCAGTTAAGTTCCTGTCTGGTCCTCATGGGCATTTAATTTTGTGACTCTTACACAGAGGGTAACTAGTAAAGGAAATCTTGCTCCTGGTCAGCACTCTTTAAGTTCTGCATGGTGTATGTTCTCCTGTAAAGGCTAGCACCCATCTTCCTTCATCTCAATCAAATGGTTCTACTACAGAGCTCCTTCACATGCCTAATGCACCCAACCACTCCAAGTGGACACTGCCCACTGAAATTTGGCCTCACATGTGGTTTAAGGGTGGGAATTTTTGCTATCTGTGATTTCCCTTCTGAACCATCTTCTCCCCTCAAACCAAACCAAACTCACTGCCATCAAGTCAATTCCGACTCATAGCGACCCCATTGGGTTTCTGAGGCTGTAAATCTTTATGGAAGTAGATTGCTCAGTTTTCTTTTCATAGATGGAATGGCTGGTGGGTTTGAACTGCCGACCTTCTGGTTAGCAGCCAAATATCTTATGCACTACACTACCAGAATCCCTTTCTTCTCTCCTACATCCCTCACAGTTAGTGCATTTTATAACCATCTGTTCCGCTTTGCTTTTCTTTGTCATATTTATGTGTTCCTTGAGTTTTAAAGTTAATGATAAAAGAGACGAGGACTAAGAATTGAGAACACATGCTTTTTTTTCTTAAGCAGGAAGAGGAAATGCTTCTGAGAAAGGTAACATGAAGTCCTCTAAAATTGCTTGCCATAATCTTCTCCTTTACAGGCTTCAGGTATTGCTATTTTCTCTGACTATACAGAATGAATAAATAATTAAACTTTGAAAGAAATGGGCTGTCTAGAAGGAATTATGAACACCACACATCTGAAACAAAACTAGATATGTTTTGAAATCAAGTTCACAGACTGTATAAGAGGCTCTGAAATTTGTGAAGAGAATGGTAAGGCAAATTATCTTTTACTTTATTTTTTAACTCAAGAGCTGAGCTGTGGCCTTTCATGATATTCTGTTTTCCTGGAGGCAGGCATAGTCAGAGGACAGACATCCTCTTCACTTGTTTGAGCCTTGTCCCAATCATCAGACAGGCTTGGGGAGATCTCTCCTCCCAGTGAGGTGAGGTCTGGGTGGTACAGTAACCGACACGGTGCTTCAGGGATAATGGTCTAGTGGCTTAGTCATCCCTGGGACCACACCTTCTACTTTGCTTGAAAATACTGGACAGAGAGAGGAAAGGCATACAATTAGAGACAAAGTTAAAACTCTGTTTTAATGAAGGCCATTATAGCTCTTCACATTTTAAGGGACAGCCACACTATCCAAGTCTATCAAACAGGAAATCATCCTGAGCAAACTGTCTTTTTATGGACTGTACCAACTCAGGGCCTCTCCTAAAATCAGCACTTGATAAAATGTATGGAAGGATTGGGGAGCTCTGGTGGTATAGTGCCCAAGGCATTTGACTGGTAACTAGAAGTCTGGTTGTTCAAACCCACCTAGCCACTCCTCAGAAGGAAGACTGGGCAATCTACTTCCATAGAGATACTGCCTTGGAAACCCAAGGAGGGGTCACTATGAGTCAAATAGACTCAACATCAGTGAGTTTGGTTTGTTTGTTTGTTTTTGGATGGAAAGATTGAATGAGTGAGTGAATGTTTGGTTGAACTCTAATTTACTCTAGATTTTTTTTCTGTACAGCCATATTCATTCATTAATTAACTCAACAAATATATGCTAAATATCCACTCCCTGCTGGGCATTGTTCTAGCTGATTGGGATGGGGTGGTATATAAGACAGATGCGTTCAGGATCTCATAGAGCTTATAGTTTAGTGTGTTTGTGAGGTGGGAGATGGGTGGAAGAGGCAGACTATAGACCAGAATGCAAATACACAAGGCAATTCCAGATAGAGAGAGGGGCATAGAGGAAAACAGAACAAGGACCTATGGAAGCACATGATTGCAGTGGTGCTAATTGGGGTTGCAGAGTTAGAGATGGCTGCAGAGATAAAATGAGGTTTGAGAAGATTTAAATAAAAGTGAGTCAAGCATAAAATACAAAGGGATGGAGTGATTCAGGGAGAGGGAATAGGAATGTGTTAGGTGGGCTTAAAAAGCCGAAAGAAAGCCAATGAGTCAGGGAAACTGGGATCAAATGAGATGGAAAGAGGCAGGGTGGACTATGGTGAGGAGTTTGACTTATTAAAGTGCAATGGGAAGTCAGTGGAGGCTCTGAGCAGTGAAAATTATGATGGTCTTGACTCTTTCATAAGTTTGTTCTACATGTAAATGAATAAATAAATTCATAAGTGGAAAATGCTACAAGAGAGAAAACCAATGGACTGTAAAAACAGTGCTCATAGCAACATGGGTGGGTGTCCAAATCATAATGTTAAGTGAGAGAAGCAAGTTACAGAGAAGTATACAAAGAATGATTCTATTATAGAAAGTTTAGAAACAGGAAAACAAAACAAAACAAAACAAAAAAAACCCTAAGGTATAAACTTTGGGGGAGCAATTGGAATTCATTAAAGCTTAAAAAGAAAGTGACAAAAGGCCTGGAGATCTGCTTCTGAAAAATCAGCTACTGAAACCCTGTGGAGCACATCTCTGCTCTGGCACACCTGGGGTCCCCATGAGTCAGAACTGACTCATAGTAACTGGTTTACTAGTTTTTATATACAAACACATAGAAAAGTGACTGCACTGATACTCTCATTGCCGTCGAATCAGATCCGATTCATAGTGACCCCTCATTGGGTTTCCGAGGCAGAATTTACAGTAATGGGAATGAATGGTTTGAAGTGGGAGAAGAGAGGATGGTTGAGAGGTATTTGAATTCTATCTGTATTTACATTTTGTAAAATTTTACATTTATGTTGCATGTACTATTTTCCTGTGGCTGCTATAACAAATTCTCATAAACTTGGTAGCTTAAAACAATATAAATGTATTCTCTTACATTTCTGGAGGCCAGAAGTCCAAAACCAGTATCACTGAAATCTAGGTATTGGCAGGGCTGTGCTCTCTCTGGAGCGTAGGGGGAATTTGCTCTTTGTTTCTTCCACTCCAGCTTTTGGGGTCTTGTGTCATTCCTCTTCTTCTAGCTACATCACTCCAATCTCTGCCTCCATGCTTATATTTCTTCTTCCTTTTCTGTCTGTAATATCTTTCTGCCTCTCTTCTATAAGGCCACAGTGATGGCACTTCGAGTCAAATTGGATAATTCAAGATAGTGTCCTTATCTTAAGATCTCTAATTTAGCAATACCAGAAAGACACTCCCCCACCCCCAAAAAATAAGGTAACATTTACAGGTTCCAAATAAGGTAACATCAAGACACAGATATCTTTTAGGGGGCTATGTTTTCATCCTGCCACAGGACAATTATGCACTTGTGGTATAATAATAATAATAATAAAAAAGCATGACTTTTTTTTGAAGAATGGGTGGAAAAAAGATTGTCCTGGCTGCTGTGTGAAGATGAGGTAGGAGCTGATTTTGCCCTGCTGAGAGGTGACAGTAGCTTGGAGTTGTGAGGTGGCAGTGACAATGAGGAGAGTGGGAAGAATTGAGATACAACCCGGAGACAGGTTGTAGGAGTTGCTAGTAGCTCATTTGACTGCTAACCAGAAGGCTGGTTGTTCAAACTCACCAGCCACTCTTCAGCATGGCTAGGCAATCTACTTCCATAGAGATACTGCCTCAGAAACCCAAGGAGGGGTCTCTATGAGTCACAATCGATGTGAGTTTTTGTTTGTTTGTTTGTTTTTAGTAGCTCAAATGTGCAGGAAGAGGGACAAAGGAGGAGAGAAAGGTGACTTCTACATTTACAGTTTGAGACGCTCAGTAGTGCCATGTGCTGAGACAGAGAACAAGCAAGTTTAAAGGGAATTTCAAGAACTCCAGATGTAGCATTCTTGGAATATGCTAAATAATGAGCCTGGGTAACACATGTGATTTTCAATCTGTTGCTAACTTAAAGGTTGGTGGTTTGAATTCACCCAATGGTTCACAAGAAGGAAGGCATGGCAAATTGCTCCTATAAATATTATAGTCAAGAAAACCCTAGGGACAAGTTCTACTCTGTATACATGGTGTCACCATGAGTCAGAATCAACTCAACAGCAGCAGTTTAATATGCTAAATATATTTTCAGCCTTTTGAAAAATGGTTAAAATTATTGAGTCAAGAGTGTTCAGCATTTTAATAAATTTAATAAATTGTTGTTTTTGGTTATCAAAGTCTAATAAACTCATAAGGAAGACAAAGTTTTTGTAGATGGTTTGCAAAGCCATTGGTTCCTTCAATAGATTGTGTGACATAATCAAGGACAGAAGACAATGACTGGAGTCTCTGGGTGGTACAAACGATTAAGCACTCATTGTTGTTGTTATGTGCCCTCGAGTTGGCCCTGACTCATAGCGACCCCTCCTTGGGTTTCCGAGGCAGTATCCCTACGGAAGTAGGATTGCCCAACCTTCCTTCCGAGGAGTGGCTGGTGGGTTTGAACCCCCAGCCTTCTGGTTAGCAGTCAAGTGCTTTAGCCACTATGCTACCAGAGCTCAGATGCTAACCAAAAGATTGGTGATTCGCGTCCACCCAAAGGTGTCTTGAAAAAAAAGGGCTGGAGATCTACTTCTGAAAAATCAGTCATTGCAAACTGTGCCAGGGCACAGTTCTACTCTGACTCACGTGGGTTTGCCATCAGTCAGAATCAACTAATGGCAACTAGTTATGGACAATGGGTGCCCAAATGATAGAGAATTGAAACTAGATCTTGGGTTCTGATGTCTGGGTAAATAGGTGTAGCTCCCCTGCACCTAACCTCAGGTACTCACTCTCTCCACAGTGACTGGAGCTTTTACTTTATAGCTTCCATCTGTCTACAAAACTATAAGACAAAAGGATATTTAATTTGCATATTCCCACCTTTCCCCAAAATATCAATAATGCTGTTTAGAAAGAAAATTGCTCTAGTTTACAACATTTTGTACTAGCAGAGGGATTGGGGTCAGACAGATCCAGGTCAGGGGCCAGCTCTGCTGTTTACCATGTGACCCTGTCTCTCCAGGCCTGCCCTTCCTCATGGGATCATTGTCAGGGTCAGATATCTGCCCAGTAAATGTTTGATAACATTATTATTATTATCAGCTCAACTTTATGACCTTCAATGTCTCCCTGTAGTTTACTTTTATTTGGAAATGCTGACATACAACATTTCCTTCATATTAAAACAAGCCCCAAACAAATCAGATACCTTTTATTCTCCACTCTAGGTAGTGGATAGAGAATTTAAAGATTGTTTATAAATTGACACTTGTAATATTCCTCCCAAGTCTTTCAAAGGGCGTTCAAGATTTTCTGTTCTATAAGGCAGTTTTATTTTATTTTTTTAAAACTTGGTCCAGATAGACTTACCTGCAGTTATCTGGGTCATTACTGCAAAACAACCACCTGCTTTAGCCTGAATTATCCTGATCCCTGAGGCAAAAAGTGGGGATAATTACTGAGGGGGATTATCAGGGAACAGTGATATAATCACCTAACCAACCCTTCTCTAGGATTCCTTAGTGCAGATTTAGCAAACAAATCAGCACAGAGGCTTGAAACTCCATCTGGCCTGAGCATTCTTTGTTTCTAAAGCTAAATAATGTGCTGATAATCTCTGACTCCTCCACCTCCTCACTTTTATTCATTTATTTATTTTAAAGCAAAGCCTGCAAAGAAATTCAATGCAACCATTGCTGTCTGTGAATTGCCACACAGGGCTGCTATTATTCCTATTTGTTTGTTTTTTCCTTGATCTTCAATGGTGAGATTTTTTTTCCCACCATGAATATAGGGACTTTAACAATTCGATCTACCACCTGTCTATCAGTTTGCCATACCATGGTGGCTTATATGATGCCGTGATGCTGGAAGCTATGCCACAGGTATTTCAAATACCAGTAGGGTAGACAGGTTTCAGCAGAGCATCATGACAAAAGAAGACTAGGAAGAAAGTTCTGGTGATCTACTTCTAACAATTAGCTAATGAAAACTTTACAGAATATTTTCCAATAGAGCACTAGAAGATGAGCTCCCTAGGTTGAAAAGCACTCAGAATATACAGTGTCTGCAACAATGTACTTGAACTTGTCAATGATCATGACGATGGCCCAGGACCAGGCAATGTTTCATTCTATTGTACATGGGGTCACCACAAGTTGGAGCCCACTTGGCAGCTCCTAACAACAACAACAATTAGGCGTCTCTGCTCCCAGATGCTAAAACTGCAGAGTTCCAGTACACTTTCTTTCTCAGTTAAAAGCGGTGTCCTCTGCATAGCAATGTTGGGTGGTGGCTCACTGGGAAGACAGAAAAGCCTTTTATTGAGAATTTCTTTCCTGAAGGCAAAGGAGCTCTAGGTTGGGCTTCAGTGAGACTTAGCCCCTTTCCTTTCCTCCAATTATTTACCAAGATATCTCTGATGGACTATAAGAACTGAGAGTCCTTCAGGTCACAATCTAACTGTGTCTAAAGAGGACTCCCTGGGTAGCATAAATGTTTAAGTTTTGAACACTAGCCAAAATGTTGGAGGTTTGAACCCACTCAGGGGTGCCTCAGAAGACAGGCCTGGTGATCTGCTTCCAAAAGGTCACAGCCTTCAAAACCCTATGGAGCAGTTCTACTCTGCACACTTGGGTCTCCATGAATCACAATTGACTTGACAGCAAATAATAATAACAAGAACAAGGAAACAGGAGCATCACAGGATAAGATCATGGATTCTCTATGTGCAGTCCCTGGGACAGTAGTATCAACATCATCTGGGAATTTGTTACCAGTCTAAATTGCCACAGAGTTGACTCTGACTCATGGCAATCCCATGTGTGTCAGAATAGAACTATGCATTATAGGTTTTCTTTCCTTCTTTTAAAATTTTGTTGTGATTTAAGTGAAAGTTTACAGGACAGATTCATCTTCCATACAGCAGCTCACATACACTTTGTTTCATGAGATTGACTGTAATCTCCCACAGTGCAACAGCTCTCCTCCCACTTCCTCCCCTTAGCCACCTCTTCCCAGTGTCCTTCCCTCCCATGCACACCTGCCCCCTGAGCTGTCTCCCTGTGCATACACAGCCCTTCAATTCTCCCATGATTGATCTCTCCAAGGAGTGTATCTATCTAATGTAAATGTTCAGCTTATATGCCTGTCTTTTGTTTGGCTGGAAGCCACAGGAGTGGGTTCAATTCCAGACCAGAAGGGCAGTTAGGGGCCATAGTCTCAGGGGTTTCACCAGGCTCTATCAGACCAGCAAACCTGGTTCTTTTGTGTGTGTGTGTGTGTGTGTGTGTGTGGTCTTGAGTTTTGTTCCACATTGTTCTCCCACTCTATCCAGGATCTCCTACACAGATCCCCCTCCGAGTGGTTGACAGTGGTAGCCAGGCACCATCTAATTCTTCAGGTCTCATAGTCATATAGGCTGAGGATGCACCTTAAGTTTCCAATGGTAGATCACTATGCCTTTTTTCCAAGGCACCTCTGGGTGGACTCAGATCTCTAACTAAATTTAGCAACTGAACACATTAACCATTTGCACCTCCCAGAGAATCCTGAAAATTTATTAGAAAGGCAAATTCTAGGACCCCATCCCAGATCTCCTAAATCAGAAACTGTAGGTTTGGGTCCAAGTAATATGTGTTTTAATAAGCCCTGAAGGTGATTCTGATGCATGCTGAAGTTCGAGAGACACAGATCTACTTCTTGGAAAATTCAGTCAAATTTAATGAAAGTTATTCACTCTCTCCTCTTCTCAGTTCTACATATAAAGATACACAAATCTGACAAGGAGAGTCAAATGCCAGGCAAAGTGTTTTATTTTGGCAGGTCATTCAAAGTTGGCAGGAATGCCCCTCATGGGATCTGACTTCATAAAAAAACAAACATCTGGAAACTTTATTTCTTATCTACAACCCAGGTGAGTGGTGGTTTTCTGTTGGAAAATATTTTACGTGAGTGATGTGAAGACTTTAGTAGATCTGTGACAAGATCAAAGACCATAAATTATTTAACAGTGGTTCTACTTTTGTGGAATTACTTCAAGTATCATAATTGCAGTTCAGCTTCCCAGTCTTCATTTTCTAGTCTGTAATTCTGTTGGGAGCTATCATAATCACTGAAGAGTATAATATTACAGGCTGGGTATAAAAATATCTTTTTAATGACTAGCAAATCAGTGAAATGCCTTGACCTGAATAGAGACTAAATAGAAGATGGTGTTTTTATGTAGGGGGTTGGGGTGGGCTAAATTGTCACCACATTGTTATTCTTGCTGAATTCTCTACTCCTTAAAATATCAGTTGATTAGATAAAATTTGTAACACAGTACAAGTGAGTAATGGCTGTGTGGCATACATAGGTATCTTGGAACCTCTGCAGCTTTGTTTAGGTTTTAATTTTAGCATGCAGTCTGGCAGTCAATCTCAGGTGTTCATTACATTGATTTCATATGAACTGGCCTGTGGACTTTTCATGTAGGCCCAGGGCAGTGGGGTCAGGGCTCATGCACAAGTTTGCCTTCCAAGACACTGAGCGAATGGGCCCCTTTACAATTTTCTTTTATAGATCAAATAGTTACTTGCTATACATATTTTTAAGTTTCTTATCTTACTTCTTCAAGATTTTACCTAAGAAATCTTAAATTAAGCAGTGGGGCTCAAAATCACAGTTGGCTTGTATAGATTTATGTTTCAAAATACCATGTGTACTCTTCATAGTAAAAGCAGTACAGGCTTTGCCAAGTTTATAATCTCACGGGATTAGAGTTTTGAACCAACTCTTGTGGTGTCTAAATTATTTTCAAAAACAATCTCTTTAGAGCTAAAGAAATGCCTCTTGACATCAGGTACCTATTTCTGAACCAAGGTCTAAATGAATTAATTTTAAACCAATAAACCATAGAGACATCATAGTTCCTTTGGAATACGCACCCATTCAAAATGTAGGGTTGGACATGGTAAATGGGGAATGAAGCTAAATGTACGTGTTATGTTGAATGTAAAACAAGCTCTTAAAATTAAAAAATGAAGGGTCCAAGGTACTTAATTAGCATGTATATTCCAGCATTTATTTGACTCCATACTCATTTTTAAAAATACTGGAAACAATTAAAATACCCTAAATATGTCTCATGTTCAATTGGCCAAGGACAAGAAAGGAAGAATTTATTGTACAGTCTACAAAGTGCTGTTTGTATGAGTTATTAACCCACTTTATCTATGCTTTGTGCATATCTGTCCAAGGAAGGTACTCAGTGCTGAAAGCTGGAGTGTCTTGTTAGTTTTCCCTCAAGCAGTCTGACATTGCTGCACATATGGTGTGTTGTTATTTTCAGAGGACTTCCTCCATTAGGGAACTCTGGTGGCATAGTGATTAAAGCATTCAACCAAAAGGTGGGCCAACCAAGAGGTGGGAGGTTCAAACCCACCAGCCGCTGTGTGGGAGAAAAGATAAGGCAATCTGCTTCCATAAAGCCTTGGCAACTCTATGGGGCAGTTATACTCTGTCCTAGAGTCTCTATGAGTCAGAGTGGACTCGATAGAAGTGGGTGTGTCCTCCATACCTGCTGTGGACCTGCAGATACCCTGGCTCTGAGTATGAGAAAGGGCTGCTCCTCCTTCCTGCTGTCTCACCTCTTGGCCCTGTCACACTCTGGGATTGTTAGGCAGTGACTCCTTTGTTAATCACAGGTGGCCCCAGGAATCAATGGGCTGATGGGTCTTGTTTGTTCTGAAGGAGTTAGCTACGTGATTCTCACACCCACTTAAGGATGATCACAGGCACCCTGGAGAGGAGGGACCTGGGAGTTCATTCAGTTCATATGGTTTATTTAAACTCAGAAAGATTGTCTGGAGACTCTTAGAAAGCCTTTGGTGTCTCATTCCTGAGGAAGGACTTGTTTTTTCTCCTCTCCCATTCTACAACAATATCTCTGTACTAGACACCTTATCCGCATCATCTCCATTAGTCCCTCTATTGACATATTGCAAAGTGATTTACAGAGACCAGCTTTAGAACTACGAACTCTGATTGTAAGTTCAGGTGTCCCCTGCTATCCGAAAATAAAGAGTTCCTATGAAACCTTTCCAAACCGCAATGGCCTAAAGCAAAACTTCAGTTACCACTAATTTGCACAGGAAAAATTTTGTAGCATTCCTAGACCCCAAAAATAACCTGCCAAATCATACCAAATAACACTTAAAATGTAAAATATACTAACAAATGGTTTTCACAGACACAGTTCAAAGCAAGACAGTGACGCCACTCCCATGACTCTCACTGCTCAGAATGAGCACTACCTCTTTAAGGGCTCACTACAAAACAAAACCTGAACGCTAGTTTTTCTTCTCATCTTTTTTTTTTTTTTTTGGGGGTAAAAGTTACAATCCTTCTCGGATTTCTTTTAGTTAGCAAAATCAGGTACTAATGTACATCTTTGGCAAAAGTGGAGTGACGTAAAACAAACTTTCACACAGCAGAGGATACCTGTTTAACTTCAGACTATTCTCTTTAGTCTCTTAAAACCAATTGCAGAGGAGTCGATTCTGACTCTTGGTGACCCGCTGTGTGTTAGACTAGCACCGTGCTCCATGGGGTTTTAAAAGCTGATTTTCTGCAGGTATATCACCAGGCCTTTCTTCTGCTATACCTCTGGATGGACTGGAACCTCCAGCCTTTAGATTAGTAGCTGCATGTGTTGACCATTTGCATCACCTAGAGACTCCTCATTAAATACATTTTGTGCACAAAATGAGTTAATATATTTACATGCTTAGAGGAGTGCCTGATACAAAGCATAACTCAATAAATAAATGTTAGTTATTTGCATCCATTTACTAGTATACTAGGTCTTGCTCTGTGCCCAACACTGAGCTCTCTCTACAAGGGAAACCAAAATAAATGCCACCTTCTACTGCTCTAACATTGCACTGTCTCTCCTACCTCCTAGGTTATAGTCTTTTAGAGGTCTGGGACATACCTCTATCATTCACTTTTACATCTTCAATGGCTAGCACAGGGCTGACACATTTTACACATGCACTTAAAAACACTTGTTGAATGAATAAATGGATGATGAGATATTGGATTTGGTAAATTTTTTAATTAGCTTGATTTGGAGATCAGAAGATCAGACCATAACCTCCAGGTTGAGTTGTCATTATTATTTTCATCATTTTATTGTCTGTTTGAATGTCTCCCATTCACAATGCATTTCCTTCCTTCTGTGCTGTGGTGGCACAGGCTCATGCTTGGGGAGGTCCACGGGGGTAGGCTCCAGGCCCAAATCCCCAAAGACTCTGACATCTGTGGGAAACATGGGATCCTAAGGACACCTACTCAGGACTGGGGAGTTAGTGCAAATGGTTAACATTTTCAGCTGCTAACCGAAAGGTATCTACCCAGAGATACCTCAAAAGAAAGGCCGGGAGATCTACTTCTGAAAAATCAGCCTCTGTAACACTATAGAGCACAGTTCTACTCTGACACACATGGGGTCTCCCTGAGTCAGAGATGGCTCATGGCTATTGGTGGTGGTGGTGGTAGAATCACAGCTGGATAGGAATGCCTGAGAGTGATCAACAGGGAGGTCTCAGCCACACTCTGGATGACAAAACAACTGCCCTGGCCTGAGCCCCACAATGTGAGCTATAAACCCAACCATTCCAACAGCTCACCTTGTAGTTACCGGCCAATTTCCCGCATCTCCAGTACTTCTCCATTTTCCTTCTCAGGTGGGGGTGATATTCCCCACACACTATGTTGGGTGTGAGAAGCTAGGTAGGGTGTATGAGGCAGAAGGTATTTCTGAATACCTTGACACAGGTTACAACTGTTGTTGTGTGTGATTGAGTCAATTTTGCCTCATAGGAAATTATCCTGTAGGGTTTCTCAGGCTATAATCTTTTGCCATGTCTTTTCTCCCATGGAGCTGCTGGTGGGTTCAAACCACTGACCTTTTGGTTAGCAGCCAAATGCTTAACAGTTGTGTCACCAAGGCTCCTTTTGCAACTATTAGCTCCTAATATACTCAGCACACAGAGTGAAGGGCATTTGCCTTCACTCTGCTGCTAGTATATGTTGTAAATTCTGGACTCTAGCTTTTGTGCTAATTTTTGTGTGTGTACTGGAGTCCTTCCCAGCAAGGCTCCAACTAGTATAATTGTGTCCTGATGCATAACTTCCATAGAAATCCACGCAGGGGTTATGTTTGGGAAGGTGGATATCCATTCTTCATCTCCTTCCAAAGTGTGGTGTGCAATAGCTTAGTTTAAGTAAGCAGGGAAATGCCAGCCCCCTTTACAGACAAGGGCACATAGTACAGAAAAGGTTAGTGGCTTGCCTGTCCTGGCCCAGGTCCAAGAGGAAACCAAAAAACATGTTCTCTAACCTCATCATTGCAATAATAATGACAATAGTAATAAATAAATATGGAGTTGTCAGAATAGAACAGTGCTCCATAGGGTTTTCAATGGCTGATTTTTTAGAAGTAGGTCATCACAGCTTTCTACTGAGCCACTTTTGAGTGGACTTGAACCTCCAACTTTTTGGTTAACAGCTGAGTATGTTAACCATTTGCACTACCCAGGGATTCCCATCATTATAGTTGTTGTTGTTGTTATGTGCCGTCAAGTCGGACCTGACTCATAGCGACCCCTCCTTGGGTTTCCGAGGCAGTATCTCTACGGAAGTAGATTGCCCAACCTTCCTTCTGAGGAGTGGCTGGTGGGTTTGAACCACCAGCCTTCCAGTTAGTTGTCAAGTGCCTTAGGCACTATGCTACCAAGGCTCCTCATCATTGTACTAACTACCATTTATTGAGCACCTACTGTATGCCAAATCCTTTACATAGATTATGTCATTAAATTAATCTTGTCAGTCCTATGGGGTTTAAGTTGAGAATACTCCCTTTCCCATGCACTTTCTTTCTTTTAAGACAAAGCAATCAAACTTTGGTAAGGATAAATATTTTGCCTGCAGATAAATAAAGAAGAGCTGAGATTTGGACTCAGTTCTGACTCCAAAGCCTGTGTTCTTAACCACTCAACCCTCCCATTTCATTTACCCACAGCTCCCCTGTGGAGCACCACTACTTTAAAAGTTAAAGTAAAACTTGTAACTACACAAAAAACATTGTTCTACATCCTACTTTGGTCAATAGTGACTGGGGTCTTAAAAGCTTGTGAATGGCCACCTAAGATGCAACTATTGGTCTCTCCAGAGCAAAGAAGAATGAAAAAAACCAAAGACGCATGGAAACAATTGGTTCAAGGGACTAGTGGATAATGCGAACCTCAGCCTAAATGACCCTGAGACCAGAACTAGATGATGCCTGGCTAACACTGTCAACCTCTTGGGAAGGGATCGAAATAGGAGTTCCTGAATAGCATGGGAGAAAAATTTGGAACAAAACTCAAAATTGTAAAAAAGACCAGGCTTACTGGTCTGATAGAGACTGGTCTAGATCATGGCCTCTAGTCACCCTCAGACCTGGAATTGAACTCACTCCTGTGGCTTCCAGCTAAATAATATATAAAGTGAATATTTACATCAGGTAGGTACACTCCTTAGAACAGTCAACCACGAGAGATCAGAAGGGCAGTATTTGCACAAGGAGATAGCTCGGAGAGTAGTAACACATGGGAAAGAAGAACACAGAGAAAAGGACGGAAGTGGGAGGAGGGCTATTGCATTGTGGGGATTACAGTCAATACCATGAAATAAAATGTATGAAGTTTTGTATGGAAAATGAATTTGCTCTGTAAAGTTTCTCCCAAATCACAATAAAAATTCACACACAAAAAAGTTAGTGTAAGACTTGTGGATGGATATCTTTGTACCTATCTTATCTACAGTATGTTCCTTCCCAAAAAAATATTGAATCATGAGATCCAAGGAGCTCTGATGGTGCTGTGGTTAAGGCATTGGGCTGCTAATCAAAAGGTCAGTGGTTCAAACCCACTAGCCACTCTGGGAGAAAGATGAGGCAGTTAGTAAAGATTCATAGCTTTGGAAACCCTATGGGGGTTGCCAAGAGTCAAAATTGACTCAGTGGCAGGGAGTTTTTTCTTTGCAAATAGAAGGGTAGAAAAGAGTCATATGTTTCAAGCCTACACTTGGGTTGGTCCAACAGGCCTCCATAGAAATTCTTCTGATATTATATGAGAAAATATATCTGATATATATGTTCTGATATATATGAGAAAACATATCTAGCCAATTTAAAAAAAAGTAGCTAAGATGTAAAATTGAGAGCAGGAACATAGCAAGCATGTTTCCCTGGATGATCATTGCAAAGAGTTCTTGAATTGTGAAAAGAGATTGGGTCAGTTCTGATCCTAGTTTAACAAGAAAGATGTCCAGATTTCATTGTGCTACTCCAAGTAATCAGAACACGGATTTCAAATCTCTTAATAGGCTTTATTTATTTATTTAAACTTTTTGTTGTGATTTGGGTAAAATTTTACAAAGCAGATTCATTTTACATTCAACAGTTCATACACATTTTGTTTTGTGACACTGACTGAAATCCCCACAATGTAACAGCTCTCTTCCCACTTCCTCCCTGTGGTTACCCTTTCCCTGTGTCCTTCTTGCCTATGCATTCCTGCCTTCCTAGCTATCCCCCTATGCAAATGCTGCTCTTCCGATTTCCCATGTTGATTGTTCTAAGGAGTGTAACGATCATGTAATTGTTGACCTTGTAACCCTGTCTATTGTTTGGCTAAGAATTAAACCACTGGAGTGAGGTCAATTCCAAGCCTGAAGGGTGACTAGGAGCTAAAGTCTTGGAGGTTTCACCAGTCTCCATCTGACCAGTGTTCTATCTCCTTTTTATGTTTTTAAATTTTGTTCCACATTTTCCCACATTTTCTGAGTGACACCATCTAGTTCTTCTGATCTCAGGGTCTTATAGGTTGAGGTTCTCATGGTCTATTAGACCTTTGGACTAATTGTTTCCATGTGTCTTTGATTTTCTTTCCTTTTTTTTGCTCTGGATGAGGAGAGACCAATAGTTGCATCTCAGATAGCTACTGGCAAGCTGGTAAAACCCAAGTAACTATTCACCAAAGTAAGATGGAGAACAATGCTTTTGTGTACTGTGTTGTGCCAATTGAGCCTGATGTGCCCTGCAACCATAGTCCTGAGCCTGCAGGCCCTGAGAGACTCATTCCCTCAGAGTGCTCAGTTGTGGCAAGACGTTATCCTAACTTTGTGCCTTGTTAGGTCTATGATGTATATGGACATTTTTATAGCACATACAAGAATGTATGTAGGGATATCATCTGCCAAACCTATATATGGTTGTGGGTATATTCCCATTAGCCTACCCATACCGGTCTATCTCTGTGTCTACCTATAGATTAGCATTTGTTATTACTGATAATACAGTATTGTGTGTACAATAATATTTACCTTTATTGTCTGTACCTCTTATGCACCTCTCCCTATCTTCCCTTTCCTTAGTGATTTCATGCTTTTGTTACAGTGGTTTTCCCTTCACCCAAATCAACACATTTCTACTCTTAATATGTTTTAACCATTTTACCATCCCAGTGACAACGTCACCTTCTGTGTCTCCAAGCCTGAGGAAAATAGCAGATACTCAATCCTGATTTCTTCTTGAAAAAAAAAAAAAAAAAACCACAGTGATTACTGTTCAGCTGAGTGGAAGAAGTCAGATTTAAACCAGTTTTCTCTTTTATAGTTGGCATAGCTTCCAGGTATTGTGAGGTAAGAACCAGTTTGATCAAGAAATTAAATTTTCATTACATCCATACAAGAGCACAGAAATTTCTAAGGGCTTAGAGATGATGTAAAACCTGATTGCAACGTCAGATGGGACAGTAAGGAAGTAGAAGAAGCAGGGGCCATCCAATTCAGACCGGGGTCCATTCCTTAGTTTTGTTACTTGCTGTCTGTCAGGAGCTCTGGTAGCACAGTGGTTAAAGCTTTTGGTGCTTTTGGCACTTCAAACCCAGCTGTGGCAGTCTGCTTCCTTAAAGATTTATAGTCTTGGAAACCCTATTGGGCAAGTCTACTTTGTCCTGGAGGATTGCTATCAATCAGAATTGACTCAATCGGAGTGGTTTTTGGATTCAATCTGTCTGTCAGTTTGATGTACTGTGTGGTAGCTTGAGTACTGCTGCAATACTAGAAGCTTGCCACCAGTATTTCCAATACTAGCAGGTATACACATGGTTAACAGATTTCAGTTGAGCTTCCAGATTAAGACAGACTAGGAAGAAAGGCCTGGTGACCTACTTCCCAAAGTTAGTCAGTGAAAACTAGGATTTACAACAGAACATCGTCTTATATAGTGCTAGATGATGAGCCCTCTAGGTTGGAAGCCACCTAAAATACACAGTGGCTACCATAATGGACTTGAACATGCTGAAAATTGTGAAGATGGTGCACTACTGGTCAATGTTCCATTCTGTTGTTCATGAGGTCCTCATGAGTTGGAGCTGACTTGAAAGCAACCAACAATAACAACATCTGCAGAATATTGGAGTAGTTACTTAAATTCTTTGCATTTCAGTTTCTTTATCTGTTAAAATGGACATGATAGCTACTTTGTAGGGTTATGTTGAGGATTCAACGACATAATGAATGTAAAAGCCCTGATATAAAGTATGTGTTCAAGATATATTTGTTGTATTCCCTCATCCTCTTTCTTCTCTCCTATAAGATAAGATAGCTCATGTTTCTCTGCTAGCGGATTACCCTCCCAGGGCAAGTGGCCATGATGTTGATTGGAGAGGTAAAAATATAATGGATTGGAATTTGAATGTTCATCTGGGGATTTTGTCTGTGTTAGCTGCAGCCTGATTTAGCTATGTAGTGACTTCCTTTACATCATGGCTCCTTTGGGAAAAATGGAGTTACTGCAACAACAGCAGGAAATAAGTTTCTAGTAAGCCACAGGGACAAGTCTTGTCCCTGAAATCAAAGTTTCAAGGCTGATTGTATATGTGCATTTTAAGATGGGGCAGCCAGAATGAATATTGTTTGCATGGTTGAAGGTAGAAAATTCTACCTCCATATATCAGAGAAGGGAGCTCTGGTGGCGTAGTGCCTAAGGCATTTGACTGCTAACCAGAAAGCTGGTGGTTCAAACCCACCAGCCACTCTTTGGAAGGAAGACTGGGCAATCTACTCCTATAGAGATATCACCTCAGAAACCAAAGGAGGGGTCTCTGTGAGTCAGATTTGACTTGATGGCAGTGAGTTTGGTTTTTGGTTTATATCAGAGAAGGTAAAAATAATTGGTTCTGGCTGGCATCACATAGCCCCTTCCAATTCAATCATAAAATAAGAGCATTTTATAGTTGACTCTTTTGAATTGCTTACCATGCAACAGGAACATGTCTGTTATCGTGTTTGTTTCCTAAAACAGCTTGTAAAGTAGGTTTTCAGATCTGCATATGACAAATGAGGAAACTGAGACTCAGAGAGATTAAGAGATGTATGGATTGTGGATCTGAGTTCAATTGCACTTTCTTAAACCATAGCTTCCCTCACTGAGGGACTTTTCCTCTCTGAAACACAGGAAAAACATGTGCAAATGCAGTAAGCACTGGAATTTAGCAAGCATCTTTGCCTTGATGAAAATTACAAGGTCTTTTGCATGTGGCAATAGAGCCCACTGGAGACCATTCCAATTGCAACTAAGCCAATCTTATCATCCATGGTTTGTCTACACAGTAGCGCAATTGGCAGAAACATAGGAGTATCGGTTTCTCTGATTATAGTGACTTTGGAGACCATGACTGATCAGTTTAGACCAGAATCCAGCCATGATAGTTCTGGAACTTGTATTGCCATGGCAAATGTAGTAACAGCCTGAGTCAGAAATTACATCAATTGCACATAGATTTTACTTATTATTGGAACCTGAATGAACTGGAGGTTTTCACTTTCCACAGTCATCATTACACCTAACACAAGATTTTCTGCCTGCTGTTGAGTGAAACTATCTCTTTGAGGGCCTGAGCATCTTGACTTATTCTTTCACTAAGATTATCAGCGATAGGCTTGATGTCCTCTAGATTTCTAACTCAGGTTGTAGAGAAAGGGACCTCCTTTGTTATAACATATAGGACCCTTCTATTGTTCCTTTCTAGAATATTCTGGATTTTGCCCTTGTTTTGAGATTTAAATGTGTGGTGTTCCTTGAGAAGCCCTTATTATCTTGAAAGCAGACTACTATAAAAATTGTCAACTGATGTTTGAGGAACTGAACCATTTAATGGTGCCATGTATAATCTAGCCCACCTTGCCAGTGCCCCCACATGGAAAAAGAAAGACTGTCAGACATAATCAAACAGATGGCAAGTCATTTTCTCTTTCTTATGTTTTAGGTTTCAAAATGAACAAAAGACTTTAAACTTGGGTGTAGTCACAGAACACACTCAACGCCATAGACACAACATTTTTATTGTTTACTTCCCCAACATGACAATTTGGCATTTTGTGGCATAGTTATGACTCTGATGCATACTAGGTCCTTTGAGATTTGGGGTGGAGGTGGTTGCCTGGGTTGGCTCAGGTACTACACAGAATCCTGCCATTTTTCCTTTTCTTGACTCAATCTCAGATTTAAGTTGACATTCCTAACCACATGAGGTCCTTGTGGCAGCTGCAAAGCCCAGATGTCCAGCTGTAGAAATGTGGTTCATATCCTGCTAATCCGACAGATATGTGAGTCTGGGACAGGGAATATTGGCAGCTGAGTTGTCCTTCCTTGTATTCCTTTGACTTCGGCATGAGTAGGTGTGTTGAGAGTTTCCAATCTGTTCTTTTCACATCCAGAAAGATACAAGAGAGAAAAAGAAAATGAATTGTCTGTTCAAGCCCAGAAACACTACATTATTTCTGTGGAGGCAACTGTCAATGGTAAAAAAAATACATAGGAAGTAAATTTTTCAAAATTATTGACTGTCCAAATGAGAAAGGACAACATTTAAATTAACAGGAAAAATAAAAGACCAAACTAATAAATATGATGTGATCCAGAAAGGAAAATGTGGGCAGTAAATGTGAATATTTAGAACTGATCAACAATTTAAAAGATTTGTTTCTTTATGTTAAAGTCCTGGAGTCTAGTTAGTGCAAAAAAAAAAAAAGAGAGAGAGAGAGAGAGATTCACAGTCTTAGAAACTAGATTCCCCAAAAAGTTGAAAATGTATTCACTATTTGAGGTATAATCATACACTTTGACTCTACTAGATTTCATTGCTTTCACAATTTAGACTTTATGTACTGCTACTAAGAGGGTAACTTACTTACGTTGATTATTTATTATGAAAAGTTTATCCTGCTACTTTTCTATAAAACATTTTTGAGATATTATTGATTTGTGAGTCTGTCTATCTCCATATCAGTTAAACTGAAATACGTATCTTTAAACCAGGTTTTAGTGACTGCTACAACAACTTAGATAACACAGAACCTAAAATTACAATTTAGAACTATACCTTCCAATACTGTAGCCAAGAGACACATGTGCCTATTTAAATTTAAATTAACTACAATGGAATACAATTAAAAATTTAGTTCAATGAGCATCACAGATATAGAACATTCCCATCACGACAGAAAATTCTATTGGACAGGTCTGATGTAGAAACTTTGTTGGCTCCTTTGCTTCTAGAATGCTTTAAAAATTTGCTTTCCTTTCTTTTCTAGGCAGAATTTTTAAGAGCAGTATATCCTGTGCAGTCCAAGAGATAAAGGAAAAAGAGTTCTGTATTGTCACACAGGAAAATATCAAATAACATTTTATTGTGCATATGAAAACATGATTTTCCACTGTGACTCAATGTTTGATATGGTAGCAACTAGTTTGTGATAATCTGTATTGATTTTGAGAACTGGAATCAGTAAATCTTATATATGGTCCCTGGTATGCTAAAACAGGACTTAGCTACATTTTTCTCTAAGCAGGCCAGTTATTCAATATTTTAAGCTTTGTGTTCCAACTACTCAACTCTGCCTTTGGAGCATGAAAGCAGCCATAAACAATAAGTTAACAAATAGGTGTTTCTGTGTTCCAATAAAACTTTATTTATAAAAACAGTCATTGGATCAGATTTGGGCAACAGTTGGTTCATATTTGCCCTAGAATTTTTTAATGGCTACTTCATATCTCAGAAATCAGTTGACAATGCAATTAATATATTGCTGAGACTAACTGAGGATAGATGGCTCACTAATTCTCACTACATTGATGTGAGCCCATTTTAACCTTGTCTTCTTTGGGAACTACCCAGATAAATACACACTGTTAGTGTTTTATAGTGTCTGGCTTTGACATTAGAAAAATTGCTTTTCTTTTAGTTGTGTATGTATTTTTGAGCACTAACTGTACAATAGCAAAGATCATAGGAAAAAAGGGCCTTTGGGAATGTTTGTTTTTATCAAAGTCTACATTACCTACTGATTTTACCTCAAAATCCTTTCTAAACAGTTGAGCTACAGCTTGCAATAGCCACTGTTGTGTTTTTCCATCATTCCCCTTGTGTGTCTGTATTACATGGTTCTGAGAGTCATTCCAGAGAGTCCAGTCTAGAACATGCTTTTTGATACCTTGCAGCCATTTGAAAACTCCTGACTCCCTATATTAAATGTCCTGAATCCTGACTGATATGAAGGTGTATATAATTTTATAAACTTTGAAATGTGTCTCAATTATTATTTTTTGAAGGTTGTATCTTTATGTGAGCCACAGACTCCATTTTTCTCAATACTAGGTTGACCTTTTCCCCATGATTTCTGAAGCATCTTGGAGAGTAATCCTTACCTATTTTCTATTGGGAAATTTTTTATTGAGGGTTGGAAGCCAGAACATCAATTTACTTTCCAGAGGGTTGGGCACCATTAAGTCCTGCTGATACAGCCTTGAACTAGATCTGAATGATGAAACTGAATACTAAGGTCATGTGATACAAGACTGCCATTTAAACTGGAGGAGACCATGATTCATTTGAAGGAAGTACCTATCTATCTATCTTTAGTAGCATGAATCCACTACATTCCCTTGGCATAATTATGTAGTAAGCTTCAAAGCCTTTGCTATGTTTGTAAAATGCATTAAAGAGATAACTCGTCACCTGATTTTTATGTTTTCAAATAGATTGTTTTTATACAGGGGTTTCCAGCCGGCTCGTATGTTTTTTTTCTTTGATCTGCTTCACATTTCCCCAAGTGCCCTTCTGACCATCTTATTTGGGTCTTTAGAAGAGCAGAAGTTCAATGTGTTCCTTGTGCAACCCTGTCCAGAATGGATTCCCAGCCTGAACGTTTACATGACATTCACAATGCATAGCTGATAGCTTTTCCTTTTTAATTGTGATTCAGTGGTATGCCTACTAGAAGTCAAGAAAAAAAAAATTACAAAGTATAAAGCTTTATGATTAATTACCTTGAGTTTAAATATAATTTAAACATATTGACTTGTCTGAAATAAGTGCCAGACAGTGGAGCTGGGGAGACAGGAAGTGCCTGGGTGAGACTGCTGAAACAGGCTGGAAGAGAAGTCAAGGGGGGTAAGGACATCATCATTTAACCATTCTCCACAGCCCGGCAGAAAATGGCCACAACTGCTGATGGTCAGTGGAATCAAAGGGATAAATTATGGCTGAGCCTGCCTTTGAAATTAACGGAAAGTTAGAGTCAATACTTCAACTTTGCACGATCCTAAAATATTGATTCTGAGACAACCCATTTCAAATGCTTTTTTTTTTTTTTTTTTTCTTTCTCTTTATACACATGATCCGTCCAGAGACTTCTCTGAGGGACTAGAGTTGCTTTGCTAACTCCCAGCCTCCACATTCTGAACTGATGGGGTTTCAGACTCCCTGCTCTGCTGTGGCCCCTGAAGTGGAGATAGAATGGCATTAGCAGTGGGGAATGGCTGCAAATTCTTTAGCATGAATGAAGGCTTCTGACCAGCAAGATAGCCCTCTATTTGGGGAACCAAACTGCCCCCAATACTTTCTGAAGCTGGGCTGTGAAAAAGAACGAAACATTTTTTTTTTTTTGCAGCAAACTGGGACCAGATGCATTTCTCTGTGTAGAAAGTTTAGAAAGCCAACCAGCTGCTTTCAGTTTTTGTTAATGGATTATGGTGTCGAGGGGCCTGCACTAACTTTGATACCCATGCATAGGAAAGCAGAATGTGAGCATTTGGGATAACCTAACCGGTGGATTTTTAACACACCCGGGGTACACGTGATTCACTGCCCCCTTGAAGCCGAGCATAACCATTTAATGCCATCTGTGTGACGGCGACGTCATCCTCTGAGGCCTGGTCACAGACTCTTATTCATCCCACAGCCTGACTCCCTGGTCTTCCCGGAGGCTCCTCAACTCAGCACTGGGGCCTGAATTCTGATTCATGTCTCTGAAGTTTGTGGAGGGCTTGGGATCCAGCCTGCTGCTTCCCTTCCTCACACTAGGTTCCTTGAAGCCTGCAGCTGTGCAAAAATTTCACACATACAGTGAGAGTAGCAGCATTTGCCTCTTGGCTGAGTTTTCAAATAAACTCCATGTCCTGTCTCTGATACTGAAACCCAAGCTCCAGTCTAGGGGGGGAAAGACATGTTTGTAGGTGAATTCATCCTTCCTGAGTGAAGTGTGGCAAAAGGGAAAGGAAGGGGGCTTGGCTCAGGGAGATCTGACTAAGGCTGAATGTAAATGCAGGCTTCCACACCCTTCCTTTAAACAAACACAGAGATCCCAGAAAACTATATAAAAGCCAAAGAAGATTCCAGGAACTGATTAAGATGAGTAGATTTTGTTCATATTATCTGGTAAAATTTGGGAGAAAAATCCAAGTATGAAGATTGTGTATGTTTGCTTTTCCCTGAGAGCAAAAAGAACTGCAAGACAAAGGAAAAAGTCTCCATATTATGTGAGATGGTAAAACCAAATGTACTCTTCACACATTCACATATGCACATGCATATACATATGCACACAGACCCCACACACACTCTTACATGCACACACCTATGTACCCCAAGCATATCCATGTAAAAGCAAAAATGAGTCATCTCAGTGCAAAGAATCAATCAGTAAAGAAAGGAAACCAAAGGTACACAGCCCTCTATATCCCATAGTTTTCCTCTGTCTGGATAAGAAATGGAAAACTTGCCCCTGGAAACTCTCTACAAACCATTGCTCTTTCCTGTTGGAATTTCCTAAGGTCTGATTTAAAACAAACAAACAAACAAAAAAAAAAACATTACAGCTCAAATATCACTGTGTCCAGGGAAGAAACCTTTGTATAGTCATATTCCATTTTGCTTATTTTGAAAGTCCTTGAGGATCACAACAATGTGAATTCTCTTTAAAAATTCTCAAACTAAATATAAAGTGCAACAGCGATCCTCATTCCAACAGGGAGAAAATACTGGTCTGAGATGTGACCAAGATTCTGTTTAATAGATGTATTACTTTTGTAGAGTTAAATATACTTTGATAGTAAAATTTAGTAATGAATGAAAAGTTTTCTCTTTTTCCCAGGCCCCAAGGAAAAGTGTAGTAAAGCTTTGGTGATGTTGAAGAAAGCTACCTGAAGGTTTTTGTTCCTTCTGACTTTTGGCCAAGATTTGAATGGCTGTTCTGTAGGGCCAGCGTCTGGACGTTTCCTCTTTGTCCAGATGCAACATACCTGTCTAGGGATCTATGGCTAGTCCCTGGAAAAGTGATTTTCTTTCAATCTGGTTACAACTAAGCCACTCCTTGATCATTTCTATAAGATTTCTTCAATAAGTGGAGCTGGGTGGCTTATAGGCTCCCTTCCCAGGCCCAAAGCCATTGATTCTGTTCTCAAGTAGTTTGACTTCACCTTTGCATTTCTGATGCTTGCAGTATCCTGTGGCTTTTACCAATCACAGTCAGACCACTGAGAGGGGAGTCTAAAGGTGGAAGATGACTGCTGGTTTCTTACCTCACACTGGAAAACATAAAACCTGCAAGTTAGTACAAGGCCATTGGCTAGTTGTCCCTTGAGTAGGGTAGTCATAGCTGGGGAGGGGGATATCCATAAAGCCCAGGTTAAATTTGAATTTCAGATAAATAACTTTTAATATAAATATGCCTTATGTGATATTTCAAACATAAACTAAACCAAACCCACGGCCACCGACTTAATTCCAACTCATGGTGACCCCATGTATTACAGAGGAAATCTGTACTGCACAGGGTTTTCTTGGCTGTAATCTTTATGGAAGAAGAAGTCTGGTGCTGTAGTGGTTAAGGTATTTGGCTGCTAACCAGAATGTCAGTGGTTCAAACCTACCAGATGCTCCACTGAAGAAAGATGAGGCAGTTGGCTTCTGTAAAGATTTACGGTCTTAGAGACCCAGTGAGGGTTGCTGTGAGTCGGAATTGGCTCTATGCCACTGAGTTTGATTTGATTTTTGATAATCTTTATGGAAGCAGATCATGAGGGCTTTCTTTTGTGAGGCTGCTGGGTGGGTTCAAACCATCAAGCTTTTGGTTAGTAGTAGCTGAGTGCAAACCATTTTTGTCATCCAGGAACATTATTTGGGACAGATACTAAAAATTATTCATTATTTGTCTGAAATTCAAATTTAACTTGAAATCCTGTGTTTTACCTGGCAACCCTACCCTTGATGGGTTACATTTTGATTATACCACAAAGTAGCCTGGCTCAGGGATCTCAGCATCTTGCCTGTGGGTTTGTTCCCCAAGGTGTTTCCCGTGACAACATTTCCTGCTTCTTACTATCCACGCAGATGCTTCAGAGTCTTGGCTGCTTCCCTCTCTTGGCAAGTGCTTCCTCGCTTCCCAGTCATTGCCTAGGCTTTTTATTTACTCCTGAAATATTCAAATCACCAGCTCTCATTTTTTCTCACCTTTCACTGGGATGTCACGAGGATTGCAGAGCAACGGGCATTCTGTGTTACTAAAAGGAACATAAATGCAAACTCATTCAGGAGTAATATAAATTCAGGGTAATATAAGTGTTTGAAGCTGATCAGGTGAGGTGATAATGCTGAGTTCTGTGGCCAACAGCAGAATGCAGGCCTTTCCTAAAGCATTTCTAAAATATAAAACATTATGCTGACTAAACAAAATGTGTCTGCTTAACTAATGGGCTGTCTTCTTGCATCTCTTGGTTTAGGGCAAAGTATTTCCCAGCTCTTTTCCTTAGAACACCTGAGTCTTGTAAAATAGTAAGGTAAGTTTGAGGAAAAAAAAAACTGCCATCAAATCAATTCCTCATCATAGTGACCCTATAGGACAAAGTAGAACTGCCTCATAGGGCTTCCAAGGCTGTAAATCTTTAGGGAAGCAAATGGCCTCATCTTTCTCCCATGGAGCCGCTGGTGAGTTTAAACTGCCAACCTTTTGGTTAGAAGCCGAATGCTCTAACCACTATGGTACCAGAGTGCCTTGTAGTTTGAAAAGCATTGCCTATTTTATCTCTCTCTTAGAAAGCATCAGTGCAAAGCTGATCAGAACAAGCTCCAAGAAGGGAAGAACCACGTTTATCATGTTCACTATTTTGACCCTGGAGCGTAGCATACAGAAAGCTCTCAATAAATAATTGTTGAGCAGACAAAGAAAGAAGTCTTACACATTTTCTGTCCTAACTGTCTTATTCATTCATCATGAGAAATCAATATTTTAAGTATAAACTTTGGATGAAAACCAAGGTGCACAAGATTGGTAAAGATTTTTTGTGGTTTAGAAATTAATTAAATTTAACACATGATACCTAATCTTTAAGTCTGGGTCTTGCTCAGCTGAATTTGGCCCTGAATTGTATTTTTTTTGGCCAACATGGTGTTATAGAAAAATGTGAATTTTTCTATCTTGAAATAGATGAGTCGATAGTTTGCCAATGTTCTCAAAACTCCCTAGTGTTTCATTACTTGCCTGGCCTCTGGAGTCATTTGAGTATTAACCTCTACTAGGGAAGGATTCATCAACTTTAGGAACACAGATTTTGATCTCAGGCACTTTACTCAGATCTTCCACTTACTAACTGTATGCCTTTGGGCAAGTTACTTATCTCTCTAAACCTCAGGTTCCTCACTTGCAAAAACACTGATAATTATACTACATTTCATAGAGCTATTCAGAGTATCAAATGATGTGACAAATGTAAATTATTTTGCATACACTTGGCAAGTTGTTGTTGTTGTTGTTATGTGCCATGGAGTTGGACCCGACTCATAGTGACCCCTCCTTGGGTTTCCGAGGCAGTATCACTATGGAAGTAGATTGCCCCATCTTCCTTCCAAGGAGTGGTTGGTTGGTTTGAACCACCAGTCTTCTGGTTATCAGCACTACTCTACCAGAGCTCCCCATTTGGTAGGTAGTAAATGTATATTCATAAAATAATAATCACTATTGTTGTTATCGGAGTTCAAACACAGTGGCTGTGTTTGCATTACTGTTGTTACTGTTGTTTCACATGTATAAAAGCCAGATTCTGGATTTAGAAGAACGATATTCAAGGACCCCAGAAATCAGAAGATACTGCCAAAGCAAAAAGTCCCACAAGTGGGTGGCTTTAAACAACAGAAATTTATTTTCTTACAGTTAGAAGTTAGAAGTCCAAATTGGGGACTAGGGGAAGATGGGTCCTTATCACTAGCCTCAGAAGTTTCTTGACATTCCTTGGCATTCTTCCTCGTGTGTGTCTCTGTCTATTCCACTCTTCTTATAACTCAAAGGTGATTAGGTTTAGGATCCACCTTATACTACACTTACCCCATTTCTTACTTATCAACATGGTTAGTTTCCAAAGACCAAGTCATCATGCAAAAATCTGTGTTTTATAAAAATGGAGGATGATCACATTAGATCACAAAGTGGAGTATGACTGCATTATGACATAACTATCACATTGCACCATTATGTAATTGCCAAATTATATTGTTACATAACTGCTAAATAGCAAGAATCATGGCTCAGCCAAACTCAGCCACATAACCTTCACTACCACAAGCAGCATTACTCTCACTTCACACCTCAGTGGCCTTTATTGCAAGAAGTATGTCATTAATGTGCAAAATATTTGATGTTTTACTATTGTCATAAATGGGAAATGTCAGATAATGAGATAGTCAACAAAAGAGGAGTAGGTGTATTTACAACTAGGACTCAGACTTCAATACATACCTTAGGGTGACACAATTCAATGCATAGCAATGCTTATCATACAGCTATTTCTCTATATCTCTTATTTCAATCCCACTTCATCCCTAGTTCTAAGGTACCCATTGTGGCCCTTTACCATGCTTTGGAGGGTCCTGCAGTCTAAATTGGGTAAGTTCTCAGCTCTTTGCATTGATATTTTCAGTCCTGCTCAATCACTTACTCGCTTATCAACTTTCAAACTTGAGTTGTCATTGTCTCCTCTCCCTTTACGTCTTTTGCAAAACAAATCTCTCTACTACGGTTTTAGGGGTTTCTGGAGCGAGCAAAATCAGATGTGTGTTCAATACGCTGTCTTAACCCAGTAGCCTCACATCTACGTTCTCTCATTACCTAGATTATTTTTCTCCATTTTGGCTATCATAATCTCAGCTATTGTGAAGGCCCAGCTCAAATGTCACCTCCTCCAAGAGTTCACTCTCTTCAGTGGAAAACTTTGCTTCCAAATGTGAAAAGTCTTGGTACGTTTCTTTTCTACTGGCACTTACCTTATTCTCTTTGGTATTTCCACACACACCCCATACTCCAATACATACACACACACTTCAGAGTAGCAGGTGAATTAATGATAGTTTATTTATATTACATTATGATACATGATAACATAGTATTATCTGTGTTTCTAAGCTTTATGGTTCTACTCTGGATTGTACATTCTGAGAATCATGAATGGAAAGTGGGGATTGGAATAAGAAGACTTGTGTTTATATCCCAGTTCTGCCAGTCTCTGTTTCTGAGTCCTTTGGCAAGGCATTTAATCTCTCTGTGCTTTAGCTTCCTCATGTATAAAAGATAATCTAAAAAATTAGGGGCTGAAAATCAAACCTACAGAATTAGACAGTAAAGGTCACATGTGAAGCACATAGAAGGCATGTGCTCTATAATATTAAAACCAAAACTGGTTGCTGTCTAGTTCATTTCCACCCATGGTGACCTCATTGGTGGCAAAGTAGAACTGTGCTCCACAGAGTTTTCTTTTTTTATTGTGATTTGGGTGAAGGTTTACAGAACAAATTTACTTTCCATACAGCGGTTCACATATACTTTGTCTCATGATATTGACCACAGTTTACCACAATGCAACAGCTCCCCTCCCACTTCCTCCCCATAGTTACCTCTTCCCAGTGTCCATCCCTCCATACACTCCTGCCCCCTGAGCTGTCTCCCCATGCATAAGCAACCCTTCTTTCTCCCATGATTGTACTCTCCAAGGAGTGTATCTACTTGAGGTAAGTGTTCAACTCATATGCTTGTCTTTTGTTTGGCTGGAAACTGCAGGGTGGGTTCAATTCCAGATCTGAAAGGCAGCTAGGGGCCAGAGTCTCAGTGGTTCCACCATGCTCTATTGGACCAGCAAACCTGGTCCCCTCCCCACCTTTTGTTTTTTCTCCAAATGATTCTGAGTTTTGTTCCACATTGTTCTCCCTCTCTATCAAGGATCTCCTACATAGATCCCCTTCCAAGTGGATGACAGTGGTAGCCAGGCACCATCTAGTTCTTCTGGTTTCATAGTCATATAGGCTGCAGATCGAATGGTGTACCAATTTCTAGGACTAATTGTTTCCAGGAATTTTGGTTTTCTTCATTCTTCTTTGTTCTGGACAAGGAGAGACTCATAGTTGCATCTAGATGGCAGCTTGCTAGCTTTTAAGATCCCAGTCACTAAAAGTTTTCAGTGATTGGGTTTTTGGAAGTCAATTGCCAGGCCATTCTTCTGAGGCATCTCTGGGAAGATTTGAACCTCCAATCTCTCAGTTAACATCTGAGTGTCTTACCTGTTGCGCCACCCAGGGACTCCTCTCAATCATATTAGCTGTTATTGTTACTATCCTATTTCTCTTTCACAGAGTCCTTTTGAAGCTCAAAGGATTTTATTGACTGTGGCAGCAACCATGTAAATGTAATAATGTACTGTGAGATAACAGTGAGTATTTTTTATGACTCATCCGGATACTCCCTGAAGAGTCCTGCAGAGTGCCTTTCACATAGTAGATGTCTGAAGAATCTTTGTTGAATTGAGTAAAACATCTCAAGAGTTAGGGAGATGTTATATATGAAGTCACAAATGCACAAAGTCACATCTGTTTGTTTTGGTGGTTGGAGAGGTTTGTATGCTCCATCTCTTCCAGAATATTGGGAAAAACCAATTCTTCCAGAAGTTTAGCCTGTTTCCTTCTAAAGACTTACAACTGTATGCTTTGGCCCAAATGCTGTAGTCCTCCATAGTCACAGAAAGTGAAGCAAGTTTTGGTATAATCACATCATGGGCAAAGGTAAGATGGTATGCCCTCTCATTGTTCTTGAGCTTTATGAACCTTGAAGCATTAAATGCTATTTTTAACTTTCAAAAACTCCCCACTGAATCATGATGTTCTCAATCTCAGTTTGTTGCTTCCCCCTCCCGTGTGTGTGTGTGTGTGTCTGTGTGTAATGTTTAGTATTTATGTTTGCCTGCTACTAGGACTCTTTATATGAACACTGAAGCTTTATTGTTCATGAATACATCAACTCCTGTTGTTTCTCCACTGACGTGTCATCTCTGTTCTCCATTTATGATTTCATAGTCAATTGCCAGGGAGACTATCATGATGTCACAAGCAGAGCACTGTAACTTCAGGAGGTTAATCAAGTGAAGGAAAAGATGGACTTCTAAGAACAGTTATCCTATCATCATGTTAGTGTGCTCAGTAACCAAAATCATAGAAGGAAGAGTATGGGACCTAACGACTCTGACACATCAGCTGCCACTGTGTTACTGCTCAACCTCATCCTCCTCAAAGCTTTGCAGGAAGGACCTATGTCTTGTTAGCACAGACAGTAAATAAAAATAGAAGAGGGAGCCAAGAAAAAATATTCTTTCACTTTGAGCAGTAGACACCAAACATTCTGCTATGAAAGTCTGATTAGTGACTTTGTAAAATATGTAAACATCTTGAGCTGTTAAGGTTTAACTACTGGTCTTGTTTGTCCATCTTTGTTTTCTCCCCATAGTTCCTGAAACAAATGCTTTTCAGGCTGCAATGTACAGACAAGTCACTTGGGGGTTTTGTTAAAAACATGGATCATGATTCTGCAGGTCTGGTGAGTTGGGATCCTGTATTTCCAACAGGCTCCCACGTGGTGCTGATGCTACTGGTCTTTAGATCTCACTGAGTGATAAGGCCTTAGAAGTCAGAACGCACATTTTTCTCAAGTCAAAATAAGAATCTTACAGCTGAAAACTTTCCAGGTTCATATATCATCTGGTTACTGGTAATAACATGGTGCTCCTCAAATTCCAAGCCACATGTTTCTTCACAATTTAACTTTTCTAAAATTGGTATTGGCGATCATGAGAAAATTTTTTGCAGCTTCTTGGTAGAAGGGTAAATTGTGACATATGGGTGATTGTCTGAATATATATGAAATGAGTGGTCCGTAGAATTGTTTATCCATTTGTGCCTCAATTATCTGTATTGGGGCCAAATTTTAATTTACATTTGTTCACTAGTATTTCATTAGTTCTCAACCTTTATTGCACATTCAATTAATCTGTAAACCTTCAATTTTTGATAAATAGGTCTCACCTTCAGATATTTTGATGCAGTTGTTCTCAGGAACGACATCCCCACTACCCAGATTATTCTAACAGGCAGCAAATTTTGAAAATCATTCTATCAAAGTATCTTCACCATGACCATGCGATGTCAAAACACTGAAGCCATAGCGTATTGTGCACATATTATGCAAGGTAATGCAGAAGAAATGACACATCTTTAAAAGGGACAATGCAGGGATCATTTTAACAAGAAGACATAACCATAACAAATATCTACGCACCCAATGAAAGAGCCCCAAAGTATATAAATCAGACTTTAACAGAATTGAAAAGATAAATAGATTATTCCACAGTAAGAGTAGGAGAATTTAATGTACCACTTTCAATAAAAGATAGAACAACTGGAAAGAAACTCAACAAAGATGCAGAAGAACTAAACAATACAATCCACCAACTTAATCTTACAGACATCTACAGAGCACTTCACCCAACAGCAGAATATACATTCTTTTCCAGCAGACATGGAACATTTTACAGGATGTTAGTCCTCAATAAATTTAAAAACATTGAGATAGTGCAAAGCATCTTCTCAGATCACCATACTGTAAAATTAGAAATCAACACTAGGAAGATGAACAGAAAAAGAGCAAATGAATGAAAACTGGATGAATGAAAATACGCTACTTAAAAATGACTGGATAACAAAAGAAATAAAAAATTCCTTGAATCAAACGAGAATGAAAACACAACTTACCAAAATCTTTGAGACACAGCAAAAGCAGTGATCAGAGGGCAATTTATAGCAATAGATGCACATATCAAAAAAGAAAAAAAAAAAAAAAGAGCCAAAATCAACACCTTAACCCAACATATGCAACAATTAGAAAAAGAGCACCAAAAATATTACAGTCAACAGAAGAAAAGTCAGAGACAGGAAGATGGTATATTATCTGTACTCCATACTTTAGTTCCCTCTAACATCTTAGTGCCTGATAAACTAGGTGCAGCAGTTTGAAGCAAGAATTCTGGCACTCTGAGCAGCTCATTAAGTCAGAGAATGCCAAACTCAGGGGAACAGGAGTAAAAATGAGAGACAGTGTAACCAACAAGAAAGAATAAAAAATAGAGAAACCTACCCTGAGAAGTGCTGACTAGCCTGATGAGATGGGTCATCAGAGGGCTCCCTGGGGCAGTGGAGAAAATGCACCAGAGGACCTGCTGTCACTCCACAGATCTACCTTCAGTGCCTGCTTTTATCAGTAAACTTGGGAACACAGGGAGGGAGCAGAGACCCCTCTGGCTCTGGGTGCTGCTGATTTGGGAGCAGAGAGGGAAGCTCACTGCAAAGGGATGGATTCTGGGTCAATTTTGCAGTGCAGGTAAGGGAAGCTATCCAGGACAGCTTTTTGGCATGGAGGAGCCTGGTGTATGGGGTTTTTGTGGCTGTCTGAATCTGGCAGAAAGTAGCGGCTCCTTAACCATTGGGATCTTTGCCTAACTTCAGCTGTGGGTCTGTGAGTAACAGTATAATGCTATCATTAGCAGCCTACTCAAATCCCTGGGAATGGCTACTGGTGCCTTGGAGGTTATTTATTTATTTATTTCTCTTCCACCTTTCCCTGTCTGTCCCCTTCCTCATCCAACAGAAAAATGACATTAAGCCTCCACAATATCTGCTGGCTCAAATTCTAAACCCCTTCATGATGAACAGAGAAATGCATCCACATTCCACACAGTGATTCCATTATCACAAAGAAAACTGCAGAGCAACCCAGCACACCTAAATTAATAAGCAAAAAAATAAAATAAAATACACCAGCTTCACCTTTGCAAAAATATTGGATCATAAAATCAAGATAAAACAAATCAATACATAATTAATAGTAAAGACAACTTCAAATTGTCTAGGAAACAGCAGGCAACCTCAAATCAAATGAAAAATAGGATAAGACAATAGAAGTAAAATCCCAAACAAAAGTCTCATTAAACATGGAGGAGGAGGAGGCAATAGAATTATCTGAGAAGGAATTTAGAAGGTATGTTTATAGAACTCTACAAAAGCTCAAGGAAACCCCAAATGGAATCAAGGAGAACACAGACGGTATCCTGGAAGAACCCAGGAAAACCATTCAAAAACAAAATAACAAGATTAATACACAATTGGAGCTCATACAAAAACAGCACTTAGAAATCCAGAAGATGAATACCAAAATTACAGAATTATATAACACAGTGGAAACACAAAAGAATAGGCTAGAGCTGGCTGAAGGACTCATTTCCCAACTAGAAGATAAATCCTTTGACACCAGCTTGTATGAAGAAAAATCAGAACAAAGATTTAAGAGACATGAAGAGAACTTAAGCGTTATATGGAACTACACGAAAAGAAACAATGTATGTCTCATTGGAATTCCAGAACAAGAAGAGGTGAAATCAAACACTAAGAAAATTGTGGAAGGCTTACTAATAGAAAATTTCCCCCATATCATGAAGAAAGAAAAGGTGTTTGTCCAAGAAACTTAAAGAACCCCTTACAAGATAGATTCCAAGAGAAAAACACCGAGTCATATCATAATCAAACTCCAAAAACAAAAACAAAGAAAGAATCTTGCAAGCTTCCCTGGACAAAAGAAATATTACTTATAACAACCAAACAGTTAGGCACAGTTCTGATTACTCAGCAGAAACCATCCAGGCAAGAAGGCAATGGGATGGCACTTATAAAACACTGAAGGAAAAGAACTTCCAACCAAGATTCCTATATCCAGCCATACAAACTTTCCATCAAATATGAAGGTGAAATCAAGACATTTTCAGACAAACAGAAATTAAGGGATTTTGTGAAAACCAGACCAACCCTATAAGAAATGCTTAAGGAAGTCCTCCCAATAGACAACCCACAACAGAGAACAACAAAATCAGGACACATGACATCAACACTAAAACCAAATCAGAAATAGACACTCAAAATAAGGCCATAAAACATTTTACACTAAAAAGCAAGGAAGTCAATCTGCACACAACAACAGCAACTAACCAAACAGAGGAAATAAAAGTTCTAGGTACAAAACTTCCAAATGGAGAGGAAAACAGGACAATGTCCTCATAGAACAGTCTGTTCCAAAAATATAGAGACAAGAATTCACTCCAAGGTAACCACAGAAAAAATTAACTCCCCCTAAGCAAACCCAGAAAGAAGGAAAACATATGGGTTTAGTAAGCATAAAACCAACAATAAAGAAGAAAAGAGAGGAAACACTTGACAACAAAATGAACTCAGCACAGATAACTATATGGACCAAGGAAACTCCAACAACACAACAAAAAAACACAATAGAGTGACATCAATCAATTCATACCTATCACTAATTAAACTCAATGTCAATGGACTAAATGCACCAATCAAGAGAAAAAGAGTGGTAGACTGGATAAGAAAAAGAAGACCCATTGATATGCTGCCTAGTAGACTCACCTTAGACACAAATATAAAAGCAAATTAAGAGTTAAGGGGAGGGAAAAAATATACCAAACCAATGGTAACCAAAAAAACATCAGGAGTGGCAATATTAATTTCTGATAAAATAGACTTTAAGGTGAAAAACAACATAAGACACAAGTAAGGTCACTATATGATGCTGAAAGAGTCAATTGATAAAGAAGACATTACCATAATAAATATCTATGTACCCAATGAAAGTGCTCTAAAATATGTGAAGCAAATATTAATTGAATTGAAAAGGAAAATAGACAACTCTACAATCATAGTAGAAGACTTTAACACACCATTTTCAAGGAGGAACAGATCAACTAGAAAAATACTCCATAAAGATACAGAAGAACTTAACAAAACATCAACATACTCGACCTCATAGACATATACAGAGCACTCCATCCAACAAAAGCACAATTCACATTCTTCTCCAGTGCACATGGATCACTCTCCAGAATAGACCACAGGTTAGAATATAAAACAAGCCTCAATAAATTGAAAAACATTGAAATACTATAAAGCATTTTCTCGGCCCACAATGCTATCAAATCAGAAACCAATAATAGTAAGATCAAGGAAAAATCATGTGGAAGTTGAACAATATACTGCTCAAAAACTACTGGGTAATAGAAGAAATAAAAAGTGAAATAAAAAAAAAATTCCTAGAAACAAACGAGAATGAAGATACATCTTACCAAAACCTATGGGACACAGCAAAAGCAGTACTGAAGGGTCAGTTTATAGCAATAAATGCATACATCAAAAAAGAGAAATCTAACTCAACAACTCCAACAATTAGAAAAAGAACAACAAAAGAATCCTAAAGTATCTAGAAGTAAAGAAATAAAAAAGATCAGAGCAGAGATAAATGAAACAAAACAAACAAACAAAAAATAGAGAATATCAACAAAAGAAGCTCGTTCTTCAAAAAGGTTAATGAAATTGACCATTAGCAAATCTAACAAAAGAAAAGAAAGAGAAGATGCAAATTATTAGAATAGTAAATGAAAAAAGTGTCATCACAACAGAACCAATTAAAATAAAAAAGATCCTGACAGAATATTATGAAAAACTATACTCCAACAGATTTGAGAACCTAGAAGAGATGAACAAATTGATAGAAACACAAGAACTACATAAAGTATCCCACTCAGAGATAGAATACTTGAACAGACCCATAATAAATGAAGAAATTGAACAGGTCATAAAAAAAAAAAACATCTGACAAGAAAAAGTCCTGGCCCTGTGTGCCTTCACTGGAGAATTTTACCAAATATCCAGGGAAGAGTTGACACCTATACTACTCAAGCTATTCCAGAACATAGAAAAAGATGGACTACTCCCAAACTCATTTTATGAAGCAAGCATAGCACTAATACCAAAACCAGGGAAAGACACAACTAAAAAAGGAAGACTATAGACCAGTATCTCTCATGAACATAAATGCAAAAATCTTCAACAAAATCCTAGCCAACAAAATCCAACGACATATCAAAAAAATAATACATCCTGACCAACTGGGATTCATACCTGGTATGCAAGGATGGTTCAACATCAGAAAAACAATCAATGTAATCCACCTCATAAACAAAACAACGGAAAAGAACCATATGATTATATCAATCGATGCAGAAAAGGCATTTGATAAAGTCCAACACCAATTCCTGTACAGAACTCTCAACAAAATAGGCATAGAAGGCAAATCCCTAAACATAATAAAGAGTATATATGCAAAGCCAATGGCCCACATTATCATTCACGGCCAATATTATTATCCTCTTACGAAAGGGAACCAGACAGGGATGTCTTCTGTCACCACTCCTATTTAACATTGTATTGGAAGTCCTAGCCAGTGCAATAAAGCAAGAAAGTGAAATAAAAGGCATCCAAACTGGCAAAGAGGAAGTAAAGCTATCTCTATTTGTGGATGATATGATCCTATGCATAGAAAACCCAAGAGACTCAGCAAAAAAAAAAAAAAAAAAAATACTGGAACTAATAGAGAGGTTCAGCAAAGTGGCAGGATACAAGGTCAACATTCAAAAATCAGTTGGATTCCTCTACACCAACAAAGAGACCTCTGAAAAGGCAATAAGGGAAACAATACCATTTACAATAGCTACTAAAAAGATAAAATACCTAGCAATAAATCTTACTGGAGACATAAAAGACCTATACGAAGAAAACTATAAAACACTACTACAGGAGACAACAAGGGATTTACATAAATGGAAGAACCTGCCTGTTCATGAATAGGCAGACTGAATATTGTGAAAATGTCAATACTACCTAAAGCAATCTACACATTCAATGCAATCCTGATGCATGTACCAACATAATTTTTTAAGGACATGGAAAAACCAATTACTAACTTCATATGGGGAAGAAAGAGATCTCGGATAAGCAGAGCCACAGTAGTCAAACAGCATGGTATACAATGATAGGCAGATAGACCAATGGAACAGAATCAAAAACCCAGAAATAGACCCATCCATCTATGAACAGCTGATGTTTGACAAAGGTCCAAAACCCATTAAATGGGGAAGAGATAGCCTCTTTAACAACTGGTGTCAGCAAAATTGGATATCCACTTGCAGAAAAATGAAACAAGATCCATACCTCACCCCATACACAAAAACAAACTCCAGCTGGATCAAAGACTTAAATGTAAAAACCAAAACTATAAAATTCATCAAAGATAAAATAGGGGCAAATCTAAGAGCTCTAATTTATGGCATAAATAGACTATCTAACATAACCCAGAATGCACAGGAGGTAGAAAAGAAGCTAAATGACTGCGACCTTTTAAAAATTAAATTCTTATGCACATCGAAAGACTTCATCAGGTAAGAATAGAACCTACAGATTGGGACAAAATATTTGCCTATGACATATCTGACAAAGGACTTATCTCCAAAATCTATAGAAAACTTCAATATCTCAACACCAAAAAGACAAACAATCCAATTCAAAAATGGGCAAGAGAAATGAACAAAACACTTCACTAAAGACGATATGCTGGTGGCCAACAAACACATGAGGAATTGCTCGTGATCTTTACTCATTAGAGAGATACAAATCAAAACAATGATCAGATATCATCTCACCCCAGCAATAATAGCAAAGTTCAACAGAACAGAAAATAAAAAATGCTGGTGAGGTTGCAGAGAGATTGGAACTCTTAAACACTGCTGGTGGGATTGTAAAATGGTACAACCATTGTGGCAAACGGTATGGTGTTTCCTTAGAAAACTGCAAATATAGAAATACCATTTGACCCAGCGATTCTATTACTAGGAATATATCCTAAAGAAATGAGAAGCAGGACACGAACAGACATATGCACACCTATGTTCATCGCAGCATAATTCACTGTAGCAAAGAGATGGAAACAACCTAATTGCCCATCAACAGATGAATGGATAAGCAAATTATGGTACATTTACACAATGGAGTACTATGCCACATTAAAGAACAATGAAGGATACATGAATCTTCTCACAACATGGACATTATGCTGAGTGAAATAAGTCAGTTGCAGAAGGCAAATATTGTATGAGCCCTTTACTGTAAAAAGACAAGGAAGTGTTTGATTAAGGAAGGGAACTCACTTTGTAGGTGGGTAGAGAAGAGGAGGGAATAATTTCAGGCTAGCTGGGGGCCACACACTGAGGTAGGCAAGGGGAAGAATGGTATGGAAAGAGTCTGTGACCACCATGATAACATTGGGGAAAGGGAGGACACTATATTGTGCACATGAGATATAGATGACAGAGGCTAATACTGCATCACCATTAACACTAAACACCAGGCTACAGATAAACACACAAACATCTGAGATCAGATGGGGGTCAGGCAACAAGATTATACTCTAGACCAAGGATAGATTCAGCTGAGACTAATCTTGCACAGATACCAGTGATACAAAATAACCGCAATCCCTACAGAAACAACAGAAGACAGACATAGAACAATCCCTTACAGACAGTCAGACCCTGTGGGAGAGAGAGCCTGCCGACTCAGGACTATGGTATTTCGGGACACCAGACTCGGTTGGAACAAAAAAAAGAAAGACTGGGGTTTTAAGACTGGGGTTTAAAAGCCTTCAAGTGGCCATCTAAGAT
>NW_006921652.1:2023958-2028966 GCF_000298275.1 Orycteropus afer afer
GATGCATCCCTTGGAGCAATGGACTATGGGGCACCAGAGGGGCAACATTCATATGGAGGAAATGCAGGACACATGGGAGTGCATAACTATGAGGGGCAAGAAGGGGGAGGGGGTACTGGGAAGGGAAGGGAGGAGAGTGGGTTAGGGTTGGAGATGGTAATTGGAGAGTGAAACCAAATGTACAGGAAACATTGAATGTAAAACAAACTCTGCTCTATAAATTTACACCTAAAGCACAATTAAGAAAAAATAAACTAACAATAACAAAAAAAAGAAAAATAATAATAAAGATTCAAGCAGAAATAAGTGAAACCTCCTCAGTACAATGGCTATAATAAAAAATAAAACAAGGAAACAAAGAACCAACCAATCAATTAAACAAATAATGGAGAATAACTTATGTGGGTAAGGATGTGGAGAAATTGGAACCCTCATTCACCACTGGTGGGGATGTAAAATGGTACAGCTGCTGTGGAAAGCAGTTTAGCAGTTCCTCAAACAGCAGAACATAGAACTACTATATGGACCTAGCAATCCCAATCCTAGGTATATACCCAAAGAGTCGAAAGCAGGAGTACAACAAGAACTTGTACCTGTTCAATGTTCATTGCAGCCCTATTCATAATAGCCAAGAGAAGGAAACAATGTAACTGCCCATCAATAGATGAATGGATAAACAAAATATGATACATATACACAGTGGAATAATTAACTCAGACGTAAAGAGAAATGAAGTCCTGATACATGCAACAACATGGATGGACTTTGAAAACATTATGCTGAGTGAAGTCAGTCAGTCCTAAAAGGGCAAATACTATGAGATCTCATTTCTGTGGAATAGAAATTATATAGTAACCAGAGCTTATGACCAAGGATAAGTGGGAGTGGGAAAAGGGAGTCATTGCTTAGGGAACAGTGAACTTGTCTTAATGGTGGTGGAATAATTTGGAAAAGGATACTGATAATGGTTGGACAGCATGAAGAATACAATCAATGTCACTGTATTATACGTGGAACAATTTTGACTTGGCAAATGTTTTATTATGTATATTTTGACCACAATACAAAAAAATAAACTAACATCAAATTTTGAAAAACAAAAAATCTTCAGGTCTTTTCTAAGATCTGGGGTAATTAGTGCCAAACATATTTGAGCACACTGATTTTTTTTTTTTTTTTAACATGCCCTGTCAGATTTGCTGCATATAAGAAGGGTTATTTTGAAAAATATACTCATAAAAATTAGTATTAATAATTAATTTTTATTTAAAAAATAACCTTAAGAGAGTGAGTCAAGAGGCTTCTTTAAAGGTTTAATGTTTTTGCAAACAAATTATATGTGGACTCCATATCAACAAAACACAGTGGAGAAGCAGAGTTCTGTTAGATTTCTAACTCACCCTTCACCACTGTTCAAGGCAGAGAATGGAGAGAATGGGGCCTCTGTCCCAAAGCAAGGGTGTCCTCTCCTAATTCCTGCCTGGCTCCCAAGGCTTAGCATGGGAGTCATTCCCATTCCTCAGGAACCAAAGGCAACCATCCCAATTGCCCAAACTTCAACAAAGAGGGTGGTATCACTTTAACCAAAGGGGCTTTGTCTAGAGGAATGCTTGTGAGGCAGCTAAAGACAAGGTTTCTGCTGCCAGTCAATGCACTCTCTGAGTACCCATGACACTGCCTTTCTGCCCCTGTGACACAGTCTTTGAGGATCTGGGCCCCATACTCTGGAGAACAACCAACAAAGGTATATCATAAGCTGGCGCTTGGGTGAGATAATATTCAAGTTACCAAGTCCCAAACCTCAATAATCACAACCAGTTTTTTTGAATGGGTCAGCTATTCAGTTTCTACAGTACAGGGATGGCAATGGTCAGTCTGAGCTGTGATACAGCTGCTCTTCCAATCATTGGACAATTGGGAATAGTGGGAGGAAACAGTCTGAGTGGCTTAAGCATCTCATTCTCTACACACTCACCACTGAAGGGCAAAACCAGAAGACCAAACTCACTACTATCAAGTTGATTCTGGCTCATAGCAACCCGCATAGGGTTTCCAAGGCTGTAAATCTTTATGGAAGTAGACTGTCCCATCTTTCTTCCACGGAGCAGCTGGTGAGTTCAAACCACTGACCTTTCCATTAGAAGCCAAATGTCTTAATTACTACACCACCAGAGCTCCTTATCTTGAAGGGTAGGAAGGAAATCTTTTTGGCTTGGCAAAGAGCATCATCCATGCCCTTTTATAAAATGTTGTTGCTGTTGTTAAGTGCTATTGAGTCATCTTAGACTCAGTTGACTCTGTGCACAGTAGAATAAAACACTGCCCACTCCTGTGCCATTCTCACAATTGTTGCTATGCTTGAGCCCATCATTGCAGCCACTGTGTCAATCCATCTCATTGATAGTTTTCCCCTTTTTTGCTGACCCTCTTCTTTACCAAGCATGATATTTTTCTCCAGGGACCAGTCCTTCTGATACCATGACCAAAGTACATGAGATGAAGTCTGACCATTCTTGCTTCTAAGAAGCATTCCAGCTATAATTCTTCTAAAACAGATTTGGTCATTCTTCTGGCAATCCATGGAATTTTCAGTATTTTTTGCCAGCACCACAGTTCAAATGAATCAATTCTTCTGCAATCTTGCTTATTCATTGTCCAGCTTTCACATGCATATGATACTATTGAAAATACCATGGCTTAGGTCAGGCTTACCTTAGTCCTCAGAGTGACATCTTTGCTCTTCAACACCGTAAAGGGGTCTTTCGCTGCAAATTTTCCCAGTGCAATATGGCAACTAATTCTTGACTGCTGCTGCCTTGGGCATTGATTATGAATCCAAGTAAAATGAAATGCCTAACAACTTCAATATTTTCTCCATTTATCATGATGTTGCTTATTGGTCCAGTTGTAAGGATTTTTATTTTCTTTATGGTGAGGTGTAATCCATACTGAAGGCTGTATTGTAGTCTTTGGTCTTCATCAGTAACTGCTTAATTCATCTTCACTTTGAGCAAGTAAGGTTGCATCATCTGCATATCACAAGTTGTTAATGAGTCTTCCTTCAATCTTGAGGCCATGTTCTTCTTCATATTATCCACCTTCTCAGATTATTTTCTTGGCATACAGATTGAATAAGTATGATGAAGGATACAACCCTGGCACACACCTTCCCTGATTTAAAACCAATATCCCATTGTTCGGTTCCTACTGCCTCTTGGTCTATGTACAGGTTCCTCATGAGCACAATTAGGTGTTCTGGAATCCCCATACTTTGCAATGTTATCTATAAGTTGTTATGATCCACACAGTTGAATTCCTTTGTGTAGGCAATGAAGCACTTGTGAACATCTTTCTGGTATTTTTTGCTTTCAGCCAAGATACATCTGACATCAACAATGATATTCCTTGTTCCATGCCTTCTTCTGAATCTGGCCTGAATTTCTGACCATTTTCTGTCAATATACTACTGCAACCATTTTTGAATTATCTTCAGCAAAATTTTACTGATATTCATGATATTGTTTGGTAGTTTCAGCATTCTGTTGGATCACCTTTCTTTGGAATGGACACAAGTAAGGATCTTTTCCAGCTGGTTAACCAGCTAGCTCTCTTCCAAATTTCTTGGCATAAACCAGTGAGTGCCTCCAGGGCTGTATCGTTCGTAGAAACATCTCAACAGGTATTCTGTTAGCTCCTGAACATTTGTTTTTTGCCAATTCTTTCAGTGCAACTTGAACTTCCTTTAGTACCATTGGTTCTTGATCATGTGCTACCTCCTGAAATGCTTGAATGTTGACCAATTCTTTCTGATACAGTGACTCTGTATATTGCTTTCAACTTCTTTTGATGCTTCCTGAATCACTCAATATTTTGTCCTTAGAATGCACTATATTGTAACTCAAAGCTTAAATTTTTTCTTCTGCTCTTTCAGCTTGAGAAATACCAAGCATGTTCTTAACCTTTTGGTTTTCAAATTCCAGGTATTTGCACATTTCAATACTTTGCTTGAACTTCCCTTTGGAATCTTCTGTTCAGTTCTTTTATTTCATCATTTCTTCCATTCACTTTATCTACTCTCCTTTCAAGAGCAGTTTCAAAATGCTCTTGGACATTTTGGTCTTTTCTTCTTTTCCTGTCTTTTTAATGACCTTCTGTTTTCTTCATGTATGATGTTCTTAATGTCATCTCACAATTCATCTAGTCTTCAGTCATTGGTGTGCAATATGTCAAATCTATTTAGATAGTCTTTAAATTCAGGTGGGATATAATCAAGATCATATTTTGGTTCTCATGGAATTGTTTTAATTTTCTTCAGCTTCAACTTGAACTTGCATACAAGCAATTGATGATCTGTTCCACCGTCAGCTCCTGGACTTGTTCTGACTGATGATTTTGAGCTTCTCCATCACTTCTATCCACAGTTGTAGCTTATTTAATTCCTGTGCATTCCATCTGGCAAGGTCTCTGTGTATAGTCACCACTTATATTGTTGAAAAAATATATTTGCAATGAATACGTTGTTGGTTTCACTCCAATTCATAAGGTTTTCAGTGGGCAGTTTTTTCAGAAGTGGATGGCTATGTCTTTCTTCCTAGTCTGGAAGCTCCACTGAAACATGTCCACCATGGGTGACCCTGCTGATACTTGAAATATTGATGAAATACTTGTAGCATGAATTCTAGCATCACAGCAACATATAAGCCACCATAGTATGACAAACTGACAGACAAAAGGTGTTTTCTTTCTTCTTCTTTTTTTAATAGCATAAGAAGAAAGTATATTTCTTAGTTTATTTTATTTTGCAAATGAAGTTCACAATGGGACTGGAGATGAGGAAATGCATCTCGTGACTAATGAATAGGATCTTTGGTGTGCTCGTTCCCCATGGTGTCATGAAATAGGAATCAGCACAGGCACATCAAAAATAGGTTATCAGAGGCGGGGCAAGATGGCAGACTAGGCAGAAGGATTGCACAGACCCTCTTCAACAAAGAAAAGGGAAACCAAT
>NW_006921652.1:2036581-2039348 GCF_000298275.1 Orycteropus afer afer
TGAAGGGATGGACACTGGGAGGAGGTAACTATGGGGAGGAAGTGGGAGGGGAGCTGCTGCATTGTAAATTTTGGTCAATGACATGAGACAAACTATATGTGAACTGCTGTATGAAAAGTGAATTTACTCTGTAAATCTTCACCCAAATCCTAATAAAAAAAAAAAAAATAGGTTATCACTATTGTTGAAAGAGTTCCTTGGGTGATGTAAATGGTTTGTGCTTGGTAATTTGAACCTATCCAGTGGAGTCTTGGATGCAAGGTCCAACGATCTGCTTCCATAAAGATTACAGCCAAGAAAATCCTGCAGACTAGTTCTACTCTGTAGCACAGGGGTCACCATGTGTTGGAAATGACTCCACTGCAATGGGTGATGAGTGTCACTGGAAGTGACAACTAATGTGCACCTTGGAACACATGGACTCATGTCATTTAACACTTTCTCACAGCTTCCTGACTGACTGGCCCAGTGGTCAGGTGATGCACCTGTTCTGTTCTAGTTGCTTTCAGGTCCCTCACAGGCTCCCATTTGTGATGCAGCCTGTAAATTGTCCAGAGTCATGGTAGCATAGTGATGAACTTTTTGTGCAGGAATAAAACAAGAAATAATTTCTGAAATATGAGAGTATTTTTGTACTGTAAGGTTTTGTGGACTCTACTTACACCACTGTACCCTGGCCCATAGTTTGGGAACAGCTATATAAACTTATGTTAAACCAAAACCAAACCAAACCAAACTCATGGCTGTTGAGTCGGACTCGACTCATAGCAACCCCTCCTTGGGTTTCCTTCCAAGGATTGGCTGGTGGGTTTGAACCACCAGCCTTCTGATTAGCATTCAACTATTTGATATTTAGCTTGCAGGGATTTTTAGTGAGAATGTAGTACTCTATGAATCATTTGGTGTAATTGACCTCTTAATAATATTGAGTCCCCCAATGTGTGAATATGATATATCTCTCCACTTATTTATGTTGTCTTTGATTTTCCCCTCAATATTTTCTGGTTTGCATCTTACACATCTTACACATATTTTGTCAGATATATACATAAATATTTCATGGGTTTTAGTGCTATTGTAAGTGTCACTTTAAAAAATTCAACGTCCAATTTTTCTTTGCTAATAAATAGAAATAAAATAAATTTGTGTAAAATGACCTTGTATCTTGTGACCTTGCTAAACTCACCATAGTTTCATAGCTTTTTTTTTGTAGATTTTGACATTTTTTTATGTAAACAAATATCTCATCTATGGATAGAGACAGTGTTATTTATTCCTTTCAAACTTTACTTATTTTTATTGTTTTATTGCCCTTGTTAAGATTTCTGCCATGACAGTGAATAAAAGTTGCGACAAAAGATTTTTTTCCTCATTCTTTATTTTAAGAGGAAAGCATTAAGTATGAGGCTAGCTATAGGTTTTTAATAGATATTTAACTTGGTTGAGAGATTTTTATTTACTTCCTAGTGTGCTGAGAGTTTTATCACGAATAGATATTGAATTTTGTCAAAATTTTTCCTGCTATTTAGATGTTATTCCAATAATCATATATTTTTATTCTTTAATCTATTGATAAGATTAATTACATTGATTGATTTTTAAATTTTGAATGAGCCTAAGGTAGTTTTAGAAATAGGTTCACAATTTTTTCTTTCTTTCTTTTTTTTTTTAAAATACTTCTCCATTCAAGAGATAGAGCTTAATTCCCCTTCTTTTGAGTATGTGCTGGATATAGAGACTTGCTTCTAATGAAAAGGATATGACTGAAGTGATGATATGTCATTTCCAAGTTCAGATTATAAAAAGAACTTTTCCATCTTGGGTACTATCTCTTGCTCTTGTACTCACTTCTCTCTCTCTCTTTTTCTCCCTTTCTGTCTTTCTCCCTCTCTCTCTCTCTTTCTCTGTCTCAGATTCCTCACTCCGGGTGAAGCCATGTTATGAGCTGCCCCATGGAGAAGCCTATGTGATGAGGAGCTGACACCTTCTTTCAACAGCCACGTGAGTGAGCTTGGAAGTGAAACCTCCAGCCCTAGTGAATTCCTTGGAGACTGCAAACCCAGTCTAATGCTTGCCTGTGAGAGATTCTGAGGTAGAAGCACTGAGCTAAGTCACTTCCAGATTCATGACTGTAAAACACTGTATAAGATAATGAATACTTGCTGCTCTAAGCTTCTAAGTTGTGAGATAGTTTGTTATACAGCAAGCAATAACTAAAATATACTTTCATCCCTAGTATAAATCCCATTTGGTCATAATGTATTATCCTATTTCTTCTTATTAGATTCAATGCTAAAATTTTCCTGGAGATATTTTGCATCTATTTTGGTAAAAGGTTTTAGATTGTAGTTTCATTGTAATTTAGTTGTCTGGTTTTACTACTAATGTTGGCCTCATAAAATGACTTAATAAGAAGTATTTCCTCTGCTTCTATTTTCTGGAAGAGTTTGTGTAGAATTTGAGTTTTCTTCCTTAAATGCTGAGTATAATTAATCACTTAAGCCATTTGGTTCTGGAGTTTTCTTTGTAGGAGGTTTTAAACTATGAATACAATTTAAAAAATAGATATAAGGCAAACAAATTCAACTACTTAGATAAATGAGCAAATTCTTTGAAAGACACCAACTACCAAAATTACTCAAAAAGAAATCAATGACTTGAATAGCCTTGTTGTTGTTGTTGTTGTTGTTGTTGTCCTTCGGAGTTTGGGCAATCCTACTTCTGTAGTGATACTGCCTCGGAAACCCAAGGAGGGGTCGCTATGAGT
>NW_006921652.1:2039448-2040576 GCF_000298275.1 Orycteropus afer afer
CTACTTCTGTAGTGATACTGCCTCGGAAACCCAAGGAGGGGTCGCTATGAGTCGGGTTTGACTCGACGGCAAACAACAACAACAACAAGGCTATTCAAGTCATTGATTTCTTTTTGAGTAATTTTGGTAGTTGGTGTCTTTCAAAGAATTTGCTCATTTATCTAAGTAGTTGAATTTGTTTGTTTATAGTTACTAGGAAATTAAAAAAAAAATTATTGTAATTTGGGTGAAATTTTACAAAGCAGATTCATTTTACATTCAACAGTTTATACACATTTTGTTTTGTGACACTGGTTACAACCCCTGCAGTATAAAAATTCACATCCCACTTCCTCCCTAAAGTTACCTTTTCCCTGTGTCCTTGCCTACACATTCCTGCCTCCCTACCTTTTCCCTGTGCAAATGCTGTCCTTCTGATCTCCCATGGTTGATTGTTCTAAGAAGTGCTTCTCCCTGGTGTTGGGGTTCAACTTGTAGCCCTGTCTATCATTTGGCTGAGATTTAAGCCATGGGAGTGAGTTCAATTCCAGGTCCAAAGAGTGACTTGGGGCCAAAGTCTTCAGGAGTTCATCAGTTTCTACCAGATTAATAAGCTTGGTCTTTCCCTCCCACCCCATGATTTTGAGTTTTGTTCCACATTTTCCTCCCACTCTATCAAGAGTCTCTGATTTTAATTGCTTTCTGAGTGGTCAGCACTGATAACTGGGCACCACGTAGTCCTTCTGGTCTCATACAGATTGAGGTTCTCGTAGTCCTTTAGTACTTTAGACTGTTTCCATATGTCTTTGATTTTCTTCACTCTGGATGAGGAGAGAGCAATAATTACCACTTAGATGGCCATTTGCAAGCTTTTAAAACCCCAGTTGCTACTCACTGAAGTAAGATGTAGAACAATACTTTTGTATACCATGTTGTCACAATTGAGCTTGATGTCCCCTGTGACCATGTGCGGTGTAGTAAATTACTTAGTGTGGCTTTTCTACCCATAAGTCTTTGTAAACTCCAAGGTGGGAATTGCTATTAGCAACTGAGGAGCTCCTGATTGCTGAAGTTGCCCACCTGGAGTATTTCTGTTGGGAGTGGCACAAAACAATGTTCTGGCAGGTGCCCACTCTTTCTCAAGTGCTT
>NW_006921652.1:2040866-2045703 GCF_000298275.1 Orycteropus afer afer
GCAGTGAATTATTGAACCCAGGAGAGAGGTGGTGGGTGCTTTGGGAGGAACGGTTGGAGAAAGGGCTGGAGGGAGGCAGCATGTCTGGCCCCACAGGAATAGGCCTTGGGCTATTGATGGTGATTCTGACTTCCTCTTGTGGGATTAGAGGAGGTCAGAACATGTGGCCTCCTTGCCCTTTTTGTACCATGGTAGCCAGTCTGCAGGCCCAGCAACCCACTCCCTCAAGGTGCTTATTTGTGACTAAGAAGTTATTTTAACTTTGCCTCCAAAAAACCCCAAACCCACTGCCATGAGTCAGTTCCAACTCATAGCAACCCCCATTGGTTTTCCAAGGTGGTAAATCTTTATGGAAGTAGATTACCCATCTTCCTTTTGCAGAGTGGCTGGTGGGCTTGAATTGCATTTAAACTGCATATGAACATTTTTATAGCAAATAAAAATACATATGTAGGAATATAGTCTGCCAAACCTATGTATGGTTGTGGGTATTTTCCCATTTGCCTATCCATAGCTGTCTGGTTGAATTTATTAACATACGATTGTTTATAGTATTTTCTTTTTTTTTTAAATTGGAAGAAAAAAAAACCCTACTTTATTGCCTATGTTATAGCAGCTGACATCACTTTTACACTCAGCAGGTTTTATTAAAATTGCTTAGATGTCAATTTATAGAAAGGGAATTTAATCTGAATATTTTACTTGATTTTTAATAATTTAGTAGAAGTGAGACCACTTCCAGAATTAGCACTCTACCTTAAATGAACACTTAGAACAAATAGTACATAAACTTAAGTCATTTACTGAAAAAAGCAAGTTCTTTATAAACCACATAATGTGTATTTACTTTTATATGTAGACTATTACTCCTGAAAAACAAAATATTAAGAGTTCAGACATCTTAGGCAAGACTTGACTTCTGGGCTTCAGAAAGATGTGGAAACTTTTCTTGAAGAAATTTTTCTTGCTTTTTCTTTAAACTTTTCTTCTTTGATTCACTGCGGATATGTTTCTCAAGTCTTAGTCTGACAAAACGGTCCACATAGGGCATTGTGAAGAATCGTTTTCTATTGTATTGTTTATTTGGGTACCAAGGTATGGGCCACTGCTTGAACTTGTGCCAGATGATTCATCCAAAGGTGTCTCTTCTCCAAGCACCAGGCCTAGCATTTTCTTGACCAGTCTGAAGAAGCCTTAGGACATCTTCTCTTTCCTGGACAACTTTATCTAATGCATCCATAGGATCAACCCCTTTTCCAGCCTCTCTGGACTTGGCATTGGTAATCTCTGCTGCTTGGCCTCCTGTTCTAGAGTTAGAAGCATATTTCTTTCTTTCAGTAGAACATACCAGAGTTTATGTAAATCTTCATTACTTTTGTTCCTTAACTGCTGACATGTCCATGGAGCTCCAGATTTTACTTTTTCTTTTCTCCAGTTCTTTGGGTCATCAAAAAATTCTTCTAGTCCTTTTCTTGACAACGTCATATGAAGTGATCTACACTGGTGAAAAGATGTGACATATGATGTATTCTTGGGCAACAAACCAACTGTAAACCCTGAACTAGTAGGGACCTGAGAAGTTACTAATCCTCTGTAAGCCTTCAGGACGGTTGAAACCCCTTGGCAAAGTGATACAAAATGGGATGCAGCCATTTTTTCACATAACTAAGTACAATTGTTTATAGTATTTTCTTAATAACCTTGTAATGTCTACATGAATTTGAGTAAGGTCTCTTCTTTAATTGCTGATATTGATAATTTGTGTCTCCTTTTTAATTCTTGATCAGTCTATTAGAGGTTTTTAGTTTTATTGATCTTTTAAAAAAAACAACTTTTTATTTCGTTGCTTTTCTTGTTTTTCTATTTTCAATTTTATTTCTTTCTGATCATTATCATTTCTTTTCTCCTGATTGATTGGGGTTCAATTTGCTCATCTTAAAACTCAAGTGGAAGCTTAGTAAATTGATTTGAGGTTTTGTTTTCTTTTCTGTTATGTGTTCACTGATGCAAAATTTCTTAGTCTAAGCACTGGTTTAGGTTATTTTGATACATTATGTTTTCATTTTCATTCAGTTTTGAATATTTTCTCATCCCCCCTGTGACTTTCACTTTGAGCCATGAGTTATTTAGAAATGTATTGTTTAATGTGAAAATATTTGGGGTTTTCCAAATATCTTTCTTCTACTGATTTCTAGCTTAATTGTATTGTGGTCAGAGAACATATGTTGTCTAATTTAATTTTTTTTTAACTTGCTGAGGTTTGTTTTATTGCCCAGAATATGGTCTTGGTAAATGTTCCATGTTCAGTTGAAAAGAATGTCTAATTCTGCTTTGTATATTTGAGGATTTGTTTCTGTCATGAATACTAGAAAATTCTCTGAGAAAATTTTTCTCTTCAACCTTTTTTTCTCTCATACTCAGAGGGATAGCTATAATCAAAAAGTCATATAATAACACATATTGATGAGGATATGGAGAAATTGGAATTCTCGTACCCTCTTGGTGATAATGTAAAATGATTCTGGCAAATTTGGAAGACAACCTGACAGTTCCTCAAATGATTAAACTTAGAGTTACCATATCATCCAGCCACTCCACTTCTAGTATATGCTTGACTAAAATGAAAACTACACCCACACAAAAACTCATACATGAATGTTTATTGCAGCATTATTTATGATCATCAAAAGACGGCAACCACCCAAATGTCCATCAGCTGATGAATAGATAAACAAATGTGATATATACCAACTCTGGAATATTATTCAGTTGAAAAAAAGAATGAAGTACAGATAACATGCTGTAACATGGATCAACTCTGAAAACATTATAGTAATCTGTAGATACCCCAAACCCTTTGCTGTGGAGTCGATTCTGACTCTTAGCAACCATATAGGACAGAGTAGAATGGCCTGTAGGCTTTCCAAGGCTGTAATCTTTACAGAAGCATATCACTCTGTCTCTCTCCAGCAGAGTGGCTGGTGAGTTCAAACCTCAACCTTTTAGTTAGCAGCCAAGCACTTAACCACTTCACCATCAGGGCTTTTAATCTATAGATACAGAAAGCAAATTAATGGTTGTTCAGAGCTGAGGAAATTGTGATGGTATGAGAATGACAGCTAAAGGGTTTGGGGTTTCTCTTTGAGGTGGTGAAAATGTTTCGAAATTTACTATGGTGATGTTGTTGTTGTTATATGCCGTCAAGTCTGACCCGACTCATAGCCACCCCTCCTTGGGTTTCTGAAGTGGTATCACTATGGAAGTAGATTGCCCAACCTTCCTTCCGAGAAGTGGCTAGTGGGTTTGAACCGCCAGCCTTCTGGCTAGCAGTCAAATGCCTTAGGCACTACGCTACCAGAGCTCCTAGTTGCATGTATTTATGGATATACTATAAACCAGTGAATTGTATGCTTTAAATCGATTAATTGAATGGTATGTGAATTATTTCCCAATAAAGTTGTTATAATAATTTAATACTCTCATCTAGTTCATAGTTCGTATTCTAATTACCTCAGTAAAATGTCCTTTATAGCATTTTTTTTTTCAAGTAAATGTTCGTCATTCTTTCCTACCACTTCCTGCCTTCTTAGCTTTATCCCAGGACAAATGCTGCTCTTTTGATCTTATATGGTTGATTGTTTTAATGAGTGCATACTCTCCAGGTATCCCTGTTCACCTTAAAGACTTGTCTATTGTTTGGCTGAAGGTTAAGCCATGAGGCTTGTGTTCATGTCCTGGCTTGGAGGTGTCTAAGAGTCATAGTCTCCTCAGAGGTTCCACCAGTGATAAGGGGTTCCACCAGTCTTCGTCAGACCCATAAGCCTGGTTTTTCTATGCCTTTGAGTTTCATTCCAGACTTTTTCCCAGGGACCTCCTATTGTGAGCTCCTTCAGAGCAGTCAGTGGTAGTAACCAGGTGCCATTTATTTTTTCTGGTATCAGGGTCACAGAAGCTGGGGTTCAGATGGCCCATCAGTCCTTTGGATTAATTGTTTCCTTGAATCTTTGATTTTCTTCACTTTCCTTTGTTCTACACAAGGAGAGATCAATAATTGCCCCTTAGATGACCACTCACAAGCTTTTAAGACCCCAGTTGCTACTCACCAAAGTAGGATGTAGAACATTGTCTTTGTAGACTACGTTTTGTGACCTTAGTGTCCTCTGTCTTTATAGCATTTTTTAAAACCTGCATCCAGTCAAGGTTCATAAATTGCATTTGGTTATTATATCTTTTTACATTCTTTTAATCTGAAATAATCAAAATTCCCTCCTCATTTTTCCTTTTTTGTATTATATTTATCTTTTTAGTTTTCAATTTTAATGATTATATATATATATTTTATTTCCAGAAATTCTATTTGTTTTTTAAATACATATTCTTTGTTCATTTCTTTCTATTTCGTTTTCAGTTTGTTTAAATATTTTATACATAGTTATTTCATATATTGTATCTAAGACTTCTAACATCTGAAGTTCTTAGAAGCCTAATTGTTTGTTGTTCCTGGTGCCTCTTACTTAAAGTAGTTTGCTTCCTCCAAAATCTGGTAATTTTTAATTGAAAGCACATATTTTACTGAAGTGGGATCTTCAGGAACCTGAATAAGAAGTACATTCTTCTAAGAAAATTTGTATTTCCTTTTACAAGGACCCAAGGGAAAATAGATAGGGCCACTTTAATTTAATTTCTTAGTTTGAGGCTTCCTCACTAGCCAGGCTAGTATAATTTTGAACCCCAGAATATTATTTTCTTCAACTGAAATTGCAAATGAGATACAAATTTCAATTATGGCTACTTTTCCATATATATGAGTGTGTGTGTGTGTGTGTGTGTGTGTATA
>NW_006921652.1:2046303-2049768 GCF_000298275.1 Orycteropus afer afer
CCTTTTATAGAGCCCCTGAGTGTTGTAAATGGTTAAGCATTCAACTACTAATTGAAAGAGTGGTGGTTTCAATTCACCCAGAGTTGCCTTAGAAGAAAGACCTGGTGATCCATTTCCAAAAGGTCACAGCCATTGAAAACCCTGTGAAGCAGTTCTACTCTGAAACACATGGGGTCACCATGAATCATAGTCAACTCAAGAGGAACTTATTTGAGTTTCTTTTGTTTGCTTGTTTGTTTTGGTTTTGAGGGGGGTATAGTCAACAAGCCCTGAGGATCGCCCAGGTCAAGCTATGACTAGAGGTTGTTGGCTGCTGCTGCGGTTCTTCTGGGTGCCATGGAGTCGCTTCAGGCTCACAGCAACCTCATGTGACAGACCAGAGCTCCCCGTAGGCAGCATATAACTGGCTTCAAACCTGAACTGTAGGTAAGACTCCCCCCACCCCCCTCAGGGCCTGAGGCTTTAGGGAATGATAACACCTCCTCCATCAGAGAAACCAAATCAGGCTGTCTTCTAACCTTGCCTACTTTCTTGGACTCCCGGGGTGGTACATATAATTGATGCACTGGGTTGCCAGCTGAAAGGTTGGTGGTTCAAGACCACCCAGAGGCACCTGGGAAAACTGAACAATCAGTCACTGAACCCCTGTGGGGTGCAAGTCCACCCTGACACACATAGGGTGCTGTGATTCGGGGTCAGCTCCAAGGCCCCTGGTCTGCCTACCTTCCTCCTCCCCTCCCTCCCAGTTCACCAGAAGGCCTAAAGACCTGCCCAATTCCTGCTGCTCACACTGGGCTCTGCACAGCAACCCTTACCATCACAATAGGGACCTCACTGCCCCAGGTATTTCCCCTGTCCCACTCCTGCAAGAAGGGGTATTGTTACTCTAATACCCCACACCCACTTGATGAACAGAGGTTTGGCCATCCCTGACTCCCACCTACCTTCTGGGCCCACAGGAACTCCATCCCACTCTGTGTGCTCAGATGGAGCCTGGGTGCCCTGCCCTCCATCGATTTTTTTTTTTTCTCTCTTTCTTTTTTTCTGGTTTTTAGTTTGCTTGCTTTTGTCTGTTTTAAAAGTACTACTATTATTACTACTTTTGTCCTTTTTACTATTATTCTTTATTCTTCCCCTCCCAGGTCCTAGTTTTCAGCTTTTTTCTTTTCCCTGTTCCTGGTTCCAATTTTTTTTCCCCTTCCTTTTTTTTTCCTCATGGTTAACCCTGTTCCTTGTTTTTCTTTTTGTATTTTTCCATTTTTTTTTCTTCATTATTCTCCTTCTCCGCCTTTTTTCTCTTATTGCCCTATCCCCAGATATTGCAAGTTTTCTTGTTTTTTTGCTGACCTTCTTGTTTGTCTGGAGGGCACAGCCATTTTGATTGTTTACAAGCAGTGGCCATTTTGGAAATTTAAAGTGGCCAAGGGTGCAGCCATTTTGAATATTTACAAGTGGCAACCATTTTGGATTTTAAAATGATAGCGTTCTCGTTTGGATTCAGGGACCTAACAACAGGTAATGAAGCAGGAAGCAGGGACAGTACAAAAAAAGGGACCTAAGAACAGGCAGCAAGGTGGGAAGCAGGGAGAGAAAAAAAAAAAAAGGCAAAAGGGGCTGGAACAGATTGAGGAGTCAGCTGCAGGAACCCAGGTGAAGACAGGGAACCCAGACCATGCCCTACAAGGAGCAAGTCAGGAAGGCAAAAGAGGACAAAAAAGGCAAAGGGGATAAGAACAGATTGAGGATTCAACCACAGGGAGTCAGGGGAGGAGAGGGAACCCAGGCCACCCCCTACAAGCAGCGAGGCAGGAGCAGGGAGAGGACAGAAAAGGCAAAGGGGACAGGAACAGATCAAGGAGTTAGCCACAGGGATCCAGGTAAGGGTGGTTGGAGGGGTTTCCAACAGTAAGGGAGACAAACTTGTCTGTCGGTTTGTCCTACTGTGATGACATGTTGCTGTGAGTCTTGAGGCAATGCCAATGGTTTTTCAAACCCAGTGGGGTGCACCTGTTGCACAGGTATCAGCCCGGCTTGCAGACTGAGACAGACTAGGAAGAAGGAGGAGGCCATCCATTTCTCAAAGAATTGGCCAGGGAAAACTTATGAATAGCAGAGAAACACTGTCTGATATGTTACTGCACAACTTTATGAATAATCCAGAAACATTGTCCAATACAAAAGAGGAAGATGAGTCACTTAGCTTAGAAAGCTCTCAAAGTAGGACTGGGCAAGAGTTTCATTATCAGAGTAAAATCAGCCTCACTCATATGGACAAGGTAAAGCTTTTGAGACCTCCATTTGCTGATGTGGCACCACTCAAATTGAGGAGAAAGAGCTGGAAACATCCATTAATAATCGGAACATGGAAAGTACAAAGTATGAATCTGGGAAAATTGGAAGTTGTTAAAAAAGAAATAGAACACAAAAAGATTGATATCCTAGGCATTAGTGAGCTGAAATGGACTGGTTTTGGCCATTTTGAATCAGACAACCATATGATCTACTATGCCAGGAATGACAGTTTGAAGAGGAATGGTGTGGCATTCATTATCACAAAGGATGTTTCAAGATCTGTCCTGAAGTACAATGCTGTCAGTGATAGGATAATATCAATACACCTACAAGGAAGACCCTTTAATATGACTATTATTCAAATTTACACACCAAACACTAACAACAAAGATAAATAATTTGAAGATTTTTATCGACTTCTGCAGTCTGAAATTGACCGAACTTGCAATCAGGATGTGTTAATTATTACTGGTAACTGGAATGCAAAAGTTGGAAACAAAGAAGAATCACCAGTAGTTGGAAAATTTGGCCTTGGTGAGAGAAATAATGCTGGAACTTGCATGGTAGAATTTTGCAAGACCAATGACTTGTTTATTGCAAACACCTATTTTCAACAATACAAACGGTGGCTGTATACATGGACTTTATCAGATAGAATACAGGAATCAGATTGACTACATCTGTGGCAAGAGGCGATGGAAAAACTCAATATCTTCAGCCAAAACCAGACAAGGAACAATTGGTCGGATTTGTGGAACAGACCATTGACTGCTCTTTTGCAAGTTCAACTTGAAGTTAAAGACAATTAAAACAAGTCCATGAGAGCCAAAATATGATCTCAAATATATCCTTCCTAAATTTAAAGACTATCTAAAGAATAGATTTGATGCATTGAACACGAATGACTGGAAACCAGATGAATTGTGGGATGACATCAAGAACATCATCAATGAAGAAAGCAAGAGGCCATTAAAAAGACAACAAAAGAAGGGAAGACCAAAATGTATGACAGAAGAGACTCTGAAACTTGCCCTTGAGTGGAGAGTAGCTAAAGCAAATGGAAGAAATGACAAGATAAAAGAATTGAACCGAAGATTTCAAAGAGCAACTTGACAAGACAAAGTCAATTACTATAATGAAATGTGCAAAGACCTGGAGTTAGAAAACCAAAAG
>NW_006921652.1:2050313-2050834 GCF_000298275.1 Orycteropus afer afer
AATGTGGAAATTATTGAACATTATCATTAATATCACACGCAAGTAAGATCGTATTCAAAATAATTAAAAAACGTTTGCAGCAGTATATTGACAGAGAATTTCCAGAGGTGCAAGCTGGATTCACAAGAGGATGTGGAACAAGGGATGTCATAGCTTTTGTCAGATGGATCTTGGCTCAAGGTAAAGAATACCAGAAAGATATTTACTTGTGCTTTATTGACTATGCAAAGGCATTTGATTGTGTGGATCATGGCAAATTATGGATAACATTGAGAAGAACAGGAATTCCCGAACACTTGATCGTACTCATGAGGAACCTGTACCTTGACCAGGAGGTTGTTGTTCTCACAGAACAAGGGGACACTGCATAGTTTAAAATCAAGAAGGGAGTGTATCAGGGTTGTATCCTTTCCCCATACTTATTCAATCTATATGCTAAGCAAATAATCTGAGAAGCTGGACTATATGAAGAAAAATGTGGAATCAAGATTGGAGGAAGAATCATTAACAACCTGAGATAC
>NW_006921652.1:2051740-2056306 GCF_000298275.1 Orycteropus afer afer
TTGAACTGCCAGCCTTCTGGTGAGCAGTCAAATGCCTTAGGCACTATGCTACCAGAGCTCCTGTTCTGACTCATAGAGACCCAGTATACAACATAACAAACACTTCCTGGCCCTATGTCATCCACATAATTATTTCTATGCTCAAGCCCATTTTGGTAGCCACTGTTTCAATCCATTTCATTGAAGGTCATCCTTTTTTTCACTGACCCTCTACTTTACCAAGTATAACATTCTTTTCCAGGGATGATCCCTCCTGAAACATGTCCAAAATACATGGGACAAGTCTTGCCATCTTTTCTTCTAAGGAATGTTCTGTTTGTAATTCTTTCAAGATGGATTTGTTCCTTCTTCTGTTAGTCCATTCAATATTCTCTGCCAACACCATAATTCAAAGGTATTCTTCTCCAGTCTTCCTTATTCATTGTCCAGCTTTCACATGCATATGAAGGAAATGAAAATATCATGGCTTGAGTCATATACATATTAGTCCTCAAAGAGATCTTTGCTTTGTAACACTCTAAAGAAGTATTTTGCAGCAGATTTTCCCACTGCAATATGTCATTTGATTTCTTGACTGCCACTTCCATGGGCATTGATTGTGGATCCAAATAAAATCAAATCTAGTTATCATGATGCTACTTTCATGTGATACTAATAATATTATTCAATAATTTCCACAATTTTTTTTGATCACCTTTCTTTGTAACGAGCACAGATATGGATCACTTCCAGTTGGTTAACCAGGTAGCTGTCTTCCAAATTTTTTGGCATAGACAAGTGAATTTTTGTAAGTACATTTTGCAGCTCAATAGGTATTCCTTCAATTCCTAGAGCCCTGTTTATTTTGCCAACAGCTTCAGAGTAGCTTGGACTTCTACCTCTAATATCACTGATTTTTTTTTTTTTTAATCATATGCCACCTCCTGAAATGATTGAACAGTGACAAATTCTTTTTGGTACAGTGACTCTGTGTATTCTTTCTATCTTTTTTTGATGAGTCTTGCATAGTTCAATATATTGCCATAGAGGAGGTTCCAGTAAGATGACGGAATAGGCAGACAAACTACACAGACCCTCTTCAACGAATAAAAGAAGAACCAATTAACACAGATAGAGAGAGAATCCTGGAGCCCTGAGCTTTGAAAAGAAGGATACAGAAGGGGTCTAAACTCCAACTAGTAGAAGAGCCTGCATGAAAACACTGAAAAAGGAGACATATGGAGTTATGGTCTGTCAGCAATTCTGATGACAAAGACAGCTTGGATATTGCCAAGGGGTGTGAGGACCTAAGAATTAACCTAAAAATTGGCCCTGCTAGCCAGGGGCTGCACAGAGGACTGCACTGGTGGCTGGTGAATTAAAGAGGAAGCAGCAAAGAGGGAGACAGGCTGAGCTGTGGACTGTTAGCTGCCCCGAGGGCACAGCCACTTTGAATGTTTACAAGGGGTTCTACCATTTTTGATATTTAAAGTGACAGTGTTCTCAGATTCCAGGGACTTAAAAATAGGCTCTACTTGCCAGGGATGCAAGGACATTTCAGACACAAAAAACTGGAAAGGTGCAATATTCCCCTTGTTACTCTCAAACCCCACTCATACTCCTTGGGGAATGGAAGTGCAGCCATCCTTCACTCCCACCCACCTTCTGGGCTGGAAGGCAATCCATCCCAGTCTGTGTGCTGTGGTGAAGCATAGGTGTGTGTCTTGCCCTGCCCAATCTTTTTTCCTTTTTTTTTTTTTTAATTAGTTTGCTTATTTTTGTCTTTTTAAAAATTCTTATTATTTTGTCCTTTTTATTATTCTTCCTTATTCTTCCCTTCCCAGGTTCTAATTTTCAGCTTTTTCCCTCTTCACTGTTCCTAGTGCACCTCCCCCCTTTTTTTCTCTCATGGTTATCCCCATTCCTTGTTTTTATTTTTGCATTTTTCCCATTTTTTTCTTCATTATGCTCCTAGTCTATCTCTTTTCTCTTATTGTCTCCCTCCCCAGATATTGTGGGGTTTTTTGTTTTTGTTTTTACTTTTTTTGGTGATTGTTTCTGTGTGTTTATGTGGTGTATTTCTGTTCACTTGTTTGACCTTTTTTGATGATTTTTCAATTGTTGTTTATGTCTAACTGAGTGGGAGACAGCAACCATGCTCATACAATGCAACTGCAGCCCCACCTCCTGCAGCTCCACTTACTAAGAACCACCACTTCCTTCTCCACCAAATAGGCAATGATAAACAATTACCTAGAGGAACCTGACTCACTCTTAATAGCTCTTCACAAACAATAAATAGAGAAATAAATACAATGATGTAACAATATCTCAGAGACAACAGACCATCACAATTCACACAAAGGAGCACAATAAAGCAGTAGAAACAAGGGAGCAGGATACAGACCCAGAACACACCCCTGAGGAAGAAGCAGCATTGGAACTTCTGGAAAGGAATTCAAAAGAATTATACTTAGGTATCTTCAAAAGATTGGGAGACAGATCAGGGCAAACATCTACAAAATTTAAAAAAAATGCAGAAAAAAACCTAGAACAATTTCAGAAGAAAATACAAGAACAAAGTGACAAAATATATAAAAAATTAGAAATGATACAAAATCTACAGATAGATATCCAGAAGATTAATATGAAATTTTCAGAAATAGTTAACACATTGAAAGGCAAAGGAATAGAATTTAATCAATGGAAGACAGAATTAATGAGATTGAAGACAAATACCTGAATGCTTTTTTGGAAAAAGATCAGTCAGAAAACAAAACAAAATGAAAAAAGCCTAAGGTTCACATGGGATGCCATTAAAAAGAAAAACCCACGTGTAATTGGAATTCCAGAACAGGAAGAGAAAAATAAAACCACTTAGAAAATTATCCAAGATTTGTTGGAAGAGAACTTCCCTGATATGATGAAAGATGAGAATATATCCATTCAAGAAGTCAAATGAACCCCAAACAGGATAGACCCCAAAAGAAAATCACCAAGACATATCATCATCAAACTCATCAAAACCAAAGGCAAAGAAGGAATCCTGAAAGCAGCATGGGGGAAATGAAAAGTTACCTACAAAGGGTAACCAATGAGCCTAAGCTCTGATTTCTCAGCAAAAACCATGCAACCAAGAAGGCGATGTGATGGTATATATAAAAACCTGAAAGAGAAAAATTTCCAACTGAGAATTATATACCCACCAAATTGTCCCTCAAATATGACAGTGAAATTAGGAGATTTCCAAATAAGCAGAAGTTAAGGGAATTTTTTAAAACCTCACCAACATTACAAGAGATACTAAAAGGAGTCCTTTGAACAGAGAACAAATAATAGCAAATAACAACCAACCATTAATACACAAGATGATATAACCCAGAAACCAACACAGCTATGGAAGTATCCAAAGTAAAATAAGCCTACAAGATTGTAAGTAGGGTACCAGAGGCATCAACTGGCAAATGAGGACAACTATAAACCAAAAAGATGGTAAAATAATGTAGTTACAGAACTTCTAAACAATTAGGAAGTCAAGAGAGTTGCAAGATAGAATGGACTATTCTAAACTCAGGGAGAAAATTATAAATTACAGAGTAATCTCAAAGAAAATGGTAAACCTTCACATTACAATAAAAAAGAGGACAAACACAAATATTCAGCAAATACTAAAACAATAGCTCTGGTAGCATAGTGCCTAAGGCACTTGATTGCTAACTAGAAGGCTGGTGGTTTGAACCCACCAGCCACTCCTCAGAAGGAAGATTGGGCAATCTACTTCCATAGTGATACTGCCTCGGAGACCAAAGGAGCGGTTCCTATGAGTCAGGGTCAACCTGACAGCACATAACAACAACAACAAAAAAAAAGCAACAAAAGAAATGATAACATGATTCATAAATACAATGAGCTCAGCACAGAAAATTGTATGAAACAAAGAAACACCATGAAAAAAACACAACAAAATGACAGCAACCAATTCATACTGTTCAATAATTATACTGAATGCCAATAGATTAAATGCACCACTCAAAAGACAGAGAGTTGCAGACTGGATAAGAAAACAAAGCCCATCAGTATGTTGTCTACAAGAGACATATCTTAGAGACAATGACAAAAATAGACTAAAGGTCAAAGGTTGGAAAAAGATATATCAAGCAAATGACAACCAAAAAAGAGCAAGAGTGACAATATTAATTCCTGGTCAAATTGACTTTAAGACAAAAAGCACCATGAGAGACAAGGAAGGACATTATATAATGATTAAAGGATCAATTGAACAAGGAGATATAACCATAATAAATATATATGGACACAATGAAAGAGCCTCCAAATACATAAATCAGACTTTAACAGAACTGAAAAGGCAAATAGATGACTCCACAGTCATAGTAGGAGACTTTGATACATCACTTTCAATAAAGGATAGAATTGAAAAGAAATTCAACAAAGATGCAGAAGAGTTAAACGATACAATCCACCAATTTGATCTTACAGACATCTACGGAGAACTTCACCCAACTACAGCACAGAATACATTCTTTTCCAGTGCACATGGAACATTCTCCATGATAGACCATATGTTAG
>NW_006921652.1:2081677-2083384 GCF_000298275.1 Orycteropus afer afer
CTGTTGTGATGTCACCCATTTCATTTCTTATTTGTGTTATTTGTATTCTCTCCCTCTTTTCCTTTGTTAAATTTGCCAGTGGTTTGTCAATTTTATTAATCTTTTCAAAAAACCAACTTCTGGTTTGTTGTTTTTTTTCTAATGTCTATTTTCTGTTTCACTGATTTCTGCTCGAATCTTGATTATTTTATTTGTTCTGGTGACTGTAGGCTTTTCTTGCTGTTCTTTTTTAATTGTTGGAGATGTTGGTTTAAGGTGTTGATTTAGGCTCTTTGTTTCTTTTTTGATATGTGAATCTATTGCTCAAAAATGGCCTCTGATCACTGCTTTTGCTGTGTCCCAAAAATTTTGGTATGCTGTGTTTTCATTCTCGTTTGACTAAAAGAATTCTTTATTTTGAATTTTTATTTCTTCTCTTACCCAGTCTTTCTTAAGGAGGGTGTTGTTCAGTTTCCCTTTGTTTACTATTTTTCTGTTGATCTTCCAATTGTTAATTTCTAATTTGATAGCATTATGATCAGAGAAGATGCTTTGCAGTATTTCAATGGTTTTAAATTTATGAAGACTTGCTTTATGGCCTAACATATGGTCTATCATGGAGAATGTTCCATGTGCACTAGAAAGGAATGTATATTGTGCTGTTGTTGGGTGAAGTGCTCTGTAGATGTCTATCAGGTCAAGTTGATGGATTGTATGGTTTACCTCTTCTGCATCTTTGTTGAGCTTCTTTCCAGTTGTTCTATCTTTCATTGAAAGTGGTGTATTAAAGTCTCCCACTATGACTGTGGAGGCATCTATTTGACTTTTCAACTCTTTTAAAGTTTGATTTATGTATTTTGAATCTCTTTCATTAGGTCCACAGATGTTTATGATTGTTATATCTTCATGTTCAATTGATCCTTTAATCATTACATAATGTCCTTCCTTGTTTAGTATGGTGGTTTTTGTCTTAAAGTCAATTGCTCAGAAATTAATATTGCAACCCCTGCTCTTTTATGATTGCTATTTGCTTGATATATCTTTTTTCAACCTTTGATTTTTAGTCTATTTTTTTCTTTGTCTCTAAGGTGTGTCTCTTGTAGACAGCATATTGATAGGTTTTGTTTTCTTATCCAATCTGCAACTCTCCATCTATTGAGTAATGCATTTAATCCATTAACATTCAGTGTAATTATCCACAAGTATGAATTTGTTGCTGTCATTTTGTTATGTGTTTTTTTCATGGTGTCCCTGGTTTCTTTGTTCCATATTATTTTCTGTGCTGAGCTCGTTATGTTTATAGATCATGTTATCATTTCCTTGGTTGCTATTGTTTTAGTATTTGCTCAATATTTGTGCCTGTCTTCTTTTTTATTGTGATGTGAAAGTTATCATTTTTCTTTGAGGTTACCCTATGATTTATAATTTTGTCCCTGAGATTAGAACAGTCCATTCTCTCTTGCAACTCTCTTGACTTCCTCGCCATTTAGAAGTTCTGTAATGACACAGTATTTTCCTTGTTTTTGCTTTGTAGCTGTTCTCACTTGCCAATTGAAGTCTCTGGTTCCCTGTTTACAATCTTGTAAGCTTATTTTACTTTGGATATGTCCATAGCTGTGGTTTCCGGGTTCTGTCATCTTGTGTATTAATGGTTGGCTGTCGTTTGCTATTTTTGGTTCTCTGTTCAGAGGACTCCCTTTAGTATCTCTTGTAAGGTTGGTCTGGTTT
>NW_006921652.1:2083846-2095021 GCF_000298275.1 Orycteropus afer afer
TTTTTCTCTTCCTGCTCTGGAATTCCAATGACATGTAGTTTATTCCTTTTGATGTATCCCACATGAACTTTAGGTTTTCTTCATTTTGTTCTGTTCTTTTCTCTGATTGATCCCTTTCTAAAGAAGTACTCAGTTATTTGCCTTCAATCTCATTAATTCTGTTTTTCATTGCATCAATTCTACTCCTTTGCCCTTTCAATGTGTTATCTATTTCTGACAATTTAGTATTAATCTTCTGGATTTCTGTCTGTAGATTTTGAATTATTTCTAATTTTTCATTTATTTTGTAATTTTGTTCCTGTATTTTCTTCCAAAATTCTTCTAGGCTTTTGTCTGTGTTTTCCTTGGTTTGTGCCTCAATCCTTTGAACATACTTAAATATAATTCTTTTGAAATCCTTATCAGAGAGTTCCAATGCTGCTTCTTTCTCAGGGATGTGTTCTGGGTCTGTATCCTGCTCCCTTGTTTCTATCACTTCATCTTTCTTCTTTGTGTGGATTGTGATGGTCTGTTGTCTCTGAGACATAGTGGCATTATTGTATTTAGACCTGTGTTAACTGTTTGTGAACAATAGCCAAGGGTGATTCAGGCTTTTCTTGGTGGTTCTTTATCATTGGTTGGTTGGTGGAGAAGGATGTGGTGGCTCTCACTCAGTAAGTGAAGCTGTAGGAGGTGTGGGTGTAATTGTGTTGTATAGGGACTGTTGCTGTTTTCCATTCAGTTAGACAAAAATAACAATTTAATAACCATCAAAAAAGTAAAAGCACATGGACAAAAAACACACCATGTGATCACACAGGAACAGTAACCAAAAAAAGAAAAAAGGCAGAAAAAAAACCCTCCAATATCTGGGGAGAGGCAATAAGAGAAATGAGGTAGAGAAGGAGAATAATGGAGAAAAAAATGGGAAAAATGAAAAAAGGAAAATAAGAAATAGGGTTAACCATGAGAAAGAGAAAAAAAAAAAAAAATTGCAACCAGGAACAGTGAAAAGAAAAAAACCTGAAAACTAGAACCTGGGAGGGGAAGTATAAAGAATAATAGTAAAAGGACAAAAGTAATAATAATAGTAGTAGTTTTAAAACAGACATAAACAAACTAAAAAACAGAAAAAGAAGAAAAACATCAGGGCAGGGTAGGACACCCAGGTTCCCTCTGAACACGCAGACTGGGATGGAATTCCTGCCAGCCCAGAATGTAGGTGGGAGTGAGGGATGGCTGTACCTCTGTTCATCAAGAGGGTGTGGGGTATAAGAGTAACAAGTAACAAGGGTATAAGAGTAACAAGTAACAATCATCTGTGTCTAGAATGTCCTTGAGGTTCCCAGCAAGGGCAGCCTGTTTTTAAATCCCTGGAATCTGGGAGAATGCTGTCACTTTAAATATCCAAAATGGTCAAACTGCTTGTATACATTCAAAATGGCCACACCCTCTGGACAGGCAAAAGTCCACAGCTCAGCCCACCTTCCTCTTCGCTGCTTGCCCTTTTATTCCCCAGCCACCACAGCAGTCCTCCGTGCAGTCCCTGGCTAGCAGGGCTGATTTTTAGGTTAATTCTTAGGTCCTACCACCATTCGGCAATATCCAAGCTGTCTATACTGTCAGGATTGCTGCCAGATCACAGCTCCTTATGCCTCCCTTTTTGGTATTTTCATGAAATTGTTCTGCTAGTTGGAGTTTAGCCCACTTCTATTTCCTTCCCTTCAAGGCTCAGGGGTCCAGATTTATCTTCTATATGTGTGTTAATTTGCTCCCATTTTCTTTGTTGAAGAGGGTCTGTGCAGTCTTTCTGCCTATTCTTCCATTTTTCTGGAACTTCCTACATTTCATTTTGGATTATTTCCAGTTTTCTTAGATTTATTTAGTATATTCCATGTTGCAATTATTAATGGATTTTTGCAGAAATTTCTTTTTATTTTGAGTAATGCCACATCAGCAAATGAAAGTCCTGAAAGCTTTACACTGTCTACATCATTAAGGTGGAATCTACTTTGAGGAAGCAGCTCTTCCTCAGTTGTATTTTGTGTGCCTTCCTACCTGAGGGGCTCATCTTCTGGTACTATATCAGACAGTGTTAGACTGTTGCTATACATAAGGTGATCCTTCTTCATAGTCTGTCTTAGTCTCTAAGGTTTGCTGAAACCTGTCCAATGTGGTTGACCATGCTGATATTTGAAATACTGGTGGCATAATTTGAAGCATCACAGCAACGTGCAAACCACCACAATAAGACAAACTGGCAGACAAGTTGTTGTTCCAGAAATTTACCAATGAAGACTTTATAGATCACAACAGGATTTTGTCCAATAGAGTACTGGAAGATGAGCACCTCCCAGGTTGAAAAGCACTACACAATAGCCACAACCAGGGACTCAAAATATACCAACAATCAGGAAGATGGCACAAGACTGGACAATGTTTCATTCTGTTATATCTAAGGTCACCATGAGTCGGAGCCAACTCAACAGCAACTAAGAACAAAATGTCCCTTTGAGGCCCAGCTTCCTGTGGGATTCTCATGATCTTTTCCTCATCTTATGTGTGCCCGATCTAGTCTTCTGCTTCCCCACGGGACCATTAATCCCCAAAGTGTAGACTACTAACAGCATTTGCCCCAGGCAGGCCCAGCTTTCACATTAGCTCACCACTCTGCTTTCAGTCCACTAGGCATATTTTCACCCTTATGGACTTACCTTTTCTTTCATGCAATTTCAGCTGCACATTAAAAAACCTGCTGTAATTAATTCTGCACTAAGGTTTCTGCAGCAAGAGGATTTCCAGAGTAGCTGCTCTGCCATACTGCTGAAAGCAAAATCCCCTACCTCTATGACCTCTATGACCTTATTTCCCTTGGTTCTCACCTCCTTCATTCTGCTCTAGCCACCTTCTTTCTAGCCTTCTTTCTATTGCTCACACATAAGATGCTCATAGCCGTCTCACAGCCTTTTCACCTATTATGTTTTCCTTAAAGGGCTCCTTCCCTAGCTCTTCATGTGGTTGCCCTTTATCACAGTTTAGACCTCAGCTCCTGTGTCTCCTCCCTGGCTCTTCTCTGATTACTATCAGTTCCTTTCTTTCACATTAGCTTAATGAGTCTTCCTCACATAACTTTCCTGAAACTGAAATTGTTTCACTTATTGATTTATTTATGTTTTCTTCCCTAGAATTTAAACTGCTTAGGTCAGTGGTCTGTCCTGAAAAAGTACCAGGGACAGGTAGGCACTCAAAAAGTAAATGGTTTGTTGACTGGGTGGATAATTAACATCCATGTACTTTATCTTTTGCTGCGATAACTCCTTAGTATCTCTTTTAAGCTGGAAAACAGGGCTATTTTCATGGTCAGAATAGCCTGTCTACTGTAGCAAGGTCACCATGGAAATATTGTGTATTCTAAAGTGCAAATGTCCAACCTTTGTGTATCTGTTGTGTACAGCACTTAAATGTGTTTAAAGTGTAAAAAAAAAAAAAAATGTCTAGTTGCATAGTGCATACCCACAATCTGTTGGATCATCAAACAAAAACTATGATTTAATCTCTGTTTTGGCACCCTAGGGAGGGAACACAGTGGAATAATCTATTTCTTTAATTCATAACTTAATGCCATTGAACTTTTTTTTTAGAACTCTGCAACTATTGCTACAAGAAAATCTTCCAAATTTCTCCCAATGCCTGAAACACTAGAAAGGAAGTCTTTCTCGCTGCAGGCAAGGGATGCATTCATTTATACAAGTCTCTTTGAAACTTACAAGTTTGATTTATGAGTGAATAAATGATTATCCTTTCACTGAAAGCACAAAATATTTTTAAATGTGTAATCTGACCCCAGTGATGTTGATGATCAGAAAACTATTTAAGTACCCTAGAATTTTGAGTCAGATACATATGTGACTCACATCTTACACAGGGGTGATATTAAAAGTATTCAGCAATACTTTTTTTTAGGGCATGCTCTAAACCAAACTGAAACCAAATCCATTGCTGTCCAGTCAATTCTCATAAGGGCCATATAGGAAAGAGTAGAACTGTAAAAAAAAAAAAAAAAAAAGTATTCAGCAACAATTCATGGCATGGACACAGCCAAAGCACAGGAGCAGGAAGCCTCCTGCAGTGCCAGGTTAAGTTGGTGGGAGATATCAGTGGGTTCATGACAGCAGCTGTTCAATAATCCATATGGAAGTATTTCAGTATTTAACAATCAGTACGTAGTGGCACAGAGCATTCGGCTGCTATACGAAAGGTCAGTGGTTTAAACCCACCAGCTGCTGCATGGGAGAAAGATGAAGCAGTCTGCTAGTCTTCTTACATAAAGATTTATAATCTTGGAACCCCTGGCAGTTTCACTCTAAGCTATAGGGCTGCTACAGTTCTGATGGCATAGTGGATAAGGCATCTGGCTGCTAACCAGAAGGTCAGCAGTTCAAAACCACCAGCTGCTTGGCAGAAGGAAGATGTGGCTATCTACTACCATGAAGATTTACAGCTTTAAAAACCCAATGGGGGTTGCTATAAATTGGAATTGACTCAATGGCAGTGAGTTTGTTTTTTTGGTTTATAGAGCTGCTCTGGTGGCATAGTGCCTAAGGCACTTGACTGCTAATCAGAGGGCTGGTGGTTCAAGCCCACCAGCCACTCCTTGGAAGGAAGGTTGGGCAATCTACTTCCATAGTGATACTGCCTTGGAAACCCAAGGAGGGGTTGCTATGAGTCGGGTCTGACTCAACGGCACATAACAACAACAATAACATGAGTCAGAATTGACTCAATGGCGGTTTTTTTTTTTTTTTTTTTAATGCATTGATCATGCATTCAAATTGTGGTGTTGGTGAAGAATTCTGAATATATCATGGATTTCCAGAAGAATAAACAAATCACTCTTAGAAGAAATGCAGAATACTCTCTAGAAATGAGGATAGCAACACTTCGGCTTACTTACTTCAGATACGTCATCAGGAAAGAACATTCACTGGAAAAGGGCATCGCAGTTGGTAAAACAGAGGGTCAGTGGAAGACAAGGGAAATACTTAATGAGATGAATTGACACGACAGCCACAACAACGGACTCAAACATAGCAGTAATCTGGAAGGTGGTACAGGAACAGGCAAAATTTCGTGCTGTTACACATAAGGTTGCCATGCACAGAAGCCAACTTGATAGTAGCTAACCACAGCAACATCTACTGCCCAAATATTAGCCTTAATCTTGTAGGATCATGGTAGGCATGAATTTTTAGGAACCTTAGAAATTATTTAGTCCCAAGGTTTTCATATATATTCTTAAATGATGGCCATAAGTTTTGGTTTAGCTTTCTCCTTCTTAAAATCTTTTACCAGGACTGCTACATAAATTGATTCCTTTATCCTGACCAGCTGGGATAGGGGTTTCTGTGATATAATGGAAAAGCCTTACTTCTGGAATCTGAAAACTTTTAGAGAAGATGAATGAGGCAGTTCCTAATAAGTACCTATGGTGTAGAGTATGTTCTCAAAACTGTTGAACTTGAGGTACAGTAGGTAGGAAAAAGACAGCCAAGAGGAAATGAAAGAAGCAGGTACTCTTAATAATTCATAGCCTCAGATAATCAAACCCAGTACTCAATGTATCCACAAATCCATTCAACCTTTCAGTTGGAACCAGAAACATAGTAAGTTTAAACTTGTACTGTTGGGTATGTCTTATCCAGATATAAAGTCTTGATGCCTTTCTTGAAGACCCTCTACAGTTTTTCCCAAAAACATCTTTTAAGATTCTAGTTACAGTTTTTCCAAATTTTTGTTAAATAATTCCCAACATGAGAATTATTTCACAACCACAACCAGTTGTTTTCAAGTCAATTCTGACTCATGGCAACCTACACTGTTTCACGGTAGAACTGTGCTCTGTAGGGTTGTCATGGCTATGAGCTTTGGGAAGCAGATCACCAGGCCTTTATTCTGAGGCGGTGAGTGGTTTTGAACTACCAACCATTCAGTTAGTAGCCAAGTGCTTAACCATTTGTGCCCCCTAGGGACCTTTAAATAACCAGATCAAGGGGAAATAGAAACATATTTCTAATAATTTAACAGGATCTACAATTACAAAAAAAAAAAAAGAAAGAAAGTGACTTTTTCATTTTATCATCATGTGAAAACTGTCATGAGGAAAGGAGGACGAAAAAATTTAGCATTTTGCAGCAGGAAAGAAATAATTAACAGAAATACTGCATTTGTAGTAAGACAAATAGCAATTGAAGTTCGGGAGGAGGTATGCTAAGAAAAGGGCAGGAAAGAAATACTGTTTTACAAATGAGATTTCTTTAGCTTCCAGAAATAGAGAAAGTAGTTTACATACTCCTGCACATCTGTGTAGACTTGCAAAATGTGCTTTGCTTAATTCTTAGGTTGTACTGTTTATGCTATTGGTATGCAGGAGACTGATGCCGTATTAATATTTATGCTCTTAACAAACTCCTCCCGTCCCAGCATCTGCTTATAGTGGTGGATCAGAACAAGCACTAGAATCTCAAAGAATCATCAAATTTAGAGTAAGAAGGGACATTAGATATCAATTGTTATTCTTTCAGGGCAGGGCATCTCTTTCCCAGCTTCAGGGAAAATGATTTTTATTTTCCAAGTAATGTCAGTAAGATGGCTACATACTCTACTGAAAGGAAAATTCCCTGTTTGAAACTTCAGAATCCTATGCCTTAGTTCGGGAGCTCTGGTAGCATAGTGTCTAAGACACTTGCCTGCTAATCAGACGGCTGGCGGTTCAAACCCACCAGCCACTCCTTGGAAGGAAGGTTGGGCAATCCTACTTCCGTAGTGATACTGCCTCGGAAATCCAAGGAGGGGTCGCTATGAGTCGGGGCCGACTCGACGGCACATAACAACAACAACAACAACATGCCTGAGTTCAGATCTAAAATAAACCCAAACAAACTCACTGCTGTCGAATGGATTTCGACTCATAGCGACCCCTCCTTGGGTTTCTGAGGCGACATCACTACGGAAGTAGATTGAAATGTACAAAGTAGATTGCCCAACCTTCCTTCCGAGGAGTGACTGGGGAATTTGAACTGCCAGTCTTCTGGTTAGCAGTCAAATGCCTTAGGTACTATGCCATCAGAGCTCCTCAGATCCAAATAAATTGTGAGGTTATCATAAGAAAGTTCCACACAAGAAAAGAACCTCTCCAAGGTACAATGCACCTCCTAGGTATTCCCCAGGTTGTTTTTTGTTATTGTTGCTTTTTTCCCAAGATTTCAAATACTGCTGCAATTCCAAATTTTGAATGTGTCTCTCCTCCTCCCCTCAGGAGGTATTGATTGCATCCCCTGTTCAATTTCTGGTGCACAGTCATGTCATTGTTTCTGTTCTTTGGAGGGTACTTGGTTCCACATTTGCCAGCAGATCATAAAATCCTTTGTCCTGACCTAGACCCCAATCACTCAGCCATTGTTCCTGTGCAGCCCATAGCGTTACTTAGAGATGTGGCTCCCATCTCTTTGACTGTCCTGTCATCTAACCAGCCATCAATTTCTCTAAATGTGGACTGATGCATAGGCAAGCTGCCACTCTATAAACAGAGAAGACTTTGCTCACTCTCTGTGTTCTGTAATTTCTTATGATGTAGCTAGAGCCCTCATTTCCTTTGAAGATAACTTTTTTTAAAAAAGAAAATGTACTGAACCACTTAATGCGTTTACCGTTCATTTCACTCTTGATCAAACAATTATCTATAACCATATAATGAGCCCTGTATTACCTATTCATAAAGAATTGTGTGAGCAGGAAAGGGTTATCTTTGGGTGCAAATAAAGAGCTAAGAATCTCATACTCTGTGACCAAGCAGTCTCAGCTCAATACATGCCAGTTATGGGCTATATTTGAGGCCAGAAGGACAAAACAATGCCTTGGTTTTATCTGTAGAATCCTATTTCTCATATTTTGGACCAGTAAAAAAGAAAAAGAAAAAGAAAAGCCATTGAGTTGTCTCTGACTCATGGTGAACCCCTATGTGTCAAAGTATAACTCTATTCTACAGAATTTTCAATGCCTGATTTTTAGAAAATAGATCTCCAGGCCTTTCTTCTGGGCTGCCTCTGGGTGAATTGAACCACCAACTTTTTTTTTTTTTTTTTTGGTTAGTAGCTGAGCATATTAACCATTTGCACCACACATTACATTTTGGAGAGCTATACATTTCCACAGTGTTCCTCTCCTCTCCTCATTCCTTTTTCCCCTGTGATCCCCTGCTAGTGCTTTATAGAGAAATACCTGAAAAATGATTGACAACAGCATCAAGGCAACTGGGAGTTTCTTTTTCCTTTCATTCCTTCTACTTCACTCTCTTCTCTTTTTTTTTTTTTTCACTCTCTTCTCTTGTTTGTACACCCTTTGTCTTCACCTCTTAATGCCAACTTCTCCCTCTATTCAAAAATGCAAACTCTGGGGCTAGAAGGAAGACAGGAAAGCATGTCAGAAGGGTCATTTGACTGGTCTGACATCCTCATAGAGGCTCAAAATAATCATGTTTTTGTTGTTGTTAGTAGATGCTATTGAGTTGGTTCCAACTCACAGTGACCCTGTGTACAGCAGAATGGAACACTGCCTGGCCCTGCGCCATCCTCATAATCATTGCCATACTTGAGCCCATTGTTGCAGCCACTGTGTCAATCCATCTCATTGATGGTATTCCCCTTTTTTGCTGACTCTACTTTACCAAGAATGATATCTGTGTCTGAAAATTGGTCCCTTGTGACAACATGACCAAATTAAGAGAGATGAAGTCTGGCCATTCTTTCTTCTAAGAAGCATTCTGGTTGCACTTCCTCCAAGACAGATTTTTCAGTTCTTCTAGCATTCCAGGTACATTCAGTATTCTTTGTAAATACTACAATTCAAATACCACAATTTTTCTTTGGTCTTCCTTATTCACTGTCCAGCTCTCATATGCATATGAAGTGATTGAAAATACCATGGCTAGGGTGAAGAACAACTTGGTTTTCAAAGTGATATCTTTTTTTTTTTTTTTAAATCATTTTGAAGAGGTCATTTGTAGAGGATTTCCCAATGTAATACATTCTTTGATTTTTTGACTTCTCCTTTCATGGGTGTTGATTGTGGATACAAGTGAAATAAAATCCTTGACAACGTCAATCTTTTTTCCATTTTTCATGATGTTGCTTATTGGTCCAGTTGTTAGGATTTGTGCTTTCTTTATTTTGAGGTGTAATCCATACTGAAGGCAGTAGTCTTTGATCTTTGTCAGTAAGAGCTTTAAGTGTTTTTGACATTTAGCAGGCAAGGATGTGTCATGGGCATATTGAAGATTTGTTAATGAGTCTTCTTCCAATCCTGATGCCATGTTCTTCTTTGTATAGTCCAGCTTCTCAGATTGTTTTTTCAGCATACAGGTGGAATAAGTAAGGTGAAATTGTTTGTTCAGCATACAGGTGGAATAAGGTGAAAGGACGCAACTCTGATGCACACTTTTCCTGATTTTAAACCATGCACTATCACCTTATTCTATTTGAATGACTTCCTCTGGGTCTATGTACAGGTTCCTCATGAGCACAATTAAGGGTTCTGGCACTCCCATTCTTTGCAATGCTATCTGTAATTTACTATGATCCATATAGTTGAATACTTTTGCATAGTCAATAAAGCACAGATAAACATTTTTCTGGTATTCTTTGCTTTTAGCCAAGATCCATCAGACATCAACAGTGATATTTCTTGTCCCGTGCCTTGTTCTGAATCCAGCTTGAATTACTGGCAGTTCCTTGTTGATGTAATTCAACTGTTTCTGAATTATTTTCAGCAAAATTTTATTTGCTTATGTTATGGGTCGAATCCGATTTGACAACACTTAACAACAACAACAATGATATCCATGCTATTGTTCAATAATTTCTGTATTCTGTTGGATCACCTTTCTTTGGAATGGGTAAAAATATGAATCTCTTCCAGTTGGTTGGCCAGGTAACTATCTTCCAAATTTCTTGGCATAAACAAGTGAAGGCTTCCAGCACTGCATTCATTTGTTGAAACATCTCAATGGTTCTCAGTTCCCAGAGGTTTATTTTTCATCAATTCCATCAGTGTTTCTTGGACTTCTTCCTTCAATTACATTGGTTCTTGATTGTGTGCTATCTTCTGACATGGTTGACTATTGACCGATTCTTTTTGGCTTAGTGAGTCTATGTATTCCTTGCATCTTCTTTTGATGCTTCCTGTATTGTTCAATATTTTACCCTTAGAATTCTTCATTTTTGCAACTGGAGGCTTGAAATTTTTCTTCAGTTCTTTCAGTTTGAGAAATGCTGAGTGTGTGCTTCTCTTTTGATTTGCTAACTCCAGGTCTTTGCATTATAATACTTTTCATTATAATACTTTATCTTCTTGAGCTGCCCTTTGAAATCTTCTATTCAGCTCTTTTACTTCATCATTTCTTCCATTTGCTTTAGCTATCCTCCATCTAAGAGTGAGTTTTAGAGTTTTACCTCACATCAGTTTTGGTCTTTTCTCTGCTTCCTGTCTTTTGAATAACTTTTTGTCATCCTACAACTCATCTGGTATTCAGTGATTGGTGTTTAATACATCGAATCTATTCTTCAAATGATCTCTAAATTCAGGTAGGATATACTCAAGGTCATATTTTGGCTCTCATTTTAATTTTATTCATCTTCATATTAAATTTGCATATGTTCAATTGATGATTTTTCCCACAGTCAGCATCTGGCTTATTCTGACTGAATATATTGAGCTTCTCTATCATCTTTTTCCACAGATGTACTTGATTTGATTTCCTGTGTATTCCATCTGGTGAGGTCCATGTGTATAGTTGCTGTTTATGTTGTATAAGAAAGGGTATTTGCAATGAATAAGTTGTAGGTCTTACAAAATTCCATCCTGCAATTTCTAGGGTCATTTTTATCACTATGGCCATATTTTCCAACTGCCAATGCTTCTTCATTGCTTCCAACTTTTGCATTCCAATCAACAATGATTATCAGTGCACTTTGCTAACATATTTGGTCAATTTCAGACTGCAGAAATTGGTAAAAATCTTCAGTTTCTTCACCTTTGGCTTTAGTGATTGATGCATAAATTTGAACGATAGTAGTCTTAACTGGTTTTCCTTTTAGGTGTATGGATATTATCCTATCACTGACAGCATTGTATTTCAGGATA
>NW_006921652.1:2100846-2124232 GCF_000298275.1 Orycteropus afer afer
AGAGTTCCAATGCTGCTTCTTCCTCAGGGATGTGTTCTGGGTCTGTATCCTGCTCCCTTGTTTCTACCACTTTATCCTGCTTCTTTGTGTGGCCTGTGATGGTCTGTTGTTTCTGAGGCATTGTGGCATTGTTGTATTTAGATCTCTGTTAACTGTTTGTGAAAAACAGCCAAGAGTGATTCAGGCTCTTCTTGGTAGTTTTTTATTGTTGGCCCATTGGTGGGGAAGGAAGTAGTGGCTCTCACTCAGTAAGTGAAGTTGCAGGAGGTCTGGGTGTAGTTGTGTCTTGTGAGGACTGTTGTTGTTTCCCACTCAGTTAGACACAAATTACAATTGAATAACCATCAAAAAACTAAAAGCACAAGGACAGAAAACACACCATGTAATCACACAGGAACAGAGGCCAAAAAGGGAAAAAGAAGAAGAAAAAATAAGAAAACCTACAATATCTGAGGATACAGACTAAGAGAAAAAAAGTTGAGAAGGAGAATAATGAAAAAAAAAAAATTGGAAAAATGCAAAAAGAATAACAAGGAACGGCAATAACCACAAGAAATAAAGGGGGGAGGACCCTTTAATTAAAAAAATAAATAAATAAAATTCGACCAGGAACAGGGAAAAGAAAAAATGCTGAAAACTAGGACCTGGGAGGGGAAGATTAAGAATAATAATAAAAAGGACAAATGTATTAATAATAATAGTTGTTTTAAAACTGAAAAATACAAGCAAAGAAATCACCAGAAAAAAGAAAGCGAAATAAATAAATAAATAAATGAAAAGTGAAAAAAAAAAATAAATTTCGGTGGAGGACAGGGCAGAGCAACCCAGGCTCCATCTGAGCACACAGACCGTGATGGATTTCCTCTGGGTCCAGAAGGTAGGTGAGAGTGGGGGATGGCCGCATCTACATTCACCAAGCCAGTGTGGGGTATAAGAGTTACAAGAGGAATGTCATACCTTTTCAGTCTTGTTGGTCCAGAGTGTCCTTGGAGTTGCTGGAAAGCAGAATGTGTTCTTAAGCCCCAGGTACCTGCTAGAGTGCTGTCTCTATAAATATCCAAAATAGTCAAGCCACTTTTAAAGCTTCAAAATGGTGGCAACCTCCAGACTGGCAAAAGTTCACAGGTCAGCCCACCTTTCTCTTCACCTTCTCCGTTTATTCCCCAGCCACCATGCACAGTCCTCTGTGCAGTCCCTGGCTAGCAGGGCTGATTTTTCAGTTACTTCTTAGGTCCTACCACCACTCGGGATACTCCAAGCTGTCTGTGCCATCAGGATCACTCAGGATCACTACCAGACAGCAGCTCCATCTGTCTCCTTTTTTGGTATTTTCATGCAAATTTTTCTGCTAGTTGGGGTTTAGTCCACTTCTATATGCTTCCCTTCAAGGCTCAGGGGTCCAGGATTATCTTCTGTGTCTGTGTTAATTGGTTTCCCTTTTGTTTGTTGAAGGGCGTCTGTGCAGTCTTTCTGCCTAATCCACCATCTTGCTGGAACCTCCTGAAATGGTCTTTTTGATTATGAATCTGACGCCATTCTTCTTCAGTTTGTGATTCCCGGCATAGTAGACTGTATGATTTTCTGGTTCAAAATGGCCAGTACCAATTCATTTCAGCTCACTAATGCCTGGGATATCAATCTTTATGCAGCCCATTTCATTTTCGACAATTTCCAAATTTGCTAGACTGATACATAATACATTCCACATTCTGATTATTTATGGATGTTTGCAGTTGTTTCTTTCACATTTTGTCATGCCACATCAGCTAACGAAAGTCCCCAAAGCTTTACTTCATCCATGTCATTAAAGCTGACTCTACTTTGAAGAGGCAGCTCTTCCCCAGTCATGTTTTGTGTGTCTTCTGACCTCAAGGGCTCATCGTTATAACAGATAATGTTTTACTGCTATTCATAAGGTATGACAAACTGACAGAAAACTGGTGGAAATATTGATTGGTTTATGACCAAGTGAGGCCAAAATAGCCACAGAGATACCCAAAAAGTCTGAATGAGGGATTACTATACCAACATGCCCCAAGTGCAATATGCATTGAGTTTTTGGGAAAAAAAAAACAAAACTAATTATCTTGTAAAGAGTGCAATTTAATTTTTAAAAATAAATATATAAAATATATAATTTTTTTGGTAAACTTATTTTGGCATCTCTTTCTTTACTTAATATCTGCCAGCCCCCCCCCCCATCCCCTCATAAAAATGTATGGGAAGAAGCAAAGAAGGAGAGAAGGGAAGTAGACTTGGACTACCCTCTGCCCTGCCCCAGGTCTTGACTATGGAGTGGAGGGAAAAGAGAGGGGCTGATGGGCCTGCTACTCCTCCTTACTCCTCCACTGACCAGAACCAGCCTAGCACCTTGAAAGTGCCCCTCTTTGGGCCTTTCCACCCTCAACTCTGGGTTGAGCTGATGGGCTGGCTAAAGGTCCTCACAGTCTAGAGGCTGCAACTTACCATGATTTAGAAGGACCCTTCAAAGAGACGTGCTTAAAGTTAGGGATTCACATTCTAGATTTTTGTGAAGAAGGAAAAAAGAACCCCATTATTTTTTTTCCCAGCCTTGCCCTGGGAGACCACTGAAGAGTAAGTACTTGTCAGACATAACCTGGGGCAGCCAGGTTCAGCAATATGATTAAATCAGGCTACTAGGAGCAAAGACAAGCAAAGGATAGAGGACCTAAGGGAGTTTTCCAGCAGGGTCCTGGGAGACTCTGCCTTTTGAGAAGCACCAACTGTAGCAGGAATTGAAATGAGCTGTAGAGGATGGTGAAAGCAGAGTTTCTCATGACAAATGCAGATGTGACCAGCAGGGGGTTTGCCTACAGGAAGAATACAGAAGGAGGTCCTTGGAGAGGCATCCATCATACCCACAAATGCTTCTTTAAAAGCTACCTTTAAACAATGGGAAATGCATTTTAATATGTATAGACAATAGACTCCCTGGATCAGCCTGCCACTGTATAGTATGTGGAGTAATACCTGAGCCTTGGTGTTCACTGAGAGACCAGATGTCTGTGGGGACCAATGCTAACTGGGAATTTGAGCCTGCTTCTCACTTTTCCCATCACAGTGACTCTGATGGTGAATAATTTCCCATTCTACCTTCAGGATTTTCCAATCCTTTACATATTCAACCAATAGAGAGTTTCAACATTCTAATAAGTCCTCTTAACCATCTACATGAGTTTGCCAGCTTACCCTTGGCTCCAGGTCTGGGCATCAGGACATAACAGTGGATGGGATGGTGCCATTTGAAATGCTAGCCTTTGTGAAGCATATTCCAATGCAGTTTATATTGATGTGCTCCTAATTGGGTTGTTTATTCAGAAATCAGAAAATCAGTACAAAATGTTGATAAGGTGAAGTAGTTAGCACTTAATTGGTGCAGTCATTGTATCATTAGTATCACACTAAGGAGAGCATCTCACCTGCCAGAAAATAGGAACTGAAACCAAACATATTCTATGTCCCCTTTAAGGATGATGATTTAAGCACACATTCCTATTCCTTAAGCCAGCCAATGCACATATAAGAAAAAGCTCTATTTATATGCTTTATATTTCTACCATGTGCCAGGTACTTTACCCACTTGATCCCCTTTATTCTTCAAAATAACTCTATAAGGTAGATACAGTTATGCTTTCCATCTGGCAGGTGAGAGTGCTGAAGTCTTCTCATATTGCTAGTAAGGGGTAGAAGAAGCACAATGCAGATTCCAGCTGGACTAGAGAACCTGAGCTCTAACCATTATGTAATACTACCTCATCCTTGAGATCTGGTGTTCCTTCAGAGAAAAAAAGATGGGGAATGAGAACAGTGAACTAGATCACCAAGACCTGGGGTTGTAATTGAGGGTCTACTCCAATCCCCATCTAAGCATATCTGAGAGAGCAATAAAAATTATTCATCCATCACTGTAGTGTTACTTGGTTCTCCAGAGTCTGTGGTTGAGAGTGATGCTGACCCTTATCAAACTCATCCTATGTAGCAAATTGGTGTCTTACGTGGCACAATCCGATCAACTGTCCCTGATGGCCCTTCAGTAATGTAACATAATCAGGCTTTAGAAAAGCAGGTAGCATTATCCACCTTGGTTTCAGGAGAGACCTCTAGTGGATGATTGTTGTTGTTATGTGCTGTCGAGTCAGACCTGACTCATAGAGATCCCTCCTTCTGACTCATAGCAACCCCTCCTTGGGTTTCCGAGGCAGTATCACTAAGGAAGTAGATTGCCCCATCTTCCTTCCGTGGAGTGGCTGGTGGATTTGAACCGCCAGCCTCTGGTTAGCAGGCAAATGCCTTAGACACTATGCCACCAGAGTTATTAGGCAGAGAACTGGTATGGGTCAAAAAAGAATGTGGAATCTCTACCTTGAGATCTTTAGTGAGATACAGAATACCATCTGCTTGGGACAGGACCTGAAGAAAAAGGTCAGGCACTCATGCTCCTTTCCAGTTCTAGAAGGTTTAGAAAATAAAAGCATCCTTTTTTGTGCTCTGAAATTGCTCAGTAACATTTAATCTCCTAAACCTCTCTTCAACATGGCACTCATTGTTCAAGAGTCACCACCAGTGGCTGCACATAACTACCTCATTTATCGTGATGTTTTGTTGGCTGCTTAATTGTTTCAAGAGTGTTTATTTTGGCTTCATGTAAGTTCTAAGGTTCTGGAGAGCAGAAGGCATTTTAAAATTTTTTTGGAATTCATTTTCCCCAATGCCTAGCATTCGCTCATTCAGTAGATATTTATTGAATACCAACTGCTTGTAAGGCATTGGGTTTATGAAAAAGAATAGAATTCAACCCCAATCATTAGGGAGCTTAAGTTTACAGCTTTATTGTTGTTAAGTGCCGTCGAGTCGTTTCTGACTCATAGCGACCCCATGCACAGCAGAACGAAACACTGCCCGATCCCGCGCCAGCCCCACAATCCCTGCTATACTTCAGCCCATCATTGCAGCCACCATGTCAATCCATCTCATTGAAGGCCTCCCCCTCTTTCAATAAGTGGGGTACACTTTGATTGGCATTATGTATTAAAGTACTTTCGGGAGGAGATATTTTGTGTTTTGCAGAGAGTAGAGGGTCAATAAGATATTTGTTGAATAAATGAAACATGTGCTTGTGAATTACAACCAGTAATGAAAGATGTGTTATATTAGGAATTATTATGACAGGGAATATGTATTTTGGGTAAAAGATAAAAGGTTCCATGCTCATAACCCCACTTATCATGTACCTTATAGAATCCTATAATTTTAAGGTTAGAAAGGGCTTTCTGTCATTTAATTGAACCTCTACATTTTCACAAAGGAAACTAAGACCTAGAGAGGTTGACTTGCCTCAGTTTACTACATTATCACAGCAGAAGCCACATTTTCTTCTTCCTCACCAGCTCTTTCCTACAGACAACGCTCCCTCAAAGGACCAGGGGCTAATGTGGCATCTTTAATAACCTAGTTATTGCCTTGATTGAGCGTTCCCTAATCAAAGCACAGCCCTCAAAGAAGGGAATTTCCAAAAAGCTGCCTGAGGCTGCTGATCAACAATTCATTTTTAGCATTTCTTTTTAAATCGCTCTAAGTTGTTGCACCTGGGTCACAGTGACAGCTGAATAAGGGGGCTAAGCAGCAACGTTCAGGGCACCAGGTTGGTGAGCCCCCTCTACCATGTATATGCATGAGCTCACCATTTGCATAAAGTGAAAAAGCTTCGCTCCCATTAATCACTGCATTCATCTTAATAATTAGTGGCAATAATGTTGAAGAGTGGTGGTCTCCACATCGATCTCAGGCACCATGGGCTATTTCTGTTGCAGATGAATGATCATCAAGAGTGACAAGTTGATGTCTTTGGATCGACCACCTTAGTTCCACTTGCTTTACAGCCTGGCAGCTGGTCAGGAAGCTTGGGTGATCTGTGGGGCTAATGCTGTCCCTCTAACAAGACCAGTAAAAAGGAGTGATGTGACACCTGGGAGGGGCCTGAGAAAACACCCCTGACCACTTTAAGCAGTTCATTCTTATCCACATGCATAGTAAACTAGCCGTAACTGCAAAGCAAGAGGCTATTTGTCATAAAGATTATGACTCGATGGTTAAGCACTTGAAAGGCTACCACTTGCTCTCAGACCTTCTCCATAAAAGATTGGCTTGGGGTCTGTAATTTGCCAATACTTCTGGGTCACAAGAAAGCCGTTCAGATAAGACATGTAATAGAATATTTTAAGGCCTGTGGTACTGTGCCAGAAAGGATGGAAGTATTAATAATTTTTTTTTTTTTCCTAAAGGCCCTATCAAGTTTTAAAAAAAGAAAAAAACAGAACTCACAAAGGAATCTACATGAAGATTTGAAGGGAAACCACAAAGGACTTCATTAACACAAAAGGGAAGATTAGTCAGAGAACAAAAGAATAAGAAAGGAGGCAGCAAATGGAAAGCCAGGGAAGGAATTACAATAACGTAAGACAGGGATGACTGGTGAGGAAAAACTAGGAAGGAATTAAAGACTCCTCAACTTTTTAGATCCACAAGATCATCCTGGATAGTTCTCTGTGAGGGGATGAAGACAAAGTGTGGGTGACAGGGAAATTTGGCTTTAGATGGAAATGCTTTTAAAATGCAACAATAATTACATTTTGCCTACAGTCTGAGTTGGGAGCTCTGGTAGCATAGTGCCTAAAGCATTTGACTGCTATCCAGAAGGCTGGCAGTTCAAACCCACCAGCCACTCTTTGGAAGGAAGATTGGGCAATCTATTTCCATAGAGATACTACCTTGGAAACCCAAGGAGGGGTCGCTATGAGTGGAATAGACTCCACGGCAGTGAGTTTGGTTGTTTTTTTGTTTTGTTTTGTTTTTTTTACAATCTGAGTTAGCAGAGGGCCAGCACAGCTTTCGAGTTGGTGTGGGCAATTTGGTAACACCTATTCTGTTGCTTTCTCTACTTACATTCACCAGCAAAGGCCAAGCCTGCCTTTGTGATCTCTTATTCTACTTTTATTAGAAGATGAGGTATATATTATCTAGGAAAACTTGATTAAGAGTTGCAGGTGTTTCCAAAGGCTATCTGCTTTCAGAGGGAGACATTCAAATATAACTCTCCTCTCCCACGATGACATAAAGAGAAACCCCTGCCTTCGTGCTAGTGTGTATGGGACTCTGCCCTTGTACATTGTCTGTGAAAGGGACAATGCCTTGAATCTGGTGGGTGCCTGCACATAAATCATCTTGGAGAAAGAAAAACGCTTAATTTATTCAAGCAATTGGCTATTTTATACACGGTTGACCTCAGTAATTCTTTTTTTTCTAAGGCATATATGAGGTATGTGTTTTGAATAGTTTTGTGAGTAGAAACACAGTGAACTTAACTTTCGGGGTTTGATCCACAACTCACTCTCTCCAAAGTGAGCTCTTGGAGAATTTTTGTTTGTTGCTGCACATGCTCTTCTCCTCTTTGCCATGTTCTCTGATTTTGGTATCTAGGGAGAGGCTTTGTTACACCTCTATGCTGGTACAATTGTAAAACATCAAATGAGCATGTGTGTGAATAAATACAGGGCTGACCCTCGTCCTCCTAAATGAAGTCCATAAAGACCAGGCCTTACACAATCTTTTGGGCTAGGCCCTATTTCTGCTTGGATATAGAGGATGCTTAAAAGAAAAATCTCTTCTATACAGGTTTGGAAACAGACCAAGGGTGCTGGGATGTGAACAACAATATCCTTCAAAGGGCCCTTACTGTGGGGTAGCAGGTGGGGAAGAAGTGCTGAGTGATGCAAAGATCTAGCATCTCTGACTGAAGAAATACAGCATCGAACAGACAAAGGAGTAACACAATAGGCCTCCATCTGGGGGTCATTGGTCTGTCTCTTCTGACCTTAGAGTAGGTTGATCCTCATCAGCTCAAATGGCCACATTCCAATGGCGTTGAGGACCAGCAGCACTGTGTTGGATTGTACCTTTTGGGTAAGGTCTAGGCATTTTGTAAGACTAAATTTTCCCTCAGTACCCTCCTCCCCAAAGCTGGGTCTAGTCCTTTTGCCCTGCTGCTCGGTGTCTGCCATGTGTTTGGGTATATTTAATTGGATTCTCTGAAAAGCATTTTTGACACTGATTTGGTTACATTATATCCTATTCTGTTACCAAACAAATTTGCTGTCAAACAAAAGATCAATGTTATTGTAATGTCCTATTTGATGGATTAAATAGAGTATTATTCAACTCTTATTAAACAATCAAGAAAAACACACTGGGACATGCTTTCATTCGCAGCTGCTAACAAATACAGTGTATTTGATCTGTGATTAAGAAATAAAGCAGAAGCAGTTATTTTCAGATTAATTAAACAAACAAGTAGGATTTAGGGACCAGGATTTTTAAAACCCTGTACAATTCTTTGAAACATGTTTGGAAAAGGACATAATTTACTTTAACTACATGAGTGAACACTTAAGAATATAAAATCTCTCAGTGACGCAATTCTGGATTAATTGCCCGGAACTATCGTAGCGCCATAAACAAAACCGTTCAGGGATGGACCTTTCAAAGGAGAATTTTTTTTCTTCTTCTTGTGAGTAAATGTCCATTTAGAGAGCTTTTCTAAATTTAGTTGCCATGTTCATCAATCATTTATAATAAGCGCCGAATAACTCCGCTCGTCTGCCTGCCCAAGAAGCATCCCCCTGGTAACGCGGGGTCCCCTCCAAGACCCCGGGTTGCGGGACTGGCACTCACTCCATTACCAGGGCCTGACCTTTGTGTTTCTCCAACGTCGCTCAGAAGATGCCTTGAGAAAGCAAATATTAAATCAGTGGAAATTTCTCTCTTATCTCTGCCTGCCTGGCTCTATATTATCTTAAGTCTCCCCTCTTCGCCACCCCCACCCCCAGCCTTACATACAATTGGATACATTTTGGCTCCTTCTGTCTGATGCTGTTTCCGCTAATGGCTGAAGAAATGGAACATTACACCATTTAACGTGTGTGGGTCACATTAATCACAGAAAATTCTTTTAATGTCTCAGAAGTAACTGTCAAACTGGACATACTGAATCTATTTAAACTAAAGCATGCCATTTTTTATCTACAGTGATCTTTAATTCCCATAAAAGGGTCAAGAAAATGTGATTAAGTGACAGTTTTAAAATGTACTATAATATTAAATAGCTTGATTAAGTGACAACTATAAAATGTAATACAATATTAAGTATCTGGCTATGTCCCAAAAGAACTTTAAAGTATTTTTGAACGGTTTGGGAATTCACAAACCCATAATGGGTTACTAAGAATTTTTTTTTTTTTTGGTGGTAGTGGTGGTTGGGGGGTAACATAAAAACAGTGAAACTTAAAACACACACTATAAACTTAAAAAAAAAAAAAAAAAAAAAGCCTACACCACTATAGATAACATAGAATTCCAGGGTCTCTCTTGGTGTGTCAAAGACTGGGTTTTGGTAACATGGAGTCTGAACTTATCAATGTTTGACTAGAATAGGCTCAAAAGAAGTTGTGGTAAGGAGATGTTGCAACTGAATGGAAAACCACAGGCTCATTCAATGACCTCTCATGTTACCTCAAGGACCAGACCATACCTTGCTCAGCTTACCTATGTATTAATATTTCTGATTCTATGGGGGATCAGATAGAAAACAGCAATTTGGCTTGGTTCAAGTCTTCCAGTTGACCAGCTCTTTCCAACAGAGTAAGTCAGCAGTGACAACAAGATATGAACTGGGATGCATCACAGAAACTTTAATGGAGGCACTCTCAGGGGTGCTGAGATTGGAAGGAGATAATTCCCTGCAATTGCTGAGTCAAATGTCTGGACCAGGTGTCCATATCAAATGATCAAAAGAAAATTTATGACATTATTCAAACAATTGGAATAACTCTTGTCTCCCAATTATCATTTGGTCGTATTTTAGGCTCATTTCCTCAAGAAAGCATAATTTGAGGGAAAGGTTTTCACGTCTTTTTCACTCTGTATGGAGGCACAGTCCCAAATAGCAGGAGTGAGTGAAAATGAGAGTGAAACAAGGAAGGATGGACAATCAATATGAGGGATGTCTTAGCACATTTGTTGCCACAAAGTCTGACTGATTGCTTTATCTCACAGGCCTGCCCCCAGGAAACCATACAGATTGTATAACCAGACAGTCCATCTGGAGAAGAATAAAGAAAGCATTTACCCACCAGGCCCCATCTCTGGTGAGTCGCAAGTTTCCCCCATTGCACATCATTCTTCACCACATCCATGTTGCCTATGGGTGGGTGCTTGGTGTGTGCCTGAGGCATTCTACATCTCTGGAGCAAGAGAGCAGCCCCAGGGCGGGAGATGAGACAGATCAGGTGGAGCACACACAGAGCTAGTCACTGCTGTGGTACTAGAGGAATCTGAGATGATCTGAAATGACACATGAGAGGTCCTCCATTAGAATCCGAGAGAGGCACTCTATTAGGCAGTAAAATTCACCAGAGTGTTTCCATGTGCTTATGAAGAGAAGATCTCAATTGATTTTTGAAGTGTCTTCCTGACTTTTCTCCTAAACATCAGCTCCTCTCTGTCCTCAGGGAGATTCAGTGCTGGGTACTGTGGAGAAGTACATTGTCTCCTCTAGAAACTGTAAAGAGGATGCTAAGTTGTGGTGATGATTAGCAAGTGACCATGCCTAGAATTGAGGACATGGGCCACATGCCCTTTTAAGAGCCTTCCAAGCATTCCATAGAGATCTTAGAAGAGGGTTGATTCTGACTCTTAAGGACAATATTTAAGAGAAAGATGGAAAGCCATGCTTGATATCATTGCTGGTCCCACAGTGACAAAGAGACAAATGGCCATGACACATTTATGTAGGCTTACTCTTTCTCAGGGTGATGATGAAGCTTCATCTGGAAGATTTGCTCCTCTATCTAATAAATCAGTAAAGAAAGTTTCCCTGATATTTACTCAGGACTTTCTTTCCTGTCTTTATTTCATTCCATTACTCTGATTGCTCACCCTCAGACCAGGCTGCATAAATCTCTTCCCTTTCTTCTGCCCCTTTGTCAACCATTAGCCTGCTCCCCCTCTGTCATTGTTTCACCAGACCATAGACGTAACTCTTCTAATCTTCCCTGATAAATCAGGCTCTCGGAATCACTCCTTGTTGCTCTCTCAAACTCCCAGGAGCTGGGATATAGGGCTCTGAGGGCCTGGTGCAGACGTTTCTTTTATAATGGGCCCTGAAAGGTTGTCAGGTGCAGATAATTAGGATCTCACTTCCCGCCATCAAGCTGCATATATCTTCCATGCAAAGAACCCCCATCACCTTCAAAAGAATTAACACATGCAGAGGAAATATATGAGGGGTCTGGGTGACCGGAGGATGGGCCAGCTCTTCTGGAAGCCAAAATTGCTTTGTGTTTCATGTGTTAGAGAGAGAGGCACTTTTTCTCAGGAGGCAAACCTGACCCCTCTCAACAACTTTGTGGTAAAAACCTCAGGCTGTGTCTCTATGGATTGTTCGTCATAGAGCAGTGAGAAGAATATCTAAGTAAATTATTTTATGACAGTGTTGTGTCTTTCCGTACTCCTTTTCTCTTTATTGAGCTAACATTATGATGAAAACACAAATATTTTGCCTATTGTTTTTATTTCTAACTCTGAAATAACTGGCCCACCTCACTTTTAGACATACCGTTCAGTTTTCTTTTTTTTTAAACAGGTCCTTGGACATATTAAGGATACAGCTTCAGGAAAACTGCGTAGGCTATTAAATCGATATAACATCAGAATACAAAGTTGATCTCAAAAGCCCAGAGAAAAATTCTCTTAGGCAAGTGATCCAAGAGGCCTCAGTGTCTACCATGATTGGATGAGGGTAATAATCAGAAGGGAGGAAGGAACCAAATGGGATGGGCTCTGAGACCCCATCCTTCTCTTTGATCAGAGCAGATTTCTTTTTATCCATGTTATATACTGATTCCATGTGAAATTTTATGTTTTAAAGAAAGGAAAAGAAGTTAGAAAACAGATTCCAGACCAGCTCCATCACCTTGTACAAGAGGAAAGAAGACCAGTGATGTTAAGTGCTAAGCCAAGGCTAGAATCCAGGACCTCCAACCCCTGGGATGTTCAACCTTTCCCCATCACCATGCTGCATCATAATGCTCATAATCATGTTCTTAATTAGGGTATTGGAATCACAAGAAGATGGACAGGCCTGTATGTTCCCCAGGACTAATGTTGAAGGTAAAGTGCTGTTTGTGCTCTAAGATGCTCTTCCTGACCTATGTACTTGGAATAATTTTTCTGATGATGGGGACAGATGTGCACTGAGTCACCCTCATATCACCATCATTTATCTGAAGATTAGTGAGTCTCGAGGGTATGATATTTGGCCATAAACCTCAGCAAAAGAACTCAAGGAGAAAGCATGACTTGGCCTGGGCTTCATTAGGGTCACCCTTGGTGCTCTAGGTAGAATTTCAGAGCTAGGCTGAATTGGAGCCATCCCTCAGTCCAACCCCTTCCTTTCAAACCTGAGGATATCGAGGTTCACAAAAATCAAGTTCTTTCTTACACAGAAGAGGAGAGAACATTCAGAATTGCAGCAATACACATTAGTTTTTGTTCTCAGATGCTTGGATCTGGGTTTATTTAGTTTATTCCTTCCCTTTCCACCTGGACCTATACAAGACATCAATGTGAGTAAAAGTATCTGCTCTGTAGACTAAAATGTCCCTGGAGCCAACTGTTCCAGGATCTAGATGGAGAGAAAAAGGGACATGCTGGAGAAGGTATCAAGTCTGCTTATCTTTCTCACAAACTGTTTTCTCAAGTCTTACCAGAAATAAAGATAGTAGTTTGGCCTGAATACTTAGCTCCTTTTTCTTACTTCAGTTGGGTCACAACTTAGGTGAGGAAAAGAGGTATTATTTATTGGAGGCCTTAAAATTCCAATTCTCAACATTCTACTGTCTATAACTTATAGTACCAACAGTCTGCATGCTGGCACCTTCTAGAATCTAAGCCAACTTCCCTGTGGAGAATGGAACCAGTTGGAGTCATTCTTAATAAGAAGCCCAGTGGTTGGCATCATTCCCTGAAATGGGCAAAGACCAAATTTATAACGGCTTTTGACTGAGATTCTTTTTCTAGGCAGGGTTTTGACAAACATTACTTAAGAGCAAAACTTGAAACAAATGGGAGGCCTTGTTCCCACCAGGACTTAAAATACCAACATATGTATCTAGGAATCTATTCAATTTGATAAGTCAGTTCAAAGTGACCAGGAAATAACAAGACGCTAGGCATGGAAACCAGCATTTGGTGTTTGGAGAACATTAAGTACCATCTGTACATGGGTTGTTCTCCAAAATCTGTAAGTTTTGAAACATTTCTCCCCTCTTTCTGTTTTTTCTTTCTTTTCAGACTTTGATTTATTTTTAGAGATTCTGAGGGTTTTCTCTGAAGAGGTCAATTGTCAAACAAAAAGGCAACAAGGAATCCACCTCACAAGAAAGCATCTTGGCTAATCACAGGATAAACAAGGAAGAGGCTCTAGAGATTGTGAGAAGAGAGAGCAGTTAATCAGTAGGTGAAAGATATCTCTGAGAAAGGCACACTGCTGTGGAAAGAGAGGGGCATGACTTTGGAAGATGAGTCTGAGTCCTGGTGCTGTCACTTATTAGAGAAAGGCAGTGATTTTAAATGTTTACTTATCTGGAAAGAATAATACTCACCACGCAGAGTTGATGTGAGGATAAAACAAAACAAAATTCAGTGCCATCCAGTCGACTCCACCTCATAACAACCCCTATAGTTGGGTTTCCAATGCAGTATCACTATGGAAGTAGATTGCCCAACCTTCTTTCTGAGGACTGGCTGGTGGGTTTGAACTGCCAGCCTTCTGGTTAGTAGTCAAATGCCTTACCCACTACATCATCAGAGTGCCTTCAAACTGTCTATGTTGTTGTTGTTATGTGCTGTTGAGTCGGACCCAACTCATAGTGACCCCTCCTTGAGTTTCCGAGGCAGTATCACTGTAGAAGTAGATTGCCCGACTTTTCTTCTGAGGAGTGGCTGGTGGGCTTGAGCCACCAGCCTTCTGGTTAGCAGTCCAGATGTGAGGATAGCAAGACATAATAAGGGGTAAACATTTTATGAACTGGGAAATGCTGTAGGATTAAGAGGGTTGTGCTAAACTCTGAAACATAATCTGCTAAAGGTGTGGGTGATAAACGTTATGATACTCTACAAACTGATTAAGGAGCTCTGTTGACACACTGGTTAACTTCTCAGCTGTGGCGAAACCATCAGCCACTCCATGGGAAAAATCTGGAATCTGATCCCATAAAGATTATAGTCTTTAAAGAAACCCTATGGGGGCAGTTCTACTCTGTTCTATAAGGTTGCTATGAGCAGGATTGGCTCAATGGCAAAAAAACAAGAAGAATTGCTAAAGGTTTCTTGGTCTGCTTTCCTTCTTATAACTTCATAGAAAGTATAAAACACCAATATGCCTGGTCTATCTGAGTGACTCTTTTGTCTTTAAAATAAACTTGCTATGAGTAAACAATTACTTGACATTCATTCCCTACAGCCTCACATTTCACCATCTTCAAGGAAGCATCTCCTGAAGTCCCTTAGAAGATATGAAGGACTCCCCATAAATACAAATGGCTGGAAAGTTGCCAACACAACAACACTTAGGTTTCTGCCCAGTCAAGGAAAACACTAGAAAAAGACAAGGTGAGAAGTGGAGGAAGTGGACTAGGGATGATCTCACATGACTTTGATATCAGTATCAGGTTGGAGCAGGAGGGCATTTTAGTTTTCTGGCTTGTAACTGGCTTGGTGTCAATTATAAGAGAATTAAAAATTTTACTGACAGTTAACAAAGATGAGGCACCTCCCAGAACGCAGACATTTATTCACTTCTTCATATTTATTGAGCACTTGCTAAGTGTTGATCAAGATTGCTGAATGGGATAAACAATTTGTGCTTGACTGCTAACCTCAAGTTTGGCTGTTAGAAACCCCCCACCCCCACCCCCAGCAATGCCACAGAAGAACAGCATGGAGATCTGCTTCTGTGGAGATTACAGCCAAGAAACGCTATGGAGCATATCTACTCTGTAACACATGGAGTTGCCATGAGTCCAGATTGACTTGAATGGCAACAGGTGCTGATCAATATCATAGAAGCTGGGAAGATAAAGCTGTGAGGAAAGAGGACATGAACACTTCATAGAGTTTATGTCCTACTTGAGTTGATTCCAACTCACAGAGACCCTGTAAGACAGAATAGAACTTTACCATAGCGTTTCCAAAATTATAATCTTTACAGAAGCATAGGCCACATCTTTCTCCTGCGGACCAGCTGGTGAGTTCCACTGAGTATTAGGTTAGCAGCTAAAAGATTACCCACTGTGCCACCAGGGCTCTTTCCTAAAGGGACCTATTTTGTGGTTCTCTTTAAGTGGCACCTCTGGGCAAATCTGCTGCAAAAGATCTTTTTTGAAGTATTAAGGTGCAAAGATATCACTGAAGATTAAGATGTGCCTGACCCAAGCCATGATATTTTCAATCACCTCATACTCATGCAAAAACTGGGCAATGAATAAGGAAGACTGAAGGAAAAATTATTTGAATTATGCTGCTGGTGAAGAATATTGAGTATACCATGGACTACCAGGAGAACAAAGAAATCTGTACTGGATGAAATACAACCGGAATGCTCTTTAAAAGGGAGGATGATGTACTTTGGCCATGCTGTCAGGAGGCACTGGTTTCTGGAGAAGGATATCATGCTTGGTAAAGAAGAAGGTCAGCAAAAAAGGGGAAGACACTCAAGGAGATAGATTGAAACCGTGGCTGCAACAATGGGCTCAAGCATAGCCACAATTGTAAGGCAAGTACAGGACCAGGCACTATTTAATTCTTTTGTTCATAGTGTCACTATGAGTTGGAGCTGACTGGAGGGCACCTAACAACATCATTTGAGTAGCATTCTCTATGTGGCTTAATCCTGACTTCCAAAGTAGGTAAGATTTTTCACTTCTTGCCTGTCAGTCCGGTTGGTCTTTTTGCTCATTTTATTTATTTGTTCATTTTTAATGAAAGAAAATTATTTACTTTCCAGTGTCATTTTAACTTGTTCCTAGTAATCATCTGGCATGGGTGTTTTTCATTAGCATGAAAATTCAGGAGGCTACAGAAGGAAATACCTACAACTAAGAAGCAGACAGAGCCACTGCACTCTCTCCACCAGAAAATGTGTCTTGCATTTGTCTAGTGTAAATAAAATGATGATTCAAAGTGTGGTCCCCACTAATGAGTATCTGATTTAGAATAAAATAAAATCCATGCTGGGAAGTTGATGAGCTTGATTTTGCTGAATAGCTTCTAGCATGCGACTCATATTTATTGGTCTTTTCCCTTTGACAATTGTCACCAGTCATCTGCTGCTCTTTCTGCTGAGTGGAAAGGAAGAGGGCTTGCAAGCTGATTTTAGTTCCCTGTAACTGGAGGTGACATTTGAAAGCTCAAAGCTATTGAAAAGGTAGGTGATTATTAAAATGTAATGTGTTTCTGTTTTCCTGATTATGACCTCCTAGGCTTGCAATTTGCTGCCAAGCACGTGCTGAAGCTGAAACACAGGCCTCTTCCCAGCTGGGGGAGAGTTTTAGGCCATGTTAACCACCACCTTGTTCACCTTTCCTAATTGTTTTCAACAGTAGACATGCTGAAAAATTAAAACACAGGGAAAGAGAGAGAAGCAAGGCTACTGGCTATCTATGGTGTTTTGAATGAAGAGGGAGGAGGGATGGATGGGAGAGAGAAAACACAATTAATCAGAAATAACACTTAAGAACAACTGATGTGGAAGGGTATTTCCCAGAAAAGTGATGGAGCTCTTTCTGAGCACAGACTCCATATGCATTAACCACGCATTAAAATTAGTGGTAATTTGCTTCTTCCCATTCTCTGTTGGTTGGTAGCCAGGCTCCAACTTGCCACTCCAGTGTGTGGGTTCAGATGAGAGTGACTGGCCCAGGAGGCTCTAGGAATGCTGGATCTAATGTATTGGAGAAGGCAGGAATCAAGTGAGAAGAACATTTTACTGGAGGTAAATGAAGGGTGGCCCTGCCCAGAGGACTAGGGCCTGTAATCCACAGGACACACAACGGGGTGCTTTCTGAAAAAAGTTGATGGTGGCCAACTTTCTGAACAGCTGTTAGAATTAGGCTGGAATGATATTAAAAGAGTGGTTCTGTAGCTTGTTTGCTGTCTGAAGTCCCTTTGCCTGTAGAGGCCTCTGTTTTCTCACCTATAAAATGGGACTAATATCTATGCCATAGGAGTAAATAAATAAGGTAATGTTTCTCAGCACTTAGAATAATTCCTGGTACACTGATACCAGGTATGGAAAACTGGTACTTACTAGTTATGAAGCTCTCTCCAAGGGATATTTTTAGAACTCTGCCCTTTGGTATTTCATCAGCAGATAACTGAAACATTTAAATTAGGGCAGACGCCAAGAGAGGACACATTCTGTTACATGTAACTGTCCCTGTAGGGACAAAACAAAAGAATTCATATCCCAAACCCCCTGCCTTTATGGCTGTTTTCTATTCTTATGCACCATTCATTTGATGATTGATTTATATTCTTAAATCCCAGACCCATCACCTTTTCCCTTCCCTCTACCCCCACAAAGCAGTATCAGAGTTAAAGCTACCAAATCATTATCCCTTGTCCTGAATTGGGCAAGGTATACACAAAACTATGTCCTTCACTGAGCCTAAATTCATATAGAATTTAAGAGGCCAAAATGACTCCATACTTAGAAATCCAAGTCCGTGCCATCTCTTCCTTATGTTTCAGGGTCAGATGTCCTTCTCACACATAAAAGATATGGGTCTGGACCCCTATAAGGCTCTTCTGTAGACCTGGGGAGACAGGCTGGAGCCCTCTCAGTTTTCCTGTGCATTGACCTGGACCACTGAATCCCCCTCTGCTACATAGGGCTCCACTGCAGGCTAGTTGGGAATCCCAGAAAAAGGGGCTCCAGAAGGAACAAGGCATACAACAAAAGCCACCCCCTCTGTGAAATTGGATCCACTGCCGCCCCTGGGAGGCCAAGTGGCAGTTGAGTGCTTATAGATGGCATAAATCACTTGCAGAACTTCAGGAAACAATGAACTCGGATTGAAAATAGCTGCTAGTTTCACCTCCTTGTGTGTTTACGTCCCTTCTCTTCAGCTTTTAGTTTTGCAAAAGGGAAGCTCAAAATGGCTGTGAGGGCCAACTTGTAAAAAAGGGTCAGTTCTTAGCTATGATGTCTGTTTCACATTCCATCAATTTAAATACTGACAGATTTTTGTTTTCTTAAATAAGTACATACCAACTAACCAACCAACAAAAACACCTTAGAAATAAATTAACCCTCCTGAGATGTATATCAATCTGACAATTGAGAGTGGGTCAGTGGGTTTCAATGCAGAGAAAGGAAAAGGAAGGAAGGGGGGTGGGAGAGAAAGTGAGGAAAGGAGGAAGGGAGGAAGGGAGGGAGAGAGGTAAGGAGACAGGGAGGGAAGAAGTGAAAATCCCAAAAGGATCTTCTGAAAAAGAAACCAGGCTAGCAACAGAGAAGAATCTCCATGTCTCTTCAGACCCACCCACAGCCACAGCCCTGTGTCTCCTTACCATTAGGCACACTGTGGGCTCACTCAGTCACTCAATCATTGCTGAGCACAAGAAGAACTCCTGAAAATGCTGAGGGCTGATGAGTGTTTTGTAAAGAACTATGCTAAGTGCTATTGCCTTCTTTGTTGAAAGAAAAAAAGAAAAAGAAAAAGACGTGTTTTCTAATTGTAAAAATATAAGTTCATGGAAGAAAATTTGGAAAATACTAGAAGTGTTTCAAAACATTAGGAGCATCTGTAGCTCTACTGTCTGACATTTTGATGGAGCTGGAACGGCCTCATATGTAACTGAATTAAAGAGGGGGCAGGAAGGGGCCAAGCTTTCTGAGGGCTGAATGAGGCTCAGGAGCCGGAGGCATTGCTTCCTGGTTGTCCAGTTGAATCTTCTAAGACCAGAGCTCCTGTGGCTCTTTTATCTGTCCATTTCTTCATCCACAAGAGAATGTTTAGGCCACATTCTTCCCATAGTCCCAGTCCTTAAGTTCTGCAAGTTATTTGTGACCTTTATAAAAACCAGTTGCCTTGGAGTCTATTGTGACTCATGGTGATCCCATGGGTGCCAGAGTAGAACTGTACTCCATGGTGTTTTCGATGGCTGATTGTTTTGTAAGTAGATCACCAAGCCTTTCTTAAGAGGCACCACTGAGTGGATTTGAACCTCCAACCTTTTGGTTAGCAGTAGAACATGCTAACTCTTTGCACCACTCAGGGATTCTTCTGACCTTTATAAGTAGTTTTAAATGCCCCAGAGGTGGGAGAGAGCTGAATCCATTTTCTAATCTTTTTTGCTTGTTTTTCTCTCTTGGAACCCTGCAGGATGATTTTCTAGATTCCTTACTCTCTATTTGATAATACCTATTACAACAGGAGGAGTACTGTGGTAGAAAGAACACTGAACTCAGAAGCAAGGGTGCTGTATTCCCCTGTACCTAGCTCTAGCTATGTAATGTTGGGCAAGTTGTCTCACAACTCTGGGCATGGTAGATGGGTGTGGAAAGTAGAATCTAAGTCAATAAACTTGTCTGAGGTTTGGAGGAGAGACCATCAGGATCACCTGGAGGATTTTTTTTTTTTTTTTTTTTTTTTTATTAAAAGAAACTCATACTCAATGTCCTAATTGCCTCCACGAACAACTCCATGAACTGCATCCTTTGCCATGAGACCAGAAGAACTGGATGGTGCCTGGCTACCATTAGTGAACAGTTTTTTGATCACAGATTCTATAGAAGAATCTTGACTAAAGGGGGGAAAATGAATCTTCCTTTCAATGAAAATCATGGAATCCAGATTTTCTGGAGCCATGAAAGCTGGATGAACCCCAAAAATTATTGCCCTAAAATAATCTTTAGAACTTAAACCAAAAATATCCCCTGAAATCTTCTTTAAACCAAACAACCCCCTATGCCACCAGAGCTCCTTAAATCAACCCCTCACTGCCATTGAGTCAGATCCAACTCATAGTGACCCCTTCTTGGGTTTCCAAGGCAGTATCACTATGGAAGTAGATTGCCTAACCTTCCTTCTGAGGAGTGACTGGTGGGTTTGAACCACCAACCTTCTGGTTAGCAGTCAGATACCTTAGGCACAGTGCTACCAGAGCTCCTCCTAACCAAACATTTGTTGTTGTTGTTGTTTTGTGCCATCTAGTCGGACCCAACCCATAGCGACCCCTCCTTGGGTTTCCGAGGCAGTATCACTATGGAAGTAGATTGCCCCATCTTCTTTCCAAGGAGTGGCTGGTGGGTTTGAACCGTCAGCCTTCTGGTTAGCAGTCAAGTGCCTTTAGCCACTATGCTTTACCTTAATTAGTAAAGAATGTCTTCCTTAAACATTGAGCTCTCTTAAGATCTATGTGGAATAAAATTGACAATAGCAACTCAAAAGATTTGCTAGGAAACTTATGGGGCAGTGAGTTTGTGTTAATGGGGGAGGAACAATTTGGAAAAGAGGGGCAAGAATGGTTGTACAACTTGAAGAATGTAATCAGTGTCACCAGATTGCACATGCAGAAATTGTTGAATTGGTGAAAGTCCTGCTGTGTATATTCTTAGCAACAACAAAATATAAATTATAAAAAATTAAAAGGACAGCAAGATCTATAAACATTCTCCCAAGTCAAGCTTGCTGTGACTCATTGCGGGGTGGGGAGTGGAGAGTGGAGGCAGAAGCAGGTGGGAACGTGGCCTTGGGGACCAGGGAGACCACAGCTTCAGGGAGGAGGCTCTTACTCACTTGTGTTTCTGTTGAGCAACCATGTCACCCAGGCAACCCTCAGTGCCAGCCACCTGAGAGATTACTGGGGAAGAAAAAAAAAAAAAACAGAGATGCTGCTGTGAATCAATTATTTGGGTAAAAAGCCAACTCTTACTCAGTTTTCTGTTGCTATGCTATGTCTTGCTGAGAGACAATTGCCACAAGGGAAGAAGGGAGTGTTTTTCTCTCTCCTCTTGGCATTAATGTCTATGAAAACAAACTACTTCTTGACTCTGGTTTTTGAACTTCCTAGAAGGAAAGGGAAAAAATGTCTCTAGAGTCATCTTATTATTGTTCTTATCATTTCCCTGTGTTATTTTAAATAGACAGATCTATTTTTAAGTTATCCATTGCTTTTCCTTATTCAATGGGATTGGCAGGATTTAAGTTTTAGGGACCTTCCCTACCAAGCTAGATAAAAGCTTATGTGATGTTGCTTGTTGGACAACATTTGCAGAATGTAGTAAAGACAGGAATCCAAAGCAATTTTGACTGCATTTTCTTCTGAACTCGATTATAAAATCTTAGGCCAGTTTGCATTTAGCAGCTAGCTTTCCATTTTAAAATAAGAAGTGCCGTCTACTCTTGCAAGGCTTATCTTTGTTACTTCCTCTAAAATGAGCCTGAGTTGCATAACTTTATCTTTAGGAAGCTGGTAACAAGAGGGAACGAATACTTTCTAAATCTGTCACAATTCCCTGGGTCAGATGTAGGAAAGACTAATGGGAAATAATGCTGAAAGGAGAGCTTGGTTGTCACAGGCAACCTTGAACAGGTTACCTATCTTCCTTAAAACATTTTCTTCTCTGAGAAAGAAGTCTTCACATTCTTTGGCCTTAGCAATGAGGAATTGGGTAGCTGCTTAATGATATTTATGCCCTAAAGTTTTGCATTTAAATAAGAGATCTTCGAGGTAGTTACTCAATTACGTAACATGATGCCAGCAACAGTAGTACAAGTTTGGACTTCAACTTGTGACGGAAGCCTCTAAGTGAAGTCAGCCAAACCAGAGCCAAAATACTAAGACAACATGAATGGGTCCAAAAAAAACCAAAACAACAACAACACAAACAAACAAAGTCACTGTCATGTAGTCAATTCTGTCATAGCCACCCCCATTGTGTTTCCAAGGCTGTAAATCTTCACAGAAGCAGATTGCCTCATCTTTCTTCTGCAGAGCAGCTGGTGGGTTTGAGGCATGGACATTTTGGTTAGCAGCCAAATGCCTTAACAACTGCACTATCAGAGCTCATTGAATAGGTCCAGTGAGTGAGTAAATGAATTAATGTTCTGATTGTGAATTCTATAGAGAACAAATGAAAAATAGTATTAGCAAATCCTTCATTGTGTTCTAGCATCGGATAATCAAAAGTTCAGGGAGTGTAATAAATCAATGGCATATCACTGGAGCTGTTGTTACTGTTGTTGTTATGTACCGTGGAGTTGGATCCGACTCATAGTGACCCTTTCTTGGGTTTCCGAGGTGGTATCACTATGGAGGTAGATTGCCCAACTTTCCTTCCAAGGAGTGGCTGGTGGGCTTGAACCACCAGCCTTCTGGTTAGCAGTCAAGTGCCTTAGGCACTACGCTACCAGAGCTCCTATCACTAAAGCATTGGTACTCAAATTCCATCTCTATCCCTATATGAACTTGAACAGGTTACCTATCATCTTTAAAACTTTTGTTCACCTAGAAAGTGCTAATACCTATCTTAAGGGTTATCCTGCAGATAAAGTGACATGATCAATGTTCTGCACCTGGTATCAACCCTGCTGAACAAATGCTCAATTAAAGTTACTGTGATAGTTAAGGTTGTATGTCAACTTGGCTGGGCCATGATTCTCAGTGGTTTAGCAGTTAAGATGTAGTCATTCCCCATGGTAAGATCTGATATAATGTAGTCACCTCATGATTAGATCTTCTATGAGCAGTCATCAATTGAAAGAGAGTTTCCTGGTGTAGCCAGCTTCCAATATATATGGACATCCTGGCAAAGATCTCTGGCTTTTTACTCAATATCTTGTATCTGGCTCATCATTATCTGAACTTGAACCAGTAGCCTGCCATACTACCTGCTGATCTTGGATTCGTCAGCCTCTGAAGCCAGAAGCCTGCTGCATTGCCTGCTAATCTTGGGTTCATCAGCCCATGCAGCTACAGGAATCAGGAGAAGCCTCCACCTTGACTTCTGACCCATGGACTTTGGACTTGCCAACCTTGTGAGCCATTTCCTTGAGATAAATTTCTCTCTCTCTCCCCCTCTCTCTCTCTCTCTCTCTCTCTCTCTCCCTGTGTGTGTATGTATGTATATGTCACTGTTGTTGTTGTTTGCTGTCGCGTCAGCCCCGACTCATAGCGACCCCTCCTTGGGTTTCCGAGGCAGTATCACTACAGAAGTAGGATTGCCCAACCTTCCTTCCGAGGAGTG
>NW_006921652.1:2124367-2143545 GCF_000298275.1 Orycteropus afer afer
ATATACACACACACACACACACATACACATGTTAGCATCACTGGTTTTACTTCCCTAGAGAAACCAGACTAAGGCAGTTATTATTATCACATGGTTTTTATTGCTGAAAACAAAGCTGCTGTCTTTGAAGATTAAGGTAAGTACTAATCATGTTAGGGAATACTTGGGTAGTGCAAATAGTTAAGACACTTGGCTGCTAGCTGAAATGTGGAGGTTCAAGTCCACTGAAAGACACCTCAGAAGAAAGACTCGATGATTCACTCCCCCAAAATCAGCCATTGAAAACTCTAAGAAGCACAGTTCTATTCTGACACACATGGGGTCACCAGAGTCAGGGTTGACTTGATAGCAACTGTTTTTTAATCATGATAGGCTTAGTTGAAAGAACTGCAAAACCTTCAAGGCTTTCTTAGGGTAATATAGCTTCTACCTTGTGTTTTCATCTACAAAATACAACCCCTCCACAGAATGTTAAAACAAACAAATGTAAGTTCTAGGTGCTGTACTTGCCTGCAGGAGAGATCCTGCTGAATTGTGAGGTGGGTACTGAGTCTGTGCTAGTGCATCACGGTAGGCAGAGATCAAAATAAAGCTCTTATCATTTTATTTTACAGGGTGAGAGCAAATGTAGACTCAAAATAATAGATGACATGAAAGCCCAATGGCTCACTACTCAACACGTCATCTACAGAATGAAACTATAAAAAACGACACAGAAACCCTTTCTGTTCTTGCAGGAATCAGTTTTTCATCACTACCTCCGTGATGGTGCCTTTGTGAGCTAACTTTCTATAGTAAGGTTTTGTTTTCTTTTTCCTAAGGGAAAGCTTGTCTTTTTAATTTTTCTGAACATGTACTGAATGACTGAAATCTATTGCTCATAAATAAACTCTACCTTAGTTACATCTGTCTTTGCTTGGAATTGATGCAGTGATTGATCTCATAGATTTGCACATTATGGTATATTTTTAAAAGAGAAATAAAGAAATCTACTTCAAATATCCAGATCAATTTTATAAGATAACTGGAAAAAACTTTTTTTTTTTTTTTAATTGTGGTAGAGTTCCTTCACAAAATTAACTGAAAGAGCTTCTATTTCCATCACATCAAACTTGGAATAGACCTTTGCTGACAAGAGGTTTGCATTCATCCCATTGGGTTTAGGAACTCTATCAACAGGATTCCTACTTGAACTGTCACCACCACATCTCCTCACCCTCAAGAAGGTAGATAATTTGAAGGGGAAAATGGCATTTAAATATTTAGGACAAAAAGTAGATTGTAGAGAGAAAACTGACCAAATTTTTTGCCTAGTTTCTTGCACCAAAAATATACCTTCAGCTTCCATGAAATGAATCAGTTCTGTTGAATTAACATGGGGACATATTTTAAAACTTCCCTTGACTATTTCTCACCAAATAAGGTGAAATTTCTTTTAGTTCCTGCCTGACTCAGCTAGGAAATACAATTTTAATATACTATTTTGACTTTGTGCGTATGCTTTTGTGTGTGTGTTGAAAAAACAAACAAACAAAATCCTTCACTAATTTGCCATACCATGTTGGACTCTGTCACTAGGAAAAAGGTGACCAGGTCTGGGTCATGAAAAGTTGAGGAATGAAGTTGGGCGATGTGGTTTGTTCCCACTGATCATGCATGTATTCCTCCCAAGGTGTGTAGGTAACCACACAGCCATTAGAAGCTACTCCACTAGAGCCAACTGGCATTAATTATTCAGCTATATCTCCTGGCAAGTCTCTAGGACCAGAAAAGGACCAAAACCAAACCCACTGCCATGAGGTCGATTCCAATTCACAGTAACCCCATGTGGCAGTATAGAACTATTCCATAGGGTTTCCCAGACTGTAATCTAAGGAAGCAGAATGCCTCACCTTTTTCCTATGAAGCAGCTGCTGGGTTCAAACAACTGACATTTTGGTTAATAGATGAATGCTTTAACCACTACTCCACGAGGGCTCCTGAAAGGAAAGGAAACAGTAATTCTAATCTGACCTGTACAAATAGTGAAGTGTTATCACCTGCTATTTCTACATCAATTAGTCAAGTCGTTCTCAACTTAAAAGTGCATCAGAATCACTTGGGTGTTATGTTAAAAAAGGAGATTCCCATGCTGTCCTGCAAGAAGTTCGTTTAGTAAGTCTGGGATAGAATGCAGAAATCTGCTATTTTAATCAGCACTGTGAATGTTTTTGATGGACCATGTGTTCGGAAACATTGGTCTAGTGCAGTGATTCTCAACTTGAGTATGCTTCAGAGCCATCTGATGGACTTCTGGCTTTTTTTTTTTTTTTTTTTTTTTTTTTTTTTTTTTTTTTTTCTTTTTCAACTTTTTACTGTTATTTGAATGAAAGTTTAGAGAGAAAATGTTTTCCATTCAACTGTTCTTACACATTTTGTTTTCTGACATTGAATGAAGTATAGTGTAACAGCACTCTTCCTGTTGTAAACATTTCCACTTGTCCTTCTTTCTTATCCAGTCCTGGCTTCTAAGCTTTATAGTGGAAAGTGGTGCCTTTTTGATCTTTTGTGGTTGATTGTTCTAAGAAGTGTGTACCTCCCTGCTGTTATTGTTCATCCTAGAAACAATTAGTCTAAGGGACTAGTGGACCATGTGAACCTCAGCTTACATGACCTTGAGACCAGAGGAGCTAGATGGTGCCCAGCTACCACTGCTGACTACTCTGAAAGGGATCTCAGTAGAAGGTCCTGAATAAAATGGGTGGAAAATGTGGAACAAAATTCACAATAATAAAAATGACTAGGATTACTGGTCTGATAGAGACTAGTGGAATCCCCAAGACTATGGCTTTTAGTCACCCTTTAAGCCTGGAACTGAATTCACTGTCATGGCTCAACTTTCAGGCAAATAATAGGCAGGCCTATGATGGACTTCTTAAAATCCAAATTGCTAAGTATAACTCAGAATTTGTTTTTCAGTAGACCTAGGGTAGGACCCAAGAATATGCATTTCTAACAAGTTTCTAGGTGATGCTGCTGCTGCTGCTGCCACTGTTGCTACTGCTGCCAGGGACCAATGGCCAAGCAAAACACAGAAAGTGTTTTACAAAAGGTCACCTCACTAAAAAAAATAAAAATAAAAAAATCTGTTGCTTAAGTGGGCAAGGTAATCCTTGAGAAAGGGAAGAAAGAGAAATGAACGCTTACTCACTGTCTCCTAAGAGAAGGTGCTTGGCACAGTGAAATAACATTTCTTTTATCCTGGTAATTTTCTTATTTTATTTACATTTATTTATGGAAGAAGAAAACAGAGGTTGGGGCAGTTATTACCTTGTTAAAGATCACATAGCTAGGCACTGTCTTGACTCCAAAAGCTGTGTTCTTTCTGGAACTCTCCATAACCTTCAGGTACACTGTGTTGTAGGAACAGTTTATTTCCTTTACTCTTTCAGGGAACAAAGGAGCTCTGATAGAGTAGTGGTTAAAGCATTTGGTTACTAACCAAAAGGCTGGTGGTTCAAATCCACCAGCTTCTCTGCAAGAGAAAGATGAGGCAGTCCACTTCTGTAAAGATTTACAGCTTTGGAAACCATTTGAGGCAGTTCTACTCTGTCATAAAGGGTTGCTATGAGTGGGAGTTGATTGATGGCAGTGGTTGTTGTTTGGGGAGGGATGAGGGGAGTGTTTCAGGGACCAAGAAGCTCCCCCAGGACAGAGCTATCATATAATTAACAAGTCAAATCATAGGCATTGATTTTATTCATTATTTATTAAAATATTCATTTATTCCTTAGTTACTTCACAATTATTTCCTGAGAATTACTGTATTTGATATGCGTTGTGCAGAATTCTGATATAGTAGGAGTGTTATGGTTAAGGCAATAAAATCAGAATTTGAGTGCTATGCCTTCATGTCCTGGTAAGTCTCTTCTGTTCTCTGGTCTGAATCTCCTTATTGACAGAATTAGGGAGTGGAACTAGGTGACCTCCAAGGTTCCTTTACTTTGAACACTCCCTGAATTTATAATTTAACCTTTGTATTGTTTAAATTTATAAGCCTAACTCTTATGCAATTGAATGTGTGTGAGTGTGTGTGTGTTTAATAGAAGTAGAAAGCAGAGTCTTTGACTTTGAAAACAGAAAAATAAAAATGTACACAAAGGACGTATTGGAGAAAATGACAATTTGGTATCTAATTCCCAGGGAAGTCAGGTAGTACAGCTTCCTGTGGGTAGTGTGGTCAAGGATGGTGGAATATGAGTGAAGGAGTGAGGAATGAAGAGGGCTGGATAAGTGGAAAGGCAGTGTGTGAGCTCAGAGCAGACCATAAGCCTGAATATATTAATGATTCTACACTCCTTCATAAACCAGGGTCCTCTTTCTGAGATGATCATTTTATCAAGCATCTCTGTGAATTCATGATCAGTCTCCTTGTGAGTAGAGTTGTCAGGTTTATCAAATAAAAATACAGGACACCCAGTTAAATTTGAATTTCAGATCAATACTTTATAATTATGTCTCAAATAAGGAGCTCTGGTGGCACAGTGGTTAAGGCATTTGGCTGCTAACCAAAAGGTCGACAACTTGAACCTACCAGACTCTCTGAGGGGGAAAAATGAAGCAGTCTGTTTTGTAAAGATTTACAACCTTAAAAAATCTATAGGGTGGCTATGAGTCAGAATTGACTTGATGGCAGTGGGTATCCCAAATACTGCAGGGGACATACTTAAAATATTATGCATTTTTAATAAAATCTGAAATTCATATTTAACTGGGGGTCTTATGTTTTACCTGGCAACCTTCGGCTGTGGGCCATCTCTCAGAACCTGGGCATACCCACAGACAATGAGGGGATATCAACTCCAGCTTTTATTAAGACCGGATCTTCCTTATAGAGAGGTACATGGGAGGTACAGACAACAAAGATGAAACCATTTGCACATACAGTACTGCATTGTCAGTGATGGCAAACGTGGGTTTACGAGTGGATAGATGGGTGGACAGGCTGAACTAGTAGGTATGTCTATGTAGTGGGGAGTGTACCCAAGACCATGTATAGGTTTGGCAGACAATGGTCCTATAAGTGTATTTGTATGATCTGTAAGAATTCCCAGGTGTATAGTGGAGCTGACAAGGGACAAGGTTGAAGTCACTTCCTGGTCACAGCGAGCTACCCAGAGGAACTGAGTAGTTGAACCATTGGGCTCGGGACCATGATCGCAGGGGACATCAAGCTCAATTGGCATAAGATACTACACAAAACATTGTTCCACCTCCTACTTTGGCAAGTAGCAACTGGGATCTTAAAAGCTTGCAAGCTCTGTAAATCTTCACCCAAATCCTAAAAAAAAAAAAAAAAAAAAAGCTTGCAAGCAGCCATCTAGATGCAATGATGGATCTTTCCTCGTCCAGAGCAAAGAAGGAAGAAAACCAATTGATTCATGGAAACAATTAGTCCAAGCTACTGGTATGCCATGTGATCTGCAGCCTATATGACTATGAGACCAGAAGACCTAGATAGTGCCTGGCTACCACTGTCAACCACTCTGAGGGAGATCTATGTAGGAGATCCTGGATAGAGAGAGAGAATAATGTAGAACAAAACTCAAAATCATTTACAAAAAAAAAAAAAAAACAAAACAGGCAGAGGGGAGGGAGGGGACCAGTTTTGCTGGTCTGATAGAGCCTGTTGGAACCACTGAGACTATGACCCCTACCTGCCCTTCAGGTCTGGAATTGAATCCAAACCTGTGGCTTCCAGCCAAACAAAAGACAGGCATATGAGTTGAACATTTACCTGAGGTAGATACACTCCTTGGAGAGAACAATCATTAGAGAAAGAAGGGCTGTTTGTGCACAGGGAGACAGCTCAGGGTGCAGGAGTACATGGAAGGATGGACACAGGGAAGAGGTAACTATGAGGAGGAAGTGGGAGGGGAACTCTTGCATTGGTGTAAATTGTAGGCAATGTCATGAGACAAAGTGTATGTGAACTGCTGTATGGAAAGTGAATTTTCTCTGTAAATTTTCACCCAAATCACAATTAAAAAAAAAAAAAAAAAAGACTGGCTCTTCCTAACTCTTGATTGATGGTTTGTTCAGAAGGCCTAAGCACCCGGAGAGTAGAACCCAGCTTCCCTTCCCTCTGGCACCTATCCCTTCCTCTGGCCAGAGCTGAAAGCAAAGCAGCCCCTGGAATCCTCTTCTCTCATGAGCCTGTTCATCAGTAGGATTAACATACAGTTGTCTGGCAACATTAGATTCTTCTACATGTCCCTTTTCCAGGGCATTGGAGGCTCCTAGAAGGATATGAAAATCTTATGCTTGCTCTCTCTTGCCTCACTCTTATTTCCATCATTCTGTAATTCAACATTGTAAAAGGAGGAGGGTGAGTGAGAACAACTGCAGGAGTAGTGTTTTTCTGACACCAGTGATCAGAATGGCTGAGTTATTTTTTGCAAGTTAATTGTTTTCTTTTCTTTAAGGCAAGAGTCTCTGGCTCTTCTGTCCTTCTAACCCTATGCAGCAGGTCATTGGAGTGGTGTGAGTTTTTTTTTTTTTCTTCCCCTGTCTCCCTATGTTCTCATCTTTGTCTTCACCTAAGATCCTTGAGTCCATTGCCTGGATGCATTTTGTTTTCCTGTTGGGCAAGTTGTCTCTAAGGATGCCTGAAATCCAGAGGCTGATATAGATAGGTTCCTGAGTAGTATAACTCCTGTCCTTATCCTGGTTCATCCTCTTCTGTGTAATGCAAGTTAAAGGATTCCTTTGGGACACATACTGGACATCTGAACTCCTTCCTTAAGTGCAAAAGCTATCAGTTTTGATCAAGAGCCTCTCATGCTCAGACAAATCTTATTCACTAATTTATGACACCACTGTCCCTTCAAATGTCTTCAGAAGGAGCCTCTGTGCATGATTGCCTGAATATCATTCAAGATTATAAGAGCTCTGGTGGTGTAGTGTCTAAGGCATTTGACTGCTAACCCGAAGGCTGGTGGTTCAAACCTATCAGCCACTCTTCGGAAGGAAGATCAAGCAATCTACTTCCTTAGAGATAGCGCCTCAGAAACCCAAGGAGGGGTCACTGTGAGTCGAATTGACTGGAAGCCAGTGAGGTTTTTTTTGGGGTGGTGGTGGTAAGGCTTGGTGTGACCCATTTTGCTGCAATGAGATGGAGCTACTTGAAAGAGTCAAGATTGAACTTTGTCTTGACTATTTGTATGGAAGCAAGTGCTGGGAACTCTGGGTTGGTGAATAAAACAAGGTAACAGAAGGATGTGACAGTAATGGCACAATGTGAGGTGGGCAAGGTCTCATAATCTAGGGATGTATTAGCAACTAGAACCCAAGGTCTAGACTGAGGTTCAGAAACAGGACAGCACTGAAGAAGAAGAAGAGAAATCAACTGGGGAGGGCCTAAAGGACCTGAGGAACAACTCAGATTTCAGACTGATGTTTAAATGTAAGAATCAAGGCAGGGGCCTGGTTACCTGAGGTAGGGCATGAGAGTAGTCTGAGTCTCAGAAACAAGGACAAAACTGTAGATGGGCAAAGTAAGGGCACAGATTGGAAGTCACAGGACATGTGAGTGATCTGAGGGTAACCAGAGACTTGAGTTAGAATTGCTTAAATTCTACCTTTTTAAGACTGGATTTTTTTCCTTGGGTTCCATGAGCCTCAGCCTACAGGTGTGGATGAAATGGCTTCAGAAGAAGGTCAGCTGAGATGAGTAGGAGCTGGTAGCACTTGCCTTTACTATCAACCCCTCATGGGTTTCCATGATCAGAGAAATTTAATGAGTGTCAGGTGATAAAAATGATGTCCATTGGACAAACTAGTCTAATCAGACCAAACCAAAATATCACTGCCCTAGAGTTGATTCTGACTCATAGTGACCCTTTAGGACAGAGTAGAACTGCCCCATAGGGTTTCCAAGGCTGTAAAATCTTTATAGAAACAGATTGTGTTATCTTTTTCCTGCAGAGCATCTGGTGAATTCAAACCACCCACCTTTTGGTTAGCAGCTGAATGACTTAACCACTGCACCACTAGAGCTCCTTCTAACAAGACCAGTCACCCAAAACATCTACAAGACAGCAAATTTAAAACTTTATGTAAAGTAGTAGAGCAGATAGATATAAGACCTTGCTTCCTTAGCAAAAAGGGACTTGAGCTTGTTTCCAGGGTAAAGGAAGGAAACTAAGAAATGATCCTGCAGGAGACCATCAAAGCCTGATTCCAGTTGAGTTTCTGCCAACCTAGTGGGATCTGCTTGCACCAGAATGCAGTGGTCTTTGCACAGCCTATTGGTTGACTAGAGAAACCTGCGGAGGGGAAGGGGTGTTGATAATGAGTAAAGGGGAGATATGTTCCAGTCATGGGCCTGAAGGCCTAACAGGGGAGGCCCTCAAGTAGAGATGAAGCAAAATGCCAGCAGGTGCTTCTCCCAGCAGAGCTCCCAGAGTCAGTGTGTGAAGTCAGCTGTGTCCCTGATGATGAGTGACTATTATCCAGCACTTTGGTGCATGCAGTTATCTGAGCAGAAAGATCAGACTGCAGTTGAGTGCAGGTAAAACAGAAAGCAGAGTTCTTGGTAACAGCTTGAAGGGCTGGATCGAGGACACAAAGGAAATACAATTCTGCCATTTCCCCTGACAGGAGAGAGATGTACAGTGCACCAGAGGAAGCCCCACAACTTTAGGAACTGTTGATAAGGAGAGTGTTGGACATCATCTTTACTGAGAGAACAAGTAATTGTGGCAGCAGCTGGTCTCCCAAGCCTTGCCATGCTTGCCCTGTCCCAGAAAAGTCAATCAGCCCTGGGTAGAAAGAGGATCTAAACTTTTACACATACTTAGAACTTAGGTTGATATTTTTAAAGGTCCCCACATAGATATTTATAAGTGAGGTTTCCCATTGGAGCTGTTATTATAACTTATCTGGTTTATAAAGATTCTAAAAATATATCCTAAGTGCTCAAGTATTCATCCACTTCCTGAATCTAACAGCTACCTCAGGTAAACACCTGGTCTGGCCCATTCACAGGGGATCAAGTGAAGATGGCTGCTGATGGCTGGGTTCTGCAGCTCTGATTTTAGGAGGCAATAGACTTTTGCTTGCAAAATTTTGCAATGCAGTGTCACTGCTCTTCATCCTCTCAGGCTAAAAATCCTCATGCTTGGACTGGAAAGAGTTAATGCAATGTCAAAAGATTCTTTGACTGGAAGAGGATAATACTGTAATAATCCCACACACCTATATTTGCAAAAATATAATGACATATAATAGCTCCATTTGATTCTCCCATAATCCCATAGAAGAAATATGGTTGTTATTATTATCTCAATCATTTCAGTGAGGAAACTGAGGCCCAGAGAGGTTGAATGACTTGCCTGAGGCCACACAGCTAGCATTCAGAGGGATCCACATGGTCCAGAGCTCTTTTCAGCACAACGTGGACACTCCTAAAAGCAGGGGCATTTTTCAGACACAAGATGGATTGCTTTTTCATATTGTTCTTTGCATTTTCTCCCACACTCATTTAAAAGAGGTGAACAAGGTGTTTGGCCTCATTGCCTAGCTTGGCACCTTCAGGGTTGCTTCTCCCCAAGGATTTTGGTTCCTGAGCTTCTTCTTCACCCTTTCCATTTAATTCACAGTTTTAATCCCAGATAAGTATCTGAAGTTTATTTAAATTCTTACTCCACGGAATTGTTGTTAGGTGCTGTCAAGTCATCTCTGACTCATAGCGACCCTATGCACAGCAGAACGAAACACCACCCGGTCCCATGCCAGCTCCACGATACTTGCTATACATGAGCCTATCGCCTCAACCACCATATCAATCCATCTGGTCGAAGGCCTTCCTCCCTTTGTCGACCCTCCACCTTACCAAGCAAGACATCCTTCTTCAGGAACGGTCCCTTCTGACAACATAACCAAAGTAAGTGAGATGAAGTCTGGCCATTCTCGCTTTCAAGGAGCATTCAGGCTGCACTTCCTCCAGGACAGATTCATTAGTTCTTTAGCAGTCTATAGTGCTTTCAGCATTCTTCACCAGCACCACAACTCAAAAGCATCAACTCTTGTTGGGTCTTCCTTATTCATTGTCCAGCTCTTACATGCATAAGTGGCAATTGAAAATACCATGGCCTGGGTCAGGTGCACCTTAGTCCTCAAGGAGACATCTTTGCTCTTCAGCACTTGAAGGAGGTCCTTTGCAGCTGATTTGCCCAGTGCTGTATGTCATCTGATGTCCTGACTGGTGCTTCCATTGGTGTCGATTTTAGAGCCAAGCAATGTGAAGTCTTTGACAGCTTCAATCTTTTCTCCACATATCATGATGCTGCTTATTGATTCAGTTGTGAGGATTTATTTTCTTTATACTGAGATATAATCCATACTGCAGACCATATTCTTCAGTCTTCATCATTAAGTACTTCAAGTGATCCTTACCTTCAGCAAAGTTGTGTCATCACATCAGCGTATCGCAAGTTGTTAATGATTCTTCCTCCAATTCTGATGTCACACTCTTCTTCATATAGTCCAGCTTCTTGGATTATTTGCTCAGCATATAGATTGAATACATATGGGGAAAGGATACAACCCAGACACACTCCCTTCTTATTTTATGCAGTGTCCCCTTGTTCTGTTTGAACAACAGCCTCCTGGTCTATGCACATTCCTCATGAGCACAATTAAGTGTTCTGGAATTCCCATTCTTCTCAATGTTGTCCACAGCTTGTTATGATCCACGCAATCAGATGCTTTTGCATAGTCAATAAAACACAGCTAAACATCATTCTGGTATTCTTTGCTTTGAGCCAAGATCCATCTGACACCAGCAATGATATCCCTCGTTCCACGTCCTCTTCTGAATCCAGCTTGCACCTCTGGAAGTTCTCTGTCAATATATTGCTGCAACCATTTTTTGTATTCTCTTCAGTGAGATTTTACTTGCATGTGATATCAATGATATTGTTTGATAATTTCCACATTCTGTTGGCTCACCTTTCTTTGGAATGGGTACAAATATGGATCTCTTCCAGTCAGTTGGCCAGGTAGCTGTCTTCCAAATCTCTTGGCATAGTGAAGTGAATGCCTCCAGTGGGACATCCATTTGTTGAAACATCTCAATGGATATTTTGTCAATTCCTGGAGCCTTGTTCTTTGCCAGTTCCTTCAGTGCAGCTTGGACTTCTTCCTTCAATGCCATTGGTTCTTGAACATATGCCACCTCCTGAAATGGATGAAGATTAACCAGTTCTTTTTGGTACATTGACTCTGTGTATTGCTTCCATCTTCTTTTGGTGCTCCCTGCATCATTCAATATTTTGCCCATAGAATCTTTCAGTATTGCAACTCAAGGATTAAATTTTTTCCTCAGTTCTTTCAGTTTGAGAAATGCCAAGCCTGTTCATCCCTTTCAGTTTTCTAACTCCAGGTCTTTGCACATTTCATTATAGTAATTTGCTTTGTCTGCTTGAGCTGCTCTTTGAAATCTCTGTTCAGCTCTTTTATCTTGTCATTTCTTCCATTGGCTTTAGATACTCTCCACTCCAGGGCAAGTTTCGCAGTCTCTTCTGACATCCATTTTGGTCTTTTCTTCCTTTCTCATCTTTTTAATGACCTCTTGCTTTCTTCATGAGTGATGTTCTTGATGTCATTCCATAATTTTTCTGGCTTTTCATTCATTGGTGTTTAATGCATCAAATCTATTCTTTTAATGGTCTCTAAATTCAGGAGGGATATTATCAAGGTGATATTTTGGCTCTTGTGGACTTGTTTTAATTGTCTTCAATGTCAAGTTGAACTTGCATATGAGTAGTTGATGGTCTGTTTCACAATCAACTCCTGGCCTTGTTTTGGCTGAAGATATCGAGCTTCTCCATTGCCTCTTGCCACAGGGGTAGTCAATCTGATTCCTGTATACTCCATCTGGCAAAGTCCCTGTGTATAGTTGCCTTTTGTGTTGTTGAAAAAAGGTATTTGTAATGAATAAGTCGTTGATCTTGCAAAATCTATCATGTGATTTCCAGTGTTATTTCTCTCACCAAGACCAAATTTTCCAGCTACTGGTGATTCTTCTTTGTTTCCAACTTTTGCATTCCAGTCACCACTGATAATTGACACAACTTGAATGCATGTTTGGTCAATTTCAGTGGCAGAAGCTGATAAAAAAATCTTCAGTTTTCCTCACCTTTGGCTTTGGTGTTTGGTGTGTAAATTTGAATAATAATAATATTAACCAGTCTTCCTTGTAGGTATGGATATAATCCTATAATTGACAGCATTGTACAGATCTTGAAACATCCTTTTACTCCATGTAAGACACAGTTATTAGTTCTTTGCAAATGCTAACTCATTTATCCCTTACAATAACACTCTGGGGAAAATACTTTCCATTTCCAAATCATTTCCATTTTATATTTATAAACAAGGCCAGGGCAGTTAAGTAACTGCCCATGAACATACAACCAGGAAACGGCAGAGTAGGATTTGAATTTAAGTTGGGAAAGAGAGCCTGTAGTCGTAATCATTATGTTCTGTCACCTCTTTAATCTAGAGCAATAGTTCTCAAAACTTAGTGTGCAACAATGTCTGGAGGGTGTGTTAAAACACAGATTCCCCACCCTACTCTCAGAGATTCCGATTCAGTCATTCTGAGGTGGCCTGAGATTTTGCATTGCTCACAAGTAATGATGCTAATGTTGCTGGTCAAGAACCCACACTTTAAGAAGCACTGATCGAGGGCTCCCAAATGCAGCTACTTAAGAATGGCCTGGGTGCCCTTTGAGAATGAAAATACCAGGGCTCCATGCCTAGATATTTTGATGTAACATGTCTGGTTACTCCTGGCTTAAAATCTGTAGCTTTACAAAGCTGCACTGAAGATTCTGATGTGCAACGAGGTGTAAGGATTTGTTGATGTCTTGATGACTCTGTTTCCCAGATAGAAAATTAATATGGGCATGCTTCAGAGCTATTGCAGGTTCAGTTCCAAGTGAAAAATCCAAACTCACTGTCATTGAGTCGATTCTGACTCATAGCAACCCTCCTTGGGTTTCCAAGACTGTACATCTTTATGGAAGCAAACTGCCTCATCTTTCTTTCACAGAGCAGCTGGTGGGTTCAAACCACCAACCTTTTGGTTAGCAGCCAAGTGCTTTAATCAGTACACCACCAGAGCTCCATATATGCAATAAAGCAAATATTGCAATAAAGTGAGTCACACAATTTTTTTCCAGTGCATATAAAAATTATGTTTATATTGTACTGTAGGCTATTAAAAGTGTCATAGCATTATGAAAAAGTTTTAAATTTTTTGAGAATTACCAAATGTGACCCAGAAGCATAAAGTGAGTATATGTTGTTGGAGAAGTTGTGCCGATAGAGTTGCTCAACTCAGGGTTGCCTCTTCAGTTTGTAAAAAACTCAACATCTGTGAAGGGCAATAATGTGAGGTGCAACAAAACGAGGTATGTGTGCATAAACATTAGGCTGCCTACACAAGGTATTGACCAGCTCAAGTGAAATGAAAGAAGTCAAAGTGCTTTGCAAAGAGAAAAATTTTATGTAGAAGCAGATTATTGTCATTTTTAAGAAGGGTATTATGGGTTTTAGAGGTGGACCAATCTGGTTTTCCTGCTACCCACTGCTATCAAATTGATTATGGCTCAACAACCCTACAGGACAGAGTAGAACTGCCTCATAAGGTTTTCAAGGCCATAAATCTTTACAGAAGCAGACTGCTTCATCTTTCATGGAATGGCTGAGGAGTGGGAACCACCAAAGTTTTGGATAGCAGCTGAATGCTTTAACCACTGCACCACCAGAGCTCCCTCAGTTTTCCTGATAGCTCCACCATCATCACCTGTAAATTCCCATCTCTAAAATGGGAATAGTGATAGTGTTTTGGAGGGTCATTGCAAGGATTAGGTAAATTAATGATGCTATTGTATTTAGGACATAGTGTTCAGTATAGTTCCCTGTAGCTTTATGTGGTATCATTTTTGTTGTCTTTTCTTTCATGCTGATAACTGTATTTGTAAAACTTCTATAATTAATGTACTTTGATAGACTTCTTCCTTGCTTTCTAAAAGCCCCTCTGTTTCTCAATCTTGTATGTCTCTTTTTTCATTTGCTTCATTAAATGTTGGTCAGTCCTCTTTTGAGCACATTCTATATGTCTATACATTAGACAACCTCAGGGTCTATTCTTTGTTTGGTTTGTCTAATTTGGATAAGAATAGTAAGTAATATTTGTGTTTCTGTTTAGAGCTCTGCAGTACATTTTGTTGTTGTTGTTATGTGCCGTCGAGTCAGCCCTGACTCATAGCGACCCCTCCTTGGGTTTCCGAGGCAGTATCACTACGGAAGTAGGATTGCCCAACCTTCCTTCCGAGGAGTGGCTGGTGGGTTTGAACCGCCAGCCTTCTGGTTAGCAGTCAAGTGCCTTAGCCACTATGCTACCAGATTTTTAGTATATGTTATCTCATTGGATGCTGTGGAATATAGTGATGATTGGTACTACTATTATCACAATGATAAAAATGATGATGACATTGATGATGACTCCATTTTAAAAGTGAGACAAACAAGCTATAGAGAAAAGAAGTTATTTACATTCCTTCAAAATCTAAGTGTCAGAGATATGACTTGATCCAGGCCAGACTTCAACCCTTTACTAGATGGCAGAGAAATATTTTGCCTATTGCAAGTTTATTCCTTTAGATGCACTTTTAGATAAATCCCTCCACTCCTCTCCCCTCATAAAAAATACTATTGGGATTTTTAAGTTGAAATCTAATAAGTTCATGAATTACTTTTTATAATATTATTTTTTTGTAGTAAGATTGTACATAACAACAACAACAACAAGGTATATAAATATCTTATTTAGTCTATCTTTAGGAATTCTCTAATTTTGTGCTTATTTGAATGGGCTCATTTTTCTCATTTTAGTCCCCAGCTGATTTTTGTTGACATTTAAGAAATTTAATTTGTAAATCTATTTTTTTATTTGTTTTTTAAGCAGTTATTTTAACTAAATTCTGTTAGAATAATGTTTTTCCAGTAGATTATTTTAGTTCATAGACAGAAAAATTATATAATTTTTGAATAATGATAATTTTTAGCTTTTCCAACCATTTAATTTAGCTTTCTTTTCTTTTCTTATTGCTTTGGCATGGAAATTTTGTAGAATTTGAGGCAATGAGGAAATTCAGTTTGGCTTACTTTTTATTGGCAAGACATTATGCTCTGATGGCTTTGTTGTTGTTGTTGTTATGTGCCGTCGAGTCGGCCCCAACTCATAGCGACCCCTCCTTGGGTTTCCAAGGCAGTATCACTATGGAAGTAGGACTGCCCAACCTTCCTTCCGAGGAGTGGCTGGTGGGTTTGAACCACCAGCCTTCTGGTTAGCAGTCAAGTGCTTTAGCCACTATGCCTAAGTCACATAAATAAACTTCAGCTTCATGAATTGCAGATATCGCTACAGTAAGAGGTTTTGAAAATTTGCTTGCATTGGCAGGTTTCTTACTATATGGTTGGGTATATTATATAAGCTAATTCAATATTAACAGGAAAAATAAAAGAGGTTGCAATTTCTATATTTAAGTACCTAGTCACTCACCAATTTGACTGCAGCAAAGCAAGCAAAAATTACTTCTGAAGCACTGAAATAAGAGAGTGACAGTGAATATGATAAGGCTCAGGGTCGGTTTTTTTTTTTTCCTGTTTGTTTGCTTGATAATAATTGGTATGTTTTCATAAATATCAAAATAACACACTTGTGCCATACTTTGTTTTCTATATTCCCTGATACAACACTTGCAATTTTCAAAGTTGTAAAGAATAATTATTTCTGTTCATAACCAATGTTTAAATACATAAATACATCAGAGTGAGGTAGATCTTTAATATTGAAAGGAGCTCATAATTTAAGAGGACTGTTGTTATTGTTGTTGTTATGTGCCATTGAGTGGGACCCGACTCATAGAGACCCCTCCTTGGATTTCCTAGGCAGTATCACTGTGGAAGTAGATTGTCTCATCTTAAGAGGACTAGAAGCTAGATTTATTGATTCTTTGCATTCATCCATATTTAATTTCCAAAAATTGCCTTGTACCAGATGACATGAAAAGATACTTCATCAAAGAAGACATTCAGGTGCCTACAAAACACGTGAAGGAATACTCGTAATCATTAGCCATTGGAGAGATGCAAATCAAACAGCAATGAGATATCATCTTACCCCAGCATTAATAGCAAAGTTAAAAAAAAAAAAAATAGAAAACAACAAATGCTTGCAAGGGTGAGGAGAAACTGGAACCCTCATACATTGCTAGTGAGGCTATAAAATGGTACAACCACTGTGGAAAGTGGCGCTTTCTTAAGAAGTTGAAAATAGAAATTCCATATGATCCAGCAATCCCACAACTGGGTAATATCCTAGAAATATAAATTATTGCTTTTTCTATATCATTAAAGAATGCTGATGGGATCTGGGTTAGGATTATATTGAATGTATCAATTCTTTTGGGTAGTATTGACATTTTCACAATGTTCAATCTTCCTATCCATGAGCATGGTATGTTCTTCCATTTATGTAAATCTCTTATTGTTTCTTGTAGTGTTTTGTAGTTTTCTTTGTACAGGTCTTTTGTGTCAATGGTAAGATTTATTCCCAAGTATTTTATTTTTTTGGTAGCTATTGTAAATGGAATTGGTTTCCTTATTTCTTTTTCAGTAATTTCTTTGCTGGTGTAGAGGAATCCAACTGATTTTTGGATGTTGATCTTTTGTCCCACCACTATGCTAAAATCTCTCAATTAGTTCCAGAAGATTTTTGACTGAGTCTCTTAGGTTTTCTAGGTACAAGATCATATCATCAGCAAATAGGGATAGTTTGATTCTTCCTTACCCATTTGGATGACTTTGATTTTCCTTTCTTGCCTTATTGCCCTTGCTAGGACTTCCAATATAATGTTGAATAGAAGTGGTGATACAGGTCATCCTTGTCTGGTTCCTGTTGTCAAGGGGAATGGTTTCAGTTTCTCTTCGTTGAGAGTAATGTTGGCTGTTGATTTTGCATAAATGTCCTTTATTTTTTTGAGGAATGTCCCTTCTATTCCTAGTTTGCTGAGAGTTTTGATCAGGAATGGGTGTTGGATTTTATCAAATGCCTTTTCTGCATCGATTGGTATGACCATGTCGTTCTTTTCCTTTGTTTTATTTATGTGGTGGATGATGGTGACTGTTTTTCTAAAGTTGAACCATCCTTGCATATCTGATATGAACTCCACTTGGTCATAATGAATTATTTTTTTGTTATGTTATTGGAGTCTATTGGCTAGGATTTTGTTAAAGATTTTTGCATCTATATTCATGAGGGATATTGGTCTGTAGTTTTCCTTTTGAGTGATGTCTTTGCCTGGTTTTGGTATCAAGGTTATGCTTGCTTCATAAAATGAAGTTGAGAGGATTCCAACTTTTTCTATGTTCTGGAATAGTTTGAGTAGGATCGGTGTCAGTTCTTCTTCTCTGAATGTGTGGTAAAATTCTTCTGTGAAACTGTCTGGGCTAGGGCTTTTTGTTTGTTGTTGTTGGTAATTTTTTGATGACCTGTTCAATTTCTTCTTTTGTTATAGCTCTGTTCAACTTTCCCACCTCAGCCTCTGTTAGTTTAGGTAAATAGTATGTTTCTAGAAATCTTTCCATTTCTTCTAGATTTTCAAATTTGTTGGAATATAATTCTTCATAATATTCTGATATTATCCTTTTTATTTCAGTTGGTTCTTCTATGATGTCACCCAGTTCTTTTATTATTTGTGTTATTTGTATTCTCTTCTTCTCTTCCTTTGTTAAATTTGCCAGCGACTTGTCAATTTTATTAATCTTTTCAAAAAACCAACTTCTGGACTTGTTCATTTTTTCTATTGTCTTTCTATTTTCTGTTTCATCTCATTCTGCTACAATCTTTATTATTTCTTTTCTTCTGGTGACTGCAGTCTTTTTTGTTGCTTTTTTCCTAATTATTGGAGATGTTAGATTAAGGTATTGTTTTGGGCTCATTCTTCTTTTTAGATGTGTGCATTTATTGCTATAAATTGGTCTCTGATCACTGCTTTTGCTGTGTCCCAAATATTTTGGTATGTAGTGTTTTCATTCTCATTTGATTAAAGGCATTTTTTAATTTCATTTTTTATTTCTTCTATTATCCAAAAAGGATGTTGCAGCAGACAGATTTTTTGGAGGGCCAGAAGAGGCAGGGGAGGCCAGGAAGTGGGAGTAGAGCAGTTTGGAGCAGGTAAAGGAGATGAACTCGTCTGTCAGTTTGTCATCCTGTGGTGGCTTGTGTGTTGCTGTGAGGCTGGAGGCTATGCCAGCAGTGTTTCAAGTGCCAACAATGTTACTCATGGTGGACAGGTTTCAACAGAGCTTCCATACTAAGACAGACTTGGAAGAAGGAAAAGGCCATTCACTTCTCAAATAATTGGCCAATGAAAACCTTATGAATAATGGTGAAATACTGTCTGATATATTACTGAAAAATAGCCCTGAAACATTACCTGACATAGTGCCAGAAGATGAGCCCTTCAGGGCAGAAGGCTCTCAAAATATGAATAAGAAAGAGCCACCTCCTCAGAATAGAGCTGATCTTAATTATGGGGGTAGAGTAAAGCTTTCAGGACCACCTTTTGCTGATGTGGCATGACTCAAGATGAGAAGAAACAGCTGCAAATAATTAGAACATGGAATGTACAAAGTATGAACCTAGGAAAATTATAAGTTGTCAAAAATGAAATCGAATGCATAAAGATTGTATATCCTAGGCATCAGTGAGCTAAAATGGACTGGTTTTGGCCATTTTGAATCAGACAACCATATGATCTATTATTACAGGAATGAAAAATTGAAGAGTAATGGTGTGGCATTCATCATCACAAAGAATGTTTCAAGATCTATCCTGAAGTACAATGTTGTCTGTGACAGGATAATATCCATATGCCTACAAGGAAGACCAGTTAACATTACCATTATTCACATTTATGCACCATACACCAAAGCCAAAGATGAGAAAGCTGAAGATTTTTACCAACTTCTGCAGTCTGAAATCAACTGAACATGCAATCAAGATGTGTTAATTATCACTGGTGATTGGAATGCAAAAGTTGGAAACAAAGAAGAATCAC
>NW_006921652.1:2144075-2149964 GCF_000298275.1 Orycteropus afer afer
ATGGATGTCAGAAGAGACTCTGAAACTTGCCCTTAAATGGAGAGTAGCTAAAGCAAATGGAAGAAATGACAAGATAAAAGAGCTGAACAGATTTCAAAGAGCAGCTCAAGAAGACAAAGTCTATTATTATAATGAAATGTGCAGAGGGTTGGAGTTAGGAAACCAAAAGGCAAAAACACACTCAGTATTTCTCAAGCTCAAAGAACTGAGGAAAAAAAATATGCTTTGAATTGCAATATTGAAAGATTCCATGGCCATATGTTGAATGATGCAGGAAACATCAAAAGGTGATGGAGGGATACACTGAGTGACTATATCAAAAAGAATTGGTAGATAATAATCCATTTCAGGGGGTGGCATATAATCAAGAACCAATGGCATTGAGGAAGAAGTCAAAGTTGCTGCACTGAAGGAATTGGTGAAGAAAAAGCCTCCAGGAATTGACAGAATACTCATTGAGATATTCCAACAAATGGATGACCCACGGGAGGCACTCACTCAGTTATACCAAGAGATTTGGAAGACAGCTACCTGGCCAACTGACTGGAAGAGATCCACATTTGTATCCATCCCAAAGAAATGTGATCCCACATAATGCGGAAATTATCGAATAATATCATTAACATCGCATGCAAGTAAAATCTTACTGAAGATAATTTAAAAATGGTTGCAACAGTATACTGGCAGAGAACTTCCAGAAATGCAAGCTGTATTCAGACAGGGATATGGGGTAAGGATATCATAGCTGATGTGAGATGGATCTTGGCTTAAAGCAAATAATGCCAGAAGGATGTTTACTTGTGTTTTATGGACTGTTCAAAGGCATTCGATATGTGGATCTTAACAAGTTGTAGATAACATTGAGAAGAATGGGAATTCCAGAACACTCAATTGTACTTAAGAGAAACCTGCACGTAGACCAGGAGGCTGTTGTTTGAACAAAACAAGAGGATACTGTAGAGTTTAAAATCAGGAAGGGAGTGTGTCAGGCTTGTATCATTTCACCATACTTACTCAATCTGTATGCTAAGCAAATAATTTGAGATTCTGGACTATATGAAGAAGAATGTGGCATCAGGATGGGAGGAAAGCTTATTAACAGCCTGAGATACGCAGATGACACAACTCTGCTTACAGACAGTGAGGATGACTTGAAGTACCTACTGATGAAGATTAAAGACTACAGTCTATAATATAGATTATGCTTCAATATAAAGAAAACAAAAATCCTCACAATGGTACCAATAAGCAGCATCATGATAGATGGAGAAAAGATTGAAATTCTCAAAGACTTCATGTTACTTGGCTCTACAATCAATGCCAATGGAAGCAGCAGTCAAACATCAAAAGACATATTGCATTGGGCTAATCTGTTGCAAAAGACCTCTTTCAAGGATTGAAGAGCAAAAATATCTCCTTGAAGACTAAGATAATCTTAACCTAAGCCATGGTATTTTCAATCACCTCATATGCATGTAAGAGCTGGACAATGAATAAGGAATATTGAAGAAGAGTTGATGCTTTTAAAGTACCTTGGACTGCTAAAAGGACTAACAAATCTGTCCTAGAAGAAGTGCAGCTGGAATGTTCCTTGGAAGCGAGAATGGCCAGACTTTTTCTCACCTACTTTGGTCATGTTATCAGAAGGGACCATTCTCTAGAGAAGAATATCATGCTTGGTAGAGTGGAGGGTCAATGAAGGAGGGGAAGACCCTCAACAACATGGATTGACATGGTGGCTGCAGTGATGGGCTCAGGTATAGTAGGGATCATGAGACTGGCACAGGACTGGGCAGTGTTTTGTTCTGTTGTACGTAAGGTTGCTATGAATTGGAGATGACTCTATGCCACATAACAACAACAACAACATTGCCCAGTTGTTTTCAAGGAGGGTGTTATTCAGTTTCCATGTGTTTCCTTTTTTTTCCATTGATCTTCCTATTGTTGATTTCTAATTTTATAGCATTGTGGTCTAAGAAGATACTTTGCAGTATTTCAATGTTTTTAGATTCATTAAGGCTTGCTTTATAGCCTAACATATCTTTCCATCTTTTTTTGATGAGTCCTGTATTGTTCAATATTTTGCCCATAGAATCCTTCAATACTGAAACTGGAGGCTGGAATTTTTTCTTCAGTTCTTTCAGCTTCAGAAATGCCAAGCATGATTTTTCCTTTTTGGTTTTCTAACTTCAACTTCATTATACTTTGTCTTTTCAAGCTGCCTCTTTGAAATCTTGTGTTCAGTTTTTTATTTTTTTTCATTTCATCATTTCTTCCACTCCTTTTAGCTACTCTGTGTTCAAGAGCAAGCTTCAGAGTCTCTTCTGACATCCATTTTGGTCTTTTCTTCCTTTCCTGTCTTTTTGATGACTGTTTGCTTTCTTCATTTATGATACTCTTGAGGTAATCCCACAACTCACCTGGTCTTTGGTCATTGTTGTTCAATATGTCAAAGCTATTCTTCAAATAGTCTTTAAATTCATATGGGATATAATCAAGGTTGTATTTTGGCTCTCAAGGACTTATTTTAATTTTTTTTAGCTTCAACTTGAACTTGTATATGATCAATTGATGGTCTGTTCCACCATCAGCTCCTGGCCTTGTTTTGACTGAGGATATTGAGCTTCACCATTGCCTCTTTCCACAGATGTAGTTGATCTGGTTTCTGTATATTCTATCTGGCAAGGTCCACATGTATAGTTACTGATTATGTTGTTGAAAAAGGTATTTGCAATGAATAAGTCATTGGTCCAGCAAAATTCTATCATGCGATATCCTGCATCATTTCTATCACCAAGGCTGTATTTTCCAGCTACCATGATTTTTCTTTGTTTCCAACTTTCTCATTCCAATCACTGTTCCAATACATCTTGATTGCATGTTTGGTCAATTTCAGACTGCAGAAGTTGGTAAAAAATCTTCAATTTCTTAATCTTTGGCTTTAGTGGTTGGTGCATAAATTTTAATAATAGTCATATTAACTGATCTTCCTTGTAGGCATAAGGATATTATCCTACCACTGGCAGCCTTGTACTTCAGGATAGGTCTTTTTTGATGGTGAATGCAACTCCATTCCTCTTCAATTTTTCATTCCCAGCATAATAGATCATATGATTGCATGATTCAATTGGCCAAACCAGTCCATTTCAGCTCAGTAATGTCTAGGATATCGACCTTTTCTGTTCCATTAAATTTTTGACAACTTCCAATTTTCCTAGATTCATACTTTGTACATTCCATGTTCCGATTATTAATGAATGTTTGCAGCTGTTTCTTCTCATTTTGAGTTATTCTCCATCAGCAAATAAAGGTCCTGAAAGCTTTACTCCATCCATGTCATTAAGGTCAACTCTACTTTGAGGAGGCAGCTCTTCCCTAGTCATATTTTCAGTGCCTTTCAACTTGAGGGGGTCATCTTCCAGCACTAAATCAGACAATATTTCATGGCTCTTCATAAAGTTTTCCAGAAATATATCAGACTGTTTTATTGCCATTCATAAGGTTTATAGTGGCCAGGTTTTACAAAAGTGGATGGCTCTGTCCTTCTTCCCAGTCTGTCTTCATCTGCAAGCTCCACTGAAACATGTCCACCTTTGGTGACCCTGCTGGTATTTGAAATACCAATGGCATAACCTCTAGCTTCAAAGCAGCACACAAACGACAATAGTACATCAAACTGACAGACAAGTGGTGGGAGGGTATCTTCACCTATGTATTCATATGTGCTGCAAATATATCCATGAATGTAATAGGAGCATACAGAGGGCAGAGTTATGAAAACTTCTTAGTCATAACCAAACACCTTGAGAGAATGAGTCACTGGGCATGGGGACTTAGGACCATAGTCCTGTGGGACACAAGGTCAAATAATGATAATATTCTATATCCTACCTTGGCAAGTAGAGACTGGGGTCTTAAAAGCTTGTGAACAGCATTTAAGGTATAGCTGCTGGTCTCTCCCATCTGGAGCAAAGAAAGGTGAAGAAAATCAAAGATGCAAGAGAACAGTTAGTTCAAAGGACTAATGGTCTACATGAACCGTAGCCTCCATGACCTAGAGACCAAAAGAACTAGATGGTGCCTGGCTACTACCACTGCCGACTGATCTAAAAGAGATCACAATAGGAGGTCCCAGAGAGATTGGGAGAAAAGTGTGGAAGAAAACTCAGAATCATAAAAAAAGACCAGGTTTATTAGTTTGATGAAGTCTGATAGAATCCCCAAGACTACGGCCGTTAGATACCCTTCAAGCTTGGGAATGAACTTTACCCCAATTGGTCAACTTTAAGGCAAACAATAGATAGTTCCATGTTCTGGTTACCTAGTACCACTCTAACAGAAATACCACAAATGGGATAGCTTTAACAAGCAGAAGTTTATTTTCTTACAGTTCAGGAGGCTAGAAGTCCAAGTTCAAAGGACCAGGCTCTAGGGGCTGTGTGAAAGCCCCTCAACCTTGGGCTTCAGCTCTGCCTCTTGCTCCCAGCCCAATGAAGCTAGAGGACATCTCTTCACTCAGACAGCTACTGGCTGCTGAGGTTAACAAGCCCAAGGTTGACAAATAAAATGGCACAGTCCCGATGTTACCAAACCACAGAGCAGGCTATTAATTCTAGTCTATTGTAAGTCCCAAGGTCAGCAGAGCATGGCAGTCTGCTGAACAATGACACAGCTATGTGTAGGGTCCAAGCATGCCATAAGCAAGAGACCATTTCCAAAACTGTTTCTTATATTCAGGATGAAGACCACATACCCAAAGGTAGCTACTCAGCTGTTCTCAGTAGATTCCACCATGGAGTTTATTACCAGTTTCATCATGGGGAATAACTACCACCAACTGCCCAGCTACTCAACAAAGCCTAGCCAAATTGACACACAAAATTAACCACCACAATCCTATAAGGTGAATAATAATACCAAGAAGATATGTAGTCATTAGAACAATCAACCATATGAAATTAAGAAAAAAAAATAGGGGCAAAATTTCATCAGGCATAAAGCTAAGAAGGCCAAGAAGGGATAGGAAAGAAGGACAAAGGGAAATGACAAACATGGGGAGGAACTGAGAAGAATGCTGTTACATTGTGGGGACTGCAATGACTGTCACAAAACAAAACGTCTATGAATTGTTGAATGAAAAACCAATCTACTCCATAAACTCTCACCCAAATTTTAACTAAAAAAATACCTCCAATATAAAAAATATACATTAATAAAAATAATAAATAAATAATTTAAATGCCTTGTAGGTAATTACCATTGTGTTGGTTTGAAATATAGTCAGTTGCATTATTGTTCACAATCTTGCTAAATCCACTTGACCTCAAACAGCCAGTATTTCATAGATCATTGTACTTTGAATGTACATATAAAGTTTCCAGAGTTCCCCAGGAGTCAAACCCAGACCACACCTTCTCAGACTATGCAGATATTCATCTATTCCTCTGTAGAAAGACACAAAGAGGACTGTCCGCATTGGTCTACATCTAGAAAGCATGTTACAGTAGATGAGGAACCACCCCTCTTCCCAAATCATTACCAGGGAGCAAACCTTAAGTTAGTTTATCTTGCCTGTGTTTACTGGACACATAATACAGCTCTACTATCAGTTATCTTCGGAAACTCCTAACTAATCTCTGAGAAGCAAACCAAAGGTCTTCGACCTCTACTTTACTAGATCAAAAATGGCTAGTAGATCTATATTTTATTTAATAATCCTTATAGAAACCATTAGAGATTAACTCATTCAATGTCCTCCCTAACTTTCTTTTAGCTTGTTTTTCTCTACTGTGCAGACTGGAAAGCTAAGCACTGCAATTTTCTGACTCCTTTGCAGCTATAATACAGGTAAATACCTTGGTTCTACCAATTGTTGTTGTTAAGTGCCGT
>NW_006921652.1:2151801-2154953 GCF_000298275.1 Orycteropus afer afer
GGGTTTGAACCACCAGCCTTCTGGTTAGCAGTCAAGTGCCTTAGCCACTATGCTACCAGAGCTCCCTACTATACTATAGGGCTGCTATATACCAGGTACTCTTCTAAGCATTTTACATGTATTAGTTTATATAACTGTCACATCTATTTTTAAGAGATTGGTACTATCATCCTCATTTTATGGATGAGGAATCACAAGTATAAACCAAAAACCAAACTCACTGCCATCAAGTTGATTCCAACTCATAGTGACCCCCATTGTGTTTCTGAGGTGGTAAAATCTTTATGGAAGCAGATTGCCCAGTTTTCCTTCTGCAGAGTGGCTGGTGGGTTTGAACTGCCAACCTTCTGGTTAGCAGTCAAATGCCTTTGCCACTACACCACCAGAGCTCCTTAAACTCAAGAATAGAAAAGGGGGGAAAAAATGCCTACTGTTATGCTGTGAGCATGGAAGAGAAATTCAAACTTTAAACCTAGGCAACCTGATTCTGATTCCCATAATTGAACTCCATGAGGCTCTGCTGCCTTCCAGTCTTGTGAGACAGATATTTTCACTGCCAGTTTACAAATGCAGAGATGGGATATTTTCAGAGAGGTTCTACAGCAACAATTATGTAATTGATAAGTGACTGATCATAAGTGGACATTAGATCTTCTGTCTCACATCCAGGAGTTTTTCTGCTATACTCACTGCTGGTCAGTTTCACTTGATTATTTATTTGTCCATCCATTTATTCAGAATGTCAATTATCCATGCATATCCCTATTCACCCGGTTGTATTATTCCTTTGGGACTGTTTTGATCTTTTCTATTTGTGGAAGAATATGGAGCTTGTGTCCCAGGGCCTTTTCTTATAATATGCTGAGACCCACACTTCATTTCCTTTGGGGTCCTATAGAGGTGTAGCATAGCCCATAAAAAACACCATCTCTGCTCATATCTCATGATTTTTGCAAATTAATGATCTAAGTAAAATGGACCATTGCCTTTAAAAGTGTGCAATAAAAAATGATAATAAATGCCAGGCTAAGGATCATAATGGAAAAACAACTGTTTGGGACATTTTGCTATGGTACAATTCCTCAGCCTGAGTGCTATAAGTAGAGCGGGCTGGGTTTCTTTTTTTTGGGTTCCATGTTCAATGCCTCAAGTCTTCACACATGACTGATACAGAATAAAAACTGCTGGTGAAGTCAGAACAGGCTGAAATCTGACTCCTGCCAATAGGCGTATCAGTTAGACAGTGACCCAGAAATTCTTGGAAGAGTGATTTTCAGCTCCCTTCTTTCTCCTTGAGGGCTCCTTCCCTTCCTTCCTCCTTTCCGTGACTCCTTGGTAGAAGTCTGAAGAGCCGAGATTTTAGCCAGGGAGGGTTTAGGAAAACAAAAGTTAACTGCTGTAGCTTTGAGAAATAAATTGCTCTGTGAAGCAAAGAAAAAATCAAAGATCTTGAGAGAAAAATGAAGCCACAGTTTCAATTATAACTGTTACCAGGTTTAGATCCAACATTGGGCCAAAGTGTCATCCAGACAGATGTTCTTGCAATTTTGTTTCCATAATAAATGTTGTACTTGTAAAAATATTTTAATGACATCTGGGCACTTTACTAGGCCTCAGATTCTAGAATATTTTCCAGGTCAGGCAAGGACCATTTGCACCATCTCACCCAGTGACCTCTTTCATTCTACAGGGGCTTACGGAGAACATTAAACTTGCAGATGCAATTATTGTATAATAAAGTATTGATTTCTTAAGAAACCCTATAACATTTTCTTTTTCATAATTAGCATTTACATGGAACACATTCAAGAACTTTTATAGAGGATTAACCACCTATTGCCACTTGAATGAGACAGTTAGTACATTAGTTTAAAAATAAACAACTTTTAGAAAATAGCTAAGAGTTCACAGAACTGCAAATCAGATACACATCACAGAGAAGGGTTCTCACAATATCCCAGTTCAGATTTTAAAATAGCTTTTGTTATATGATCTAAACCACTCTGAAAATGTCATTTAAAATCAAATTGAATTATCCTCTCAGCTGATATGGACTTTAGTTTTGCTTGGCTATGGTGTAATTTACTGACTCATCTCCTATGGACAATTTTCATCTGTTAATGCATCAGAAATAAAAACTGTGTGTAAATATAAGAAAGGGAACTGCTTTCTTAAAGTCAAAGATGTTTTTGAGTATAATTTAAAGATAATTCTATTATGTAGACCACAGAGTTTATTTAATACTCAAAGTGAACAAAGGCATTGACGACCTTGAATATATGGATGAGAGGAAAGAGACTTATAAATAAGTCACCTGAACAAGATGTTTTCCCACGTGTTTGCTCCTGCTGAAATTTGGGAGTGATTTCATATTCTTCATATGTTCTGTTGAATTGAATGTGTTGAAGTTAGCTTTGGAGAAATTTTAGACACCAGGGTTCTCGTATTTGGAGAAATAGAGCACTACTATCAGTGGAGTCCCAGCCAGCCTGGACTCCATTTCCAATCACATTATTGATGAGCTCTGCCACTTAAAAATTTGTCTGACCTTAGCTCAATGCTTCAACTCTGCTGCCCATGCAGCAACTTGACATTGGCCTTGGAGTCAGAGAGACGTGGTTCCTCTTTCTCAAGGGAGAGCAGGAAGCATTCATTTGATTTACCAAAAAAAAAAAAAAAACTTTGAGATCCTCCCGTGTCCTTGGCATTGTGTTGAATAAGGAGTGGAGATAGAGTTGGAAAGAAGTTATAATTCTTGTCTTCAGGTCACTGAGAATAAAAACATGTCAAATACGTGTATGTAAATGGCCCATCTAACATAGATAGAGCTTTTGCCCATGCTCTTCTTTCACCTGGAAGGCCTTTCCTTTATTTCCTCAACCAATTAACCTTATCAGCCTTCAAGATGTAGCTCAAATCCTCTTTCCTCCAGGAAGCATTCTTGAAACCTAATGCTCACAGTTTCAGTATTTTCCAAATTATGCTAGAATTATCTTTGCATGGGTCTGGCTCAGTTATTAGAATCTGACTGCCCTTGACCAAGGAAAGGTTGTGTTCCTCTTCATACATACATATATATATATATATATATATATATATATATATATATTCTCTGGTAGCATAGTGGCTAAGACACTTGCCTGCTAACCAGA
>NW_006921652.1:2155053-2157292 GCF_000298275.1 Orycteropus afer afer
CCTACTTCCGTAGTGATACTGCCTCGGAAACCCAAGGAGGGGTCGCTATGAGTCGGGGCCGACTCGACGGCACATAACAACAACAACAAATATATATATATATATCGTATCTTTAAATGGTATTAGATACACACCGGACAAAGAGGATGCTTGTCTTCTCTGCATACCTGTAGCACACAGTGTTCCTGATGACAAGGTGCACACAGCTACCTTGAATTATAATTGTTTGGTTAAGTGTCATTTCTTCTATTAAACTGAAGAATTAGTGGTGTTTTGTAGCAAAAAGATTTATCTTTGAACCCTGGCTTTACCATTTATTAGCCAAGGGATTTAGGCATCTTATTGGGATATTTAATTCATAGTGTTGTTACAAAATCTAAGTGACATGGGAAATGCTTAGCACAGTGTCACAGTCAGGATTATCTAGAAAAACAATACGTTTTCTTTTTTGTAACTTTTTATTGTGATTTGGGTGAAAGTTTACAGAGCAAATTGGTTTTCCATTAAACAATTCATACACATTTTGATTTGTTACATTGATTGCAAGCCCCACAATGTAACAGCATTCTTCTCACTTCCTCTGTGTTTACCATGTCTGTTCATCCTTTCCAGTCCTTCCTGCTTTTTGAGCTTTATCCCTGGGAAAATGGTGCCTTTTTGATCTCATATGGTGGTTGTGTTACTGTTCACCTTATAGGCCTGCCTATTGTTTGGCTGAAAGTTGAACTACAGAGGTGAGTTCAGTTCTAGGCTTGAAGGATATCTAAGGATCATAGTCTCCAGGGTTCTATCAGTCTCTATCAGACCAATAAGTCTGGTATCTTTTTATGATTTTGAGTTTTGTTCCTCATTTTTCTCCCACTCTATCAAAGACATCCTATTGTGAGCCCTTTCAGAGTGGTCAGCAGTGGTAGCTGGGTACCATCTAGTTCTTGTCTCAGGGCTGTAGAGGCTAGGATTCACATGACCCATTAGTCCAAAGGGCTAATGTTTCTATATATCTTTGATTTTCTTCACCTTTCTTTGCTTTGGACAAGGAAACCAATAGTGGCATCTTGGATGGGCACTCACAAGGTTTTTAAAACTCCAGTTACTACCTACCAAATTTGGTTGTAGAACATTGTCTTTATGGACTGTGTTATGACAATTGACTTTGATGTCCCTTGAGACTATGGTCTTGAGCTCCCAGGCCCCATTACTAGTTCCCTCGAGGTATTTGGCTATGGCTAAGAACTTTTTGTAACTTTACCTGCTGTATTTTCTATAATATTCATGGAGATATTTGCATCATAGAATAAGTTTTACATGTATATATAAACCATACTTATCAAATTTGTATGGTGAGCAAATAATGTGACAAACTTGGCTATATGAAGAAGAAAGTGGCATCAGGACTGAGGAAAATATATTAACAACCTATGATACGCAGATAACACAAACTTGCTTTCTGAAAACAAAGAGTACTTGAAGTATTTAGTGATAAAGATCAAAGACTACATACAGTCTTCAGTATGGATTATAATTCAACATAAAGAAAACAAAATTCCTCACACCTAGACCAATAAGCAACATCAAGATAAATGGAGAAAATATTGAAGCTGCCAAATACTTCATTGTACTTGGATCCACAATCAATGCCTATGGAAACATCAGTCAAAACAAACAAACAAAAAAAATCAAACTATGGATTGCTTTGGACAAATCTTCTGCAAAAGACCTTTTTAAAGTGTTAAATAGCAAAATCTCTTTGAGGACTAAGGTGTGCCTGACTCAAGCCATGGTATTTTCAATTGCCTCATGTGCATATGAAAGCTGGACAATGCATAAGGAAGACTAAAGAAGAATTGATGCATTTGAGTTATGGTGTTGATGAAGAATACTGACTATAACATGAACTGCTATAAGAATGAGCGAATCTATCTTGAATGAAGTACAGCTAGAATGCTCCTTAGAAGTAAGGATGGTGAGACTTCATTTCACATATTTTGGACTTGTTTTCAGGAGGGACCCATCCCTGGAGAAGGATGTCATGCTTGGTAAAGTAAAGCTAGATCAACAAAAAAGAGGAAGACCTTCAATGAGATGGATTGACAGTGGCTGCAACAATGGGCTTAAACAGCAACAATTGTGAGGATGATACAAGACTAGACAGTATTTTGTTCTGCTGTACATGGGGTTGTTATGAGGTGAAACTGACTCAGCACCTAACAACAACAACAACAACAATATATATATATAT
>NW_006921652.1:2157407-2157919 GCF_000298275.1 Orycteropus afer afer
TCCTTCCGAGGAGTGGCTGGTGGGTTTGAACCGCCAGCCTTCTGGTTAGCAGTCAAGTGCTTTTAGCCACTATGCTACCAGAGCTCACACACACACATATATTGTTGTAGTTGTTGTTATGTGCTGTCAAGTTGGCTCCAACTCATAGCAGTCCCTCTTTGGGTTTCCGAGGTGGTATCACTATGGAATAGATTACCCAACCTTCCAAGGAGTGGCTGGTGGGTTTGAATCACCAGCCTTCTGGTTACAGTCAAGTGCCTTAGGCACTATGCTACCATATCATATATATATATAACCAAAAAACAACCTCACTGCCATAGAGTTGATTCCAACTCATAGTGACCCCCATTGGGTCTCCAAGTCTGTAATTCTTTACAGAAACAAACTGCCTCATCTTTCTTCCACAGAGCAACTTGTGGGTTTGAACTACTGACCTTTTTGTTAGCAGTCAAATGCCCTAACCATTACACCACCAGATTATGTGTGTGTGTGTGTGTGTGTGTGTGTGTGTG
>NW_006921652.1:2158019-2171370 GCF_000298275.1 Orycteropus afer afer
GAGTCGGGTTTGACTCGACGGCACATAACAACAACAACATATATGTAGATGGAACACGCTGGTGGTGTAGTGCCTCAGGCATTTGACTGATAACCACAAGGCTGGCAGTTCAGACCCACCAGCTACCCCTCAGAAGGAAGGTTGGGCAATCTGCTTCCATAGTGATACTACCTTGGAAACCCAAGGAGGGGTCACTATGAGTTGGATCCTACTTGATGGCAGTGAGTTTGGTTGGGTATACATGTAGATGTGTGTTTGTGTGTGTGTGTGTGTGTGTGTGTGTGTACAGAGAGACAAAAATGGAGATTTATTCTGAGAAATTGGTCCACAAAATTATGGGAGGTGGCAGTCCAAAATTTGTAGATTAGGAGACAGGCTGAAAATTTTGGTAGTCTTGTCTCTGGGGACATAGTGCCTAAGGCATTTGATGGCTAACCAGAAAGCTGGCAGTTCAAACCCACTAGCCACTCCTTGGAAGGAAGGTTGAGCAATCTACTTCCATAGTGATACCACCACAGAAACCCAAAGAGGGGTCGCTATGAGTCAGTTCTGACTTGACGGCAGTGCTTTGCACTGTTATTGTGTCTCCCAAAATTGGTAGATCAGATGGTGGGGGAGAGAAAGGAATAGTAGGATGCCTGTTTATAGCATGGAGGCAGAATTCTTCCTCAGGAAACCTCTAGTTTTACTTCTATGAACTTCAACTGATTGGATGAGGCCCACCCACATCATGAAACACAATCTATTTTACATAAGGCCAACTTATATAAAGGCTGATTATTTGTAAGTTCTTCATAGCAATATCTAGACTAATGTTTGATTTTAAAAAAATGTGTCACATGTAGCCAATGTGACAAATAAAATTAACCGTCATATGTAGTTTGACAAGAAATTTATGCTCAATAAATATTATTCTGTATCCCTACCCTCTCTTTGATAGAAATAAAAGTATCTTGAATTATGTACATTGAACATAGTAGATATTCAAAAAGTGTGGATGGACAGATATGAAACTAAATTAATTATTCAGACAACTAATAATATGAAAATTCAGAGAAAGGCAGTCATTATAGGGCTATAGCATTCAGCAAATACTTCATGCCTGAAGGGAGAGTTGAGTGATTATCGAAAGCTGCATGAAATTTCTAACAGTGGCAAGCTAAGAAAAATTGCTGACACTTACTGAGTACTTAGTTTGTGCCAGGTAGTATGTAAAGTACTCTGAATGTTTTATCTCATCTCATCACACAAAGCCCTGGAAAATAAGTATTTCAGCTATAATAATTTTACAGTGGAGGGAATGGAAAATTTAGGAAATTAAATAATTGTTTGTTTTTTTTTCAAGTTTTATAAGAAATATATTAGTCATGCAGTATAACAAACTGTTCCAAAATTCAGTGGCTTGAAACTATAATCACTTTATTCTCATGCTCATGAATCTACAGGTTGGCTATGACTCAGCTGAACTAAGCTAACTTCCAGACTCTGGGTTCTAGCTATTACAACTATCTTGTCTTCCTTCAACCAGCAGAAACATGGAGTATGTAGTCTGCACAACTAAGGCTGAAGAAATCACAATTAACTAGTGTATATTCTTCTCATGGTGTATCAATGGGGCACTAAAAGGCAAGTCCAACTGTGAAACACATTTCATGCCCCTTTCATGACTCATCTGCTAATACCCTATTGAACAAAGCAAGTCAAATGGCCAACTCTAAATGAAAAGGATAAGGAAGTCCACCCTACTCACATAGCAAGTGTATGAATATGCCTTTTGATTGTAGGACAGTGAATGAAGAATTAGTATCAGTAATTCAATTCCCCAGATAATAACTGGCAGAGCCAATATCTAATTCTTTCTGAAGTCAGAGAACTAGATCTAAATCTCTTCCTAATACCACTTTCACAGAGAGAGGAAAAGTCTCCAAGTGGAAGAACAGCCCATTATATGTCAGAAGGAAAGTGAAGAAACACTCAGCCTGGAACAAGAGGTATGCATAGGAGAGCAATTACAGACAAGACTTGAAAACACTGCAGGGTTTAGAGAAAGCAGTAACTGCAGTACACAACCTAGAAAACATTTATGATTTCATTAATAGGCCAGTCCTGAAAATCTCATAGATCTGTAGGTGACCTGGGAAATATTTGCTATAAATTTCAAAGTGCCCTCTATACCCAGGGTCTCTGCTAGCCTACATGCTCTATCTGTGCAGGTTAGAAAAAGTTTTCCTATGTAAGGAGCTCTGGTAGCATAGTGGCTAAGGCACATGACTGCTAACCAGACGGCTGACGGTTCAAACCCACCAGCCACTCCTCGGAAGGAAGGTTGGGCAATCCTACTTCCGTAGTGATACTGCCTCGGAAACCCAAGGAGGGGTCGCTATGAGTCGGGTTTGACTTGACGGCACATAACAACAACAACAACATGTTAGTCAGAATCTCAGCCAGAAATAGGTGCCACAGTCAAAAGGCTTTAATTGAATAAAATTTATAAAGGGGTTGCTTACAGAAGAGTGGGCAGAGTGAAGAAAATCCACCAGGGATAAATAAAGCACGCAAGGAGTAGCAACAGAGAAAGACATGATTACCCCTAGGTCCAAAGGAAGAAGGGGCTCTGAAGGAGGGGCTGCCCAGGACCACTGTCAGAGCTCTAGTGGAGCAGGAAGAGAGTACAGGACAAGGAGCAGGAGGAAGGAAACATGGGGGGGGGGGCGCGGAACATGGCGTCTCTTGTCATCCACATTCTCCAATCTACTGGGGCTTCCAATTGTCCAACCTAACTGCAAGCAAGAAAATAAGGCATTGTGTACAGGCCAGCATCTGGCCACAGATCAAGGTAGAGAAAAACATTAAATTGTTCTGGGGAGAAGAAATGGAAAATAATTGGCATATACTCATTCCCCTGTCCTGACAAATTAGACAAAATATTACCTCTGGGGAGACACAACTGCAAGGATGAATAACTTAGCAAAGGTGCCCCAGTGGTGAACAACATACCTAACACAAGGGCCCAGAGTTTACTGAGTGGAGACCAGGCTGGATTTCAACCCCTACTCACCTCCAAGGCTGGGTACATTGGTAGCAGGGGCAGCTACACAATGATATGCAGCTGTCTTGTCTGCACCAATCCCAACTAGCCAAATGCAGCTATTAGCATAGGAATCACATAATTCCTAATACACATGTGGTTGGAAGTAGAGAAAATGAGTTCTCAAAGAATCATTGAAATAGCTCAGCTTCTCTCACTAACAGAGTGAAATATACTTTGTTGTCTTACCTCTATCTACTGAAGGTCATTTTCTTAGACAAGACCTTACTGCTTTGGGATTCTCTGGACCTCTTTTGGCTACTCAAGTGATGGTCAAATCTTGTGGACTGCCAGGTACCCCAGCCTCTATTCCCATCTCAGATCAGATGACAACTCCAAGGATACTCACTTGTTGCATCTAAACACTAGGGAGGAGTTTCCATCTACCCCAGCTAGTTTTGTACCTAAATCTCACACAAATTCCCTGTCATCTGTGAACGAATTAGTGCATCTTTCTATTGATATTGGAAGGTCATTAATTTAAAAGCTTTGAAAAGGATAGAACCAAGTTCATACCTCCAAAATGACCATTTCAGATAACCTTAAATCTTTGCTAATCTGCACAAACAAGACAATCTTGCTTTTCTGGGAGTGATTGCATTCCTGCCAGTGTTCTCAGGCTCACAACCTCTTTGAAAGGTAGGAGTGTCCCCACCTATCCTCCTTTTCTTCATTGCTTCTGAAAACCATGCTCTTGGCTGGGCCCCTTTGTATGCAGAACTATCTGGCTGAATCTCATTCTTTGAAAACAATGTTAATTGGGTAGCTGCGCTGTGGTTTATTTGTGCAAATACATGTTTTTCTTCAGCATTGTACTTGTACTTATTTAATTATGTATTCAAGAAGAATGAGTTTCTACCATGCACCAAGTCTGGAGATTACTGAAATAAAATCAAGGTCTCTGCCTTCAGGAGCACACACAAATATACCTAAATACCAAATTGTTGGACTGGGAAGAACTTAGGGTTCAACTAAGCCTTTTCTTTGGAGTAGCTCAGCTGTTATTATTTATATCTTCTAGAGGACTCATGAAAGGGTCAGAGAATTAACAATTGGCCTTGTTAAGAAAGCTACTTAATAGTGGAGAGGAGGCTAGAGTACTAATCTTTCTATATTGCTATAATGTCTTGGTTAGCAGAGGAAGATATTATCCTTGGACGTGCTAAAAAATTCCCATCACCAGGCCTGGTGTTAGTAGAGCCTATGTCACCTTATTCACAAGTGGGACCAAAAACAACCCATTCTTGTCAGATGTTGCATTGGTCTGTAATTCTTCAAGATTTAATGGGAAAATGGGAAAATCTGAACTGAGTAGTGACCTCATTTTCAAAGCTAGCCCTAAGGCCTGCAGGGAACGGTTTTCAAGCTTAGACATATTTAGCACACCTCACTCCCTGGACCAGAGAGAAAGTGGCTTTTGGATCACCTGGTAGACCAGCTGCCTCTGGGTTGTTCCAATCTTTGTTCATTTCTTGGCTGAGGGGAAGTATTTGATGACTCCTGGCTTAGAATGAGGTCCTAGGCTAAACGATGTCATCCTTACTGCAATGTGAACAAGAGGGTCTGGTCCCCACAGTCACAAGCCAATATATATCTCAGTGTCCCTGTAACAAGAGCAGCATCCTGTTCCATGACTGTGTGGTTATATTTAGTTACATAGTGTAATTAATGCCACTTAATGTAAAGTGAAAACAGAATTTCTGCAGCTGCCAACTTCCTCTGGCCCAGTCAGTACTATATGCTGACTTCATTTATAAGCATTATTTTCTTTTTCATCATACTGATTGCAGAAGGAAAATCAGTCCAAGAAAGAGAAAAAGACATCAAACTTCAACTGACAACACACAAAATACAATATTTAGATTGCAAGTATTGATTTCCATTTAGCATCATGCCATTTCCCTATAAAATTGAAGCTTTCTAAACTAACCGAATAAAAAGGATCATGACAAATTATTATGAAAAATTGTACTCCAACGAATTTGAATACCTAGAAGAAATGAAAGGAGATATGGCAGTATAGTGCCTAAGGCATTTTACTACTAACCAGAAGGTTGGCAGTTCAAACTCACCAGCCACTCCATGGAAGGAAGACTGGGTAATCTACTTGCATACAAATTTACCATCTTGGAAACCTAAGGGGGGTTGCTATGAGTCAGAATCAACTTGATGGCAATGAGGTTTTTTTTTTCCTTTTTTTAGAAGAAATAGACAAATTTCTGGAAACATGCTACTTATCTAAAGTAACACAAATAAAGGTAGAAAATTTGAACAGACCCAAAATAAAAGAAGAAACTGAAGATATCATAACAAAAAAACAACTTCCAACCAAAAGCAAAAAAGCCCTGGCTCAGATGGCTTCACTGGAGAGTTCTATCAAACATTCAGAGAAGAGTTGACACCATTTATATTCAAACCATTCCAGATCATAGAAAAGGATGGAATATTTCCTAATTGATTCTATGAAGCCAGCATGATCCTGATACATAAACCAGTCAAAGATATCACTAAAAAAGAAAATTGTAGGCCAATATATTTTGTGAATACAGAGGCAAAAATTCTCAACTAAATTCTAACCAACAGAATTCAACAGCATATCAAAAAATAATTTATCATAGTCAAGTAAGATTCATACCAGGATGCAAGGATGGTTCAACATTAGAGAGTCAATCAATATAATTCACCAAATAAGTAAAATAAAAGAATCACACGATCACCTCAATCAACTAAGAAAAGACATTTGCTAAAATGCAATAACTTTTCCTGATAAAACTCTCAGCAAAATAGGAATAAAATGGAAATTCTTTAAGATAATTAAAAGTATATGTGCAAAACAAAGAACCAACATTATTCTCAATGGAGAAAGATTGAGAGCATTCCCCTTGAGAATGGGGATGAGACAAGGATGCCCTTTATTACCATTCTTATTCAATATTGTACTGCAAGTTCTACCTAGAGCAATAAGGCAAGAAAGAGAAATCCAAAGTAGAATATCCAAATTGGAAAGGAAAAAGGAAAAGTATCCTTATTCACAGATAGTATGATTTGATACATAGAAAATCCCAAAGATTGCACAAGAAATCCATTAGGACGAATATAAAGATTCAGCAAAGTGACAGAGTACAGGATCAACACACACAAATCAATTGGGTTCTTCCACCTAACTAGGAGGACTCTGAAAAGGAAAACAAGAAAACAATACTATTTATAATAGCCCCCAAAAGGATAAAATGACTAGAAATAAATCTAACCAGGGACATAAAAGACTTATACATGGAAAATTATAAAACACTACTGTAAAAAACTAAGAGATCTACATAAATGGAAAAGCATTCTATGCTCATGGATTGAAAGACTTAAAATTGTGGAAATGTCAATACTACAAAAAGTGATCTAGAGTAATCCTGATCTAAATCCCAACATCATTCTTTAATAAAATGGAGAAACTAATTTCCAAATTTATGTGGAAAGGAGACCCCAATAGGTTAAAGCAATATCGAAGAAAAAGACCAAAATAGGAGGCTCACATGTCCTAATCTCAAGATTTACTATAAACCAAACCCAAACCAAATCCTCTGCCATAGACTTGTATCCAACTCATAGTGACTCTTCCTTGGGTTTCTGAGGCAGTATAACTATGGAAGTCGATTGCCCAACCTTCCTTCTGAGGCGTGGCTGGTGGATTTGAACCACCACCCTTCTGGTTAGCAGTCAAATGCTGTAGGCACTACACGACCAGAGCTCCTTAAATACACCTACGGTAATCAACAGTCTAGTACTGGTTCAATGACAGACACATCGCCTAACGGAACGGAATTAAGAAATCAGAAGTAAATCTGTCCATCTATGCACAGCTGATCTTCAACAAAGGGTAATATTCACTCAGTGGGGAAGAAAAAGTCTCTTTAATAAATGGTACTAAGCATAGTGGATAAGGCATTTGGCTATAACCAGAAGGTCAGCTGTTCAAACCCATCAGCTGCTCAGCAGAAGGAAGATGGGGTGAGCTACTTCTGTAAAGATTTACAGCCTCAGAAACCCAATGGGGGTCGCTATGAGTCGGAATCGACTTGATGGCAGTAAGTTTGGTTTTTTTGACTGACTAAAAAGGATATTAATATGCAGAAAAATGAATCAGAACCCATACCTCACATCACACACAAAAACTAACTCAAAAGTGATCAAAGACCTAAATGTTAAAGCTAAAACTTAAACATTACTGGAAGATAACATAGGTTCAAAATTAGGGAACCTAATTTTTGCCATAAATTGTCTATCAAACATAACTACAAATGGACAAATGACAGAAGATAAAGTACATAACTGTTGTTGTTATGTGCCCTCAAGTCGGACCCGACTCATAGTGACCCCTCCTTGGATTTCCGAGGCAGTATCACTATGGAAATAGATTGCCCCATCTTCCTTCTGAGGAGTGGCTGGTGGGTTTGAACTGCCAGCCTTCTAGTTAGCAGTCAAATGCCTTAGACACTATGTTACCAGAGCTCCTAAATTATATAACTAGAATCTCCTAAAAATTACTTATTCTAATCAAAAGACTTTACAAGAGAGAAAGAGATAACTTGCAGACTGGGAAAAATATTTTTGATAATGATTTATCAAGGAAGGGTCTATTTTCTAAAATATATAGAAAACATCAGCATCTCAAAAACAAAAATACAAAAAATCCAATTAAAAAAATGGACAAAGGACATGAACAGACATTTTACCCAAAAGGATTTGCGAGTGGCCAACAAATACACGAAAAGATGCTTGCTACCATTAGCCATCAGAGAGATGCAAATCAAAACTACAGTGAGATACCATATCCAGACCCCTGCAAAAAAAATGATACTGAGCAAAAAAAAAAAAAAAAAAAAGACCAGAAAACAACAAATGCTCATGAGGTTGTTGGAGGGTTAGAACTCTTATTCATTGCTGATGGGATTGTATGATACAACCACTATGGAAACAGTAAAGCACTTCCTCAAAAAGCTAGAAATAGAAATACCTTATGATCCAGAAATCCCATTCCTAGGTATATATTCTAGAGATATAAAAGCAATCACATGAATAGACATATGTGCACCTATGTTTGTTCCAGCATTAGTCACAACAGCAAAAAGATGGAAACAATCTAACTGCCCATCAATGGATGAATGGATAAACAAACTGTAGTAGTTATTTACTCATTGCCATGATTTCATTGGCAAGGGCCTGGCTGCCCCTGAAGGAATTTTCCTACATTCCATCTACTATGCTTGGGTGTGGAATCCATGAGTCAGCAAGAGTTGAATGGGGAATGATTGATTGGCCCACAATGAAAGGCATCTTCAGAGTCAGAACAAAGATTTTCCATGCTTGGAAAATATAGTTTGTTACAAATCTCATTTCCTGATAATATAGAAGATATGAATTTTTACATAAAGTTGTGGTTAAAGATGAATTTCATCTTTGTTCTGAGCCAATCTGCTAACTTGTGTGTGTGATTTGTTGTTGGGGAGGCAATGAGGAGGGACATCTGCGTCTTTAATAGTATACATGTTAATGGAAGTCAACACTGCTTCAGAAAAATAGATGACATGTGACCAGACACTATGTCCAGGTAGATTAACCCCTGTTAACCAAAATTCCAGACCTAGCTCTAGTTCTTTTGAACAATGATTATTATTTTTTTTAATTGTGGTAAATGCATGTACAGGTGGCCTGAGTAGTGTCAATGGAAAAGTACTCAACTACTAGGTGAAAGTTTGATGGTTTGAACCCACCCAGAGGTGCCTGGGAAGACAGGCCTGGTGATCTGCTTCTGAAAGGTCTAAAAGGCCTTGAAAATTCTATGGAATCCACTCAACAGCAATCAATAACAATAGCAAATGTGTATACATACGTAACAAAATATTTGTCATTTCAACATTCATCACATGTACAGTTCAACAACATTAATTATGCTTATCTTTTTTTTTTTTTTTAATTCTTACTACAGCAATGTCTCAGAAAGAACTTGTTTACTGCTTTAATGGCACAGATCAAAAGAAAAAAAAAAAGCAACCAGTTGCTGATTTGCTGTCCAGTCAATTCTGACTCATAATGTCTCCATATATGTCAGAGTAAAACAGGGTTTTCAATGGCTGATTTTTCAGAAATAGACCACTAGGCTTTTCTTCTGAAGCGTCTATGGTGAAATTAAACCTCCAGTCTTTCAGTGTGTTAACCATTTTCACTGCCCAGGGACTCCAAGGCACAAACCCGGGAAGAGGATAAAGAACATAAGTGTGGATCATATCTGATTCCACTCTTAAGCATCTTGGCTGTACTCTCTGTACCCTTTGAAGCCAGTGGGAGCTTCTCTAGCACAGCAGATACACTGGGGTAAGGGAGTGGGTTGGAAATCAGACCATCCCTGGAAATGAAACACCACCAATAATTAAATAAAATTCTTCATCAATGTGCATTTTTCCAAAGGCACTGGAAATCTCTGAAGAGTGCAATTAGAGTACTCTGCTCATCAACAATTGAATTTCCCACATCTTGCTTTAACTTCCAAGACATAAGAAAATGCTAATGTCTATTGTTACATAGAGAGAAAGATGGGAAAATTCCAAAGCTGATTCCAGAAAGTAACAACAATAAATGGCCCCCACCCTCTCCCACACTACCCTGCACCCCAGTGGTGCATCATTTGATTTGTACAATCTATAGCCTCAATAATCAATTACATTCCAACTGCCTTCATCTGCACCCCCACGCCAACTCAAGGCGCGCCAAATCATGCTATTATGCCAAATCAGGCTGCCAGAGCAGCTGTGGCATCAGGAGACTCGTGTAAGGGGAATAACAGATTTCCTTAGTAGTTATTTCCACATCAAAGAGGGATTCCCCCAGCCTCCTGAATGTGTGTTCTCTGAGAGTATTCAACTGTATTTATTCAATACCTCAAACTAAGGCCTGCCCAGGCACAATAGACATATTTCCTTCTCCTGCTCTCCATCTTCTTGCTTAGAGTTCTACTTCTCTTTCCATACCAACCCACAGCACTGTCTTCTCATTGAATTTGTCTAATCCATACCCATTACCTCCAAAGCTTTCCATCTGTTATTTTCCCCTGACCAACTTTCTCCCCTAACAAATGTTACTTTTTCTCAGTTCTATTTTCATGTACTTGCTCCTTTCAACTCATTAACTGATTTAAACTAAAATATTAATGGCCAAAAATGATTTTAAATAGTAATCCTTTCAGATAAGGTATGTGTAAGGAAGTGAAAACTTTATTATCTCAATTACTGGCATAATCTGTATTTTTAGAAAGGGAACTTCCATTGCTTTGGGGAAATAACATATTAATCCACTTGAGGTAGAAGGTAAAACTCTGAGGACAATAGTTTCAAAAGAAGTGCAAGTGTTTCAATGCAACCACTGCCATGGAGTCGGATCCGACTCATAGCGAACCCTCCTTGGGTTTCCCAGGTGGTATCACTATGGAATTAGATTGCCCAACCTTCCTTCCAAGGAGTGGCTGGTGGGTTTGTACCGCCATCCTTCAGGTTAGCAGTCAAGTGCCTTAGGCACTACGCTACCAGAGCGTCTAAGTGTTTAAAAGGATGCTTAAAGTGTAACACATGAGAAAATAAAAGAAATTTGTGTTTTGTTCTTGAGAGGAAAGGGAGAGAAGATAATGAATTCTTAGGGAAGTGAGGTAGAGAAAAGAGGATATGGCATGAACCTTGGGTCTTTGTGAGATGAAGTGGTTGTTGTTAGGCTCCATCAAGTTAGTTCTTACTGACGGTGACCCCAGGTATAACAGAGCACTGCCTGGTCCTGTGTAATCCTCACAGCTGCTCTATGCTTTAGCCCATTGATGCAGCCACTGTATCAATTCATCTCATTGAAGGTCCTCCCCTATTTGACCAAGGGTGATATCCTTCTCCAGGGACTGGTCCTTCCTGATACATGACCAAAGTACAACAGACAAAGTCTGGCCATTCTCTCTTCTAAAGAAGATTCTGGCTGTATTTCTTCTAAGACAGATTTGTTTATTCTTCTGACAGTTCACGGTGTAATCAATATTCTTCATCAATATCAGAATTCAAATATGTCAATTTTTCTTTGGTTTTCCTTATTCGTTGTGCAGTTTACATACGCAAGTCTATTGAAAAGCCAATGGCTTAGATCAGGTGCACCTTACTCTTCAAAGTGACATCTTTGCTACTTAACAATTTAAAGAGTTCTTTTGCCGAAGATTTACCCAGTGCAATAATACATCCTTTGATTACTTGACTGTTGCTTCCATAGGTGTGGATTCAAATAAAATAAAATCCTTGAAAAACCTCCTCCCAGCCCCCCCCCCCCATTTATAATGATGTTGCTTATTGGTCCAGCTGTAAGGATTTTTTTTTAAATTTATTTTGAGGTGTAATCCAACTGAAGGTTGTAGTTGTTGAACTTCATCAGTTAGTGCTTCAAGTCTTCTTCACTTTCAACAAGCAAGTTTGTGTTATCTACATATCGTAGGTTGTTAATGAGTCTTCATTTGATCCCAATGCCATGTTCTTCTTCATATAGTCCAGCTTCTTGGATTAGTTGCTCAGCATGCAGACTGAATAAGTATGGTGAAAGGATTCAACCCTGATGCATTCCTTTCCTGAGTGTAAACCACATAGTATTCCCTTGTTCTATTCCAACGTCTGCCTCTTGGTCTATATAAAAGTTCCTCATGAGCACAATTAAGTGTTCTGGAATTCACATTCTTTGAAATGCTATCCATAATTTGTTATGATTCCACACAATCAAATACCATTGCATAGTCAATAAAACAAAGGTAAACATCTTTCTGGCCTTCTTTGCTTTCAGCCAAGATCCATCTGACATCAGCAATGATGTCCCTTATTCCAAGTTCTCTTCTATATCCAGCTTGAATATCTTGCAGTAGTTCCAAATAGATATACTGTTGCAACTGTTATTGAATTATCTTCAGCAAAATCTTCCTTGTGTGTGATAATAATGATACACTTTGACAATTTCAACATTCTATTGGATCACCTTTCTTTGGAATGAGCACAAATATAGATAACCTTCAGTCAGTTGGCCAGGTAGCTGTCTTCCAAATTTCTTGGCATAAACAAGTGAGAGCTTGCAGTGTTGCATCTATTTGTTGAAACAGCTCACTGGGTATTCTATCAATTACTGGAGCCTTGCTTTTTGCTAATTCCTTCAGTGCAGCTTAGACTTCTTCCTTCAAAACCATTGGTTTGTGAACATATGCTTTTTTTTTCTTTCTTGTGATTTGGGTGAAAATTTACAGAGCAAATTCACTTTCCATGCAGTAGTTCACATACACTTTGTCTCATGACATTGACCACAGTTTACCACAATGCAACAGCTCCCCTCTCACTTCCTCCCAATAGTTACCTCTTCCCTGTGTCCATCCCTCCATGAACTCCTGCCCCCTGAGGTGTCTCCCTGTGCATAAGAAGCCCTTCTTTCTCCCATGATTGTTCTCTCCAAGGAGTGTATCTATCTCAGGTAAATGTTCGACTCATATGCCTGTGTTTTGTTTGGCTAGAAGCCACAGGAATGGGTTCAATTCCAGACCTGAAGGGCACCTAGGGGCCATAGTCTCAGTGGTTCCACCAGGCTCTATCAGACCAGCAAACCTGGTTCCCCCTTCTTTTTTCTCCAAATGATTTTGAGTTTTGTTCCACATTGCTCTCCCTCTCTATCCAGGATCTCCTACATAGATCCCCTTCCAAGTGGTTAACAGTGGTAGCCGGGCACCATCTAGTTCTTTTGGTCTCATAGTTATATAGGCTGCAGATCGGATGATGTACCAGTCGCTAGGACTAATTGTTTCCATGAATTTTTAGTTTTCTTCCTTCTTCTTTGCTCTGGACAAGGGGAGACCCATCGTTGCATCTAGATGGCACCTTGCAAGCTTTTAATATCCCAGTCACTACTCACCAAAGTAGGAAGTAGAACAATGTTTTGTGTAATATGTTATGCCACTTGAGCTTGATGTCCCCTGTGACTATGATCCCGAGCCCACAGGTTCAACTACTCCATCTCTCTGGGTAGCTGGCTGTGACCAAGAAGTGACTACAACCTTGCCCCTTGTCAGTTCTGCTATACACCTGGGAATTCAGATAATACACATAAACTTAAAGGACCATTGTCTGCCAACCCTATACATGTTCTTGGGTACACTGCCTGCTTCATAGACATACCCACTAGTTCAGCCTGTCCACCCATCTATCCACCCGTATACCCATGTTT
>NW_006921652.1:2178680-2229719 GCF_000298275.1 Orycteropus afer afer
TTTTTTGGTATTTTCATGCAAATTCTTCTGCTAGTTGGGGTTTAGTCCACTTCTATATCCTTCCCTTCAAGGCTCAGGGGTCCAGGATTATCTTCTGTGTATGTGTTAATTGGTTCCCTTTGTCTTTGTTGAAGAGGGTCTGTGCAGTCTTTCTACCTATTCCACCATCTTACCTAAACTCTTATATGTTACTTCTTGAAATGTTTGAATGTCGACCAATGTTTCTGGGTACAGCAACTGTGTGTTCCTTCCATTTTCTTTTGATGCTTCCTTTATCCTTTAGTATTTGGCCCATAGAATCCTTTAATATAGTAACTCATTGCTTGAATATTTCTTCAGTTCTTTCATCTTGAGAGATGCTGAATGTGTTTGTCCCTTTTGATTTTTGAACTACAAGTTTTTGCACATTTCTTTATAATATTTTAGTTTGTCCTCTTGAGCTGCCCTTTGAAATCTTCTGTTCAGCTCTTTACTTCATCATTTCTTCCATTTATTTTAGCTACTTTCCATTCAAGACCAAGATTCAATTCCTTCTGACATTGATTTTGGTCTTTTCTCCCTTTCCTGTCTTTTTAATGACATTCTGCTTTCTTCATATATGATATCCTTGATGTCATCCCAGAAATCATCTGGTCTTTTGTCACTAGTATTCAATGCATCAAATATATTCTTCAGATGGTCTCTAAATTCAGGTGGAATATACTAAAGGTCATATTTTGGCTTTCCTGGCCTTATTTTTAACTTTCTTCAGTTTCAACATGAACTTACATGTGAGCAATTGATGGTTTGTTCCACTGTTGCCTCTTGGCCTTCTTCTGACTGATGATATTGAGCTTCTCCATTGCCTATTTCCACAGATGTAGTTCATATGATTCCTGTGTATTTCTTCTAGTGAGATCCACGTGTATAGTCACTGTTTATGTTGCTAAAAAAAGATATTTGCAATAAATATTTTGTTACCAAAACCGAAACCAAACTCACTGCCATTGGGTCAGATCCAACTTATAGCAACCCCTCCTTGGGTTTCTGAGGTGGTATCACTATGGAAGTAGATTGCTCAACCTTCCTTCTGAAGAGTGGCTGGTGGGTTTGGACTGCCAGACTTCTGGTTAGCAGTCAAATGCCTTAGGAAGTACATGAAAATTCTATCATGAGACTTTGATGTCATTTCTATTACCAAGACCATATTTTCCAACTACCAGTGCTTCTTAGCTTCCAACTTTTTGCATTCCAATCATGAGTAATTACCAATATATCTTGATTGCATGTTTGGTCAATTTCAGACTGTAAAAGTTGGCAAAAACCATGAATTTTTTTATCTTTGGCTTTAGTTATTAGTGAGTAAATTTCAGTAATGGTAGTATTAATTGTTCTTCCTTGTAGACATATGGATATTATCCTTTCGCTGACCATCTTGTACTTCAGGATAGATCTTGAAATGTTCATTTTGATGATGAGTACAACACTATTCCTCTTCAATTTGTCATCCCTGGCATGGTAACCCATATAATTGTCTGATTCAAAATGGCCAATACTAGTCCATTTTAGCTCACCAATACCTAGGATAAGAAGCACTCGTGGTGCAGTGCCTAAGGCATTTGACTGCTAACCAGAAGGTTGACAATTCAAGCCCACCAGCCACTCTGCGGAAGGAAGATTGGGCATTCTGCTTCTGTATTTGGAAACCCAATGGGGGTCACTATGAGTCGGAATAGCAGTGAGTTTAGTTTTGGTTTTTAATGCCTAGGATATCGATCTTTACAGAATTCATTTCATTTTTGACAATTTCCAATTTTCCTGGATTCATATTGCATACATCCACATTGTGATTATTGATAGATGCTTGCAGGTGTTTTATTAATTTTGAATTGTGCCTCATCAGCAAATGAAGACCAGAAAAGCTTTGTTCCATCCATATCACTAAGGTGGACTCTACTTTGAGGTGACCAATCTTCCCGAGTTGTATTTTGAGTGCCTGTCAAGTTGAGAAAAGCTCTAGTAGCATAGTGCCTAAGGCACCTGACTGCTAACCAGAAGGCTGGTGGTTCTAACCCACCAGCCACTCCTCAGAAGAAGGTTGGGCAATCTACTTCCATAGAGATACTGCCTCAGAAACCCAAGGAGGGGTCGCTATGAGTCGGGGCCCACTCGACGGCATATAACAACAACAACAACATAACCCATTCCAAAGAAAAGTAATCCCACAGAATGTGGAAATTATCAAACAATATCATTAATATTGCATGCAAGTAAAATCTTACTGAAGATAATTCAAAAATGGTTACAGCAGTATATTGACAGAGAATTTCCAGAAATGCAAGCTGGATTCAGAAGAGGACACAGAATGAAACATATCATTGCTGATGTCAGATGGGTCTTGGCTCAAAGCAAAGAATACCAGAAAGATGTTTACTTGTGTTTTATTGACTACACAAAAGCATTCAATTGTGTGGATCATAGCAAACTATGGATAATATTGAGAAGAATGAGAATTCTAGAACTTTTAATTGTACTCATGAGGAACCTATACATAGACCAGGAGGCTGTCATTCAAACAGAACAAGGGGAAATTGCATGGTTTAGAATCAGGAAGAGAGTGCATCAGGGTTGTGTCCTTTCACCATACTTGTTCAATCTATATGCTGAGCAAATAAGCTAAGAAGCTGGGATACATGAAGAAGAATGTGGCATCAAGATTGAAGGAAGAATCATTAGCAACCTGCTATACACTGATGACACAACTGTGCATGCTGAAAGTGAAGATGACTTGAAGCACTTACTGGGGAAGATTGAAGAATACAGTCTGCACTATGGATTACATCTCAATATAAAGAAAATACAAATCCTCACAACTGGACCAATAAGCGGCATCATGATAAATGGAGAAAAGATTGAAGTTGTCAAAGACTTCACATTTCTTGGTTCAACAATCAACACCAATGGAAGCAGCAGTCAGGACATCAGGCAACATGCAGCACTGGGCAAGTCAGCTGCAAAGGACCTCTTTCAAGTGCTGAAGAGCAAAGATGTCTCTTTGACGACTCAGGTGCACCTGACATAAGCCATGGTATGTTCAATCACCTTATATGCATGTGAGAGCTGGACAATGAATAAAGAAGACCGAAAAAGAGCTGATGCCTTCAAGTGTGGTGTTGGTGAAGAATGCTGAAAGTACCATGGATTGCTAAAAGAACTAACAAATCTGTCCTGGAGGAAGTGCAGCTGGAATGCTCTTGGAAGCAAGAATGGCCAGACTTTGTCTCACCTACTTTGGTCATGTTGTCAGAAGGGACCATTCACTGGAGATGGATGTCATGCTTGGTAAAGTGGAGAGTTGACAAAAGAGGGGAAGGCACTCAATGAGATGGATTGACACAGTGGCTGAGGTAATGGGCTCAAGTATAGCAAGGATCGTGTAGTTGATGCAGGACTGGGTAGGATTTCTTTATGCTGTGCATGGGGTTGCTATGAGTCTGAGACAACTCGATGGCACCTAACAACAACAACAACTGCTGTCAAGTCAGATCCGACTCATAGCGACCCCTCCTTGGGTCTGCAAGGGGGTATCACTACAGAAGGAGATTGCCTAATCTTTCTTCAGAAGAGTGGCTGGTGGGTTGAACTGCCAGCCTTCTGGTTAGCAGTCAAATGTCTTAGGCACTATGCCACCAGAGCTCCCATAGGAAGAGCAAAGGAAATGGGCCCTGAGGTAAGTGGGCCCAGGACATGGGGCTGCTTTTCACTTGGAGGCAACTCTTTATTAAGGCCAGCACCTGAGCTAGGCAGGCCCAGGGCTTGGAGGCTGCTTTTCACTTGGGTGTGGATCTATATTAAACCAGGGACTGAGGTAGGCTGGCTTGGCACTTGGAGGCTGCTTTTTGCTTGGGTGTGGCTCTATATTAAGGCTGGGGCCCAAGGTAGGCAGGTCCAGGGCTGGGAGCTGCTTTACGCTTGTGGGCTGCTCTATTTTAAGGCTGTTGCCCAAGGTAGACAGGTGCAGAGGGGTCAGAAACAACTAAGGGAGACTTGTGTGTCAGTTTGTTGTCGTAGTGGCTTATGTGTTGCTGTGAGGCTAGAGGCTATGCCACTGTATTGCAAAATGCCAGCAGGGTTACCCTGCTGTTTCAGTGGAGCTTCTGGGCTAAGACAGGCTTGGGAGAAGGAAGAGGGCATCCACTTCTCAAATGATTGATCAGCGAAAATCTTATGAATAGCAGTGAAACACTGTCTGATACATTGCTGGAAAACATTATGATTAGCCCTGAAACATTGTCTGATATAGTGCCAGAAGATGAGCCCATCAGGTCAGAAGGCACTCCAAATTTGACTGGGGAAGAGCTGACTCCTCAGAGCAGAGACAACCTTAGCCATATGGATAGACTAAAGCTTTCGGGACTTCCATTATAGCATAACTCAAAATGAGTGGAAACAGATGCAACATCCATCAATAGGAACATGGAATGTATGAAGTACGAATCTAGGAAAATTGGAAGTTGTCAAAAATAAAATGGAACACATAAAGATCTATATCCTAGTGAGCTGAAATGGACTGGTTTTGGCCATTTTGAATAGATAACCATATGATCTACTATGCTGGGAATGACAAAGAGGAATGGTGTGGCATTCATCATAACAAAGAGTGTTTCAGGATCAATCCTGAAGTATAATGCTGTCAGTGGTAGGATAATATCCATATACCTATAAGGAAGACAAGTTACTACTACTATTATTCAAATTTACACACCAACCACCAAAGCCAAAGATGAGAAAAATGAAGATTTTTACCAACTTCTGCAGTCTGAAATTGACCGAACATGCACTCAAGATAGGTTAATTATCACTGGCGATTAGAATGCAAAAATTGGAAACAAAGAAAAGTTACTGGTAGCTGGAAAATATGGCCTTGGTGATAGAAACAATGCTGGAGATCTCATGATAGAATTGATAGAATGATAGAATGAATAAAGACTTATTCATTGCAAATACCTTTTTTTTCAATGACATAGGCAACAACAATAAACGTGAACTTTACCAGATGGAGTACACAGGAATCAGAATGAATACATCTGTGCCAAGAGGCAATGGAGAAGTTCAATATCCTCAGCCAAAACAAGGCCAGGGGCTGATTGTGGGACAGACTATCAACTGCTCATATGCACATTCAAGTTGAAGTTGAATACAATTAAAACAAGTCCATGAGATCAAAAATATGACCTTGATAATATCCCTCTTGAATTTAGAGACCATTTAAAGAATAGATTTGATGCATTGAACACCAATGACTCAAAAGCAGAAGAACTTTGGGATGATACCAAGAACATCATCCATGAAGAAAGTTGTTGTTGTTATGTGCCGTTGAGTCAGACCCAACTCATAGTGACCCTTCCTTGGGTTTCTGAGGCAGTATTACTGCAGAAATAGATTGCCCACCCTTCCTTCTGAGGAGTGGCTGGTGAGTTTGAACCACCTGCCTTCTGGTTAGCAGTCAAGTGCCTTAGGCACTATGCTACCAGAGAGGTCATTAAGAAGATGAGAAAAGAAGAAAAGATGGAAATGGATGAGAGAAGAGACTCTGAAGCTTTCTCTTGAGGGGAGAGTTGCTAAAGCAAATGGAAAAAATGACATGATAAAACAGCTGAACAGAAGATTTCAAAGAGCAGCTGAAGCAGACAAAGCCAATTACTATAATGAAATGTGCAAAGACCTGGATTCAGAAAACCAAAAGTGAAGAACATGCTTGGCATTTCTCAAGCTGAAAGAACTGAGGAAAAGAATTAAGCCTCAAGTTGCAATATTGAAAGATTCTAAGGGGAAAATATTGAATGATGTAGGAAGCATCAAAAGAAGATGGAAGGAATACACAAAGTCACTGTACCAAAAAAAAATTGGTCAATGTTCATCCATTTCAGGAGGTGGCATATGGTCAAGAACCAGTGGTATTGAATGAAAAAATTGAAGCTGCTTCACTGAAGGAATTGCAGAAGGACAAGCTCCAGGAATTGACAGAATACCCATTGAGATGTTTCAACAAACGGATGCTCAACTGGAGGCACTCAGATGATTATGCTAAGAGATTTGGAAGACAGCTACCTGGCCAACTGACTGGAAGAGATCCATATTTGTACCCATTCCAAAGAAAGGTGATCCCACAGAATGTGAAAATTATCAAACACCATCATTAATATCACATGCAAGTAAAATCTTACTGAAGATAATTCAAAAATGGTTGTAGCATTATATTGAAAGAGAGCTTCCAGAAATGCAAGCTGGATTCAGAAGAGGACGTGGAATAAGGGATATCATTGCTGATGTCAGACGGATCTTGGCTCAAAGCAAAGAATACCAAAATGATGTTCAGCTGTGTTTTATTGACTATGCAAAAGCATTTGATTGTGTGGGTAATAACAAATTGTGGATACCATTGAGAAGAATGGGAATTCCAGACGACTTAATTGTACTCATGAGGAACCTTCATATAGACCAAGAAGCTGTCATTCAAACAGAATATGGGGACACTGAATGGTTGAAAATAAAAGGGAGTGTGTCAGGGTTGTATCCTTTCGCCATACTATTCAATCCATATGCTGAGCAAATAAGCCAAGAAGCTGGACTACATGAAGAAGAATGTGGCATCAGAATTGGAGGAAGAATCATTAACAACCTGCAATACTCTGATGACACAATATTGCTTGTTGAAAGTGAGGAGGACTTGAAGCACTTACTGATGAAGATTGAAGATTACAGTTTGCAGTATGGATTACATCTCAAATGTAAAGAAAACAAAAATGCTCACAGCTGGACCAATAAGCAGTATCATGATAAATGGAGAAAAGATTAAAGTTGTCAAAGACTTCACATTGATTGATTCTACAATCGATGCCAATGGAAGCAACAATCAGGACATCAGACGACATATAGCACTGGGCACATTGGCTGCAAAGGATCTTTCAAGTGATGAGGAGCAAAGATGTTTCCTTGAGGACTAATGCATGCCTGACACTAGCCAAGATATTTTCGATCACCTCATATGCATGTGAGAGCTGGACAATGAATAAGGAAGACCTAAGAAGAGCTGATGCTTTTGAGTTGTGGTGCTGGCAAAGAACACTGTAAGTACCATGGACTGCTAAAAGAACCAACAAATCTGTCCCAGAGGAAGTACAGCCAGAATACTCCTTGGAAGTGAGAATGCCCAGGCTTGTCTCACCTACTTTGTTCGTGTTATTAGAAAGGACCATTCCCTGAAGAAGGATGTCATGCTTGGTAAGGTGGAAGGTTGACGAGGGAGGGGAAGACCCTCAATGAGATGGATTGACGCTGTGGCGATGGGCTCAAGTACAGCAGGGATCACTGAGCTGCCATGGGACTGGGCAGTGTTTCTTTCTGCTGTGCATAGGGTCACCATGAGTTGGAGATGACTTGACGGCACCTAACAACAACAACAACAACAACTCGTCAATAGAGACTGGTGAAACTCCTGAGACTATGGCTCCTTGACATACTTAGGGCCTGGAATTGAACTCACTCCTATGGCTTAACTTCCAGGGAAACAATTAGGCCTATGAGGTGAACAATTACACCAGATAGATACATTCCTTAGAACAGTCAACCATGGGAGATCAGAGGGCAACATTTGCAGAGGAAGATAGCTCAGAAGGCAGGACTGTATAGGAAAGAAATACACAGAGAAAAGATAACCACAGGGAGGAAGTGGGAAGAGAGAGCTGTTACATTGAGGGGATTGCAGTCAATGCCTCAAAACAAAATGTTATGAACTTTTGAATGGAAAATAGGTCTCTTCTGTGAAGTATCACATGAGCATCCTTTTTTTTTTTTTTTTGTGGAACATTTTATTGTTGTTGTTGTTATGTGCTGTAGAGTCCAACAGAGTCCAACGCAATTTATAGCAATCCCTCCTTGGGTTTTCGAGGCGATATCACTATGGAGGTAGATTGCTGGACTGATACAGACTGGAAGAACCCCAGAAACTATCGTCCTAAGATACCCTTCGAACCTGGAACTAAAGCCACTCCCGCCAGTTACTAAATAATAGACTGGCTAATAAAGTAAACAATGTCACCTGAGACTACTGTGCTCCTTTAAACAATTAACTGTATGAGCTAAGTGATTAACATTTACCCTAAAACAAAGATGAGAAGATAAGGAGGGACAGAAAGCTAGATTAATGGAAACAAAACAAATAGAATGGAATTAATGAGAATACTGATACTTTGAGAAAAAATGTAACTAAAGTCACAGAATAAAAACAGTTAAATGAGAACCAAGTTTGCTGTGTAAATTTTCACTTAGCACACAATATAATATTATTTTTAAAAAGCAATAGTGGAGGAAACCAGGTTATGACATAAAATCAAGGAATGAGAGCTGCTGCTGTTGTTATTGTTAGGTGTTGTTGAGTCAGATCCGACTCATAGCAATCCTGTGTACAATAGAACAAAAGACTGTGCCATCCTCACAATCATTGCTATGCTTGGGCTTATCATTGTAGCTCCTGAACAATCCATCTTGTTGAGGGTTTCCAGTTTTTTGCTAACCCTCTACTTTACCAAGCATAATATCCTTCTCCAGAGACTGGTCTCCTAATAACACCACCAAAGGACAAGTAAAGTAATTTTTGCTTCTAAGGAGCATTGCAGTTATACTTCTAAGACAGATTCATTCATTCTTCTGGAAGTCCATGGAATGTTTCATATTCTTCAACAACACCCTAATTCATATGCATCAATTCTTCTGCAGTCTTCCTTATTCACTCTCCAGCTTTCACTTGAATATGAGGCAATTAGAAATTCCATAGCTTGGGTCAGGAGCACCTTAGTCATCAAAGTGATATCTTTACTCTTTAACACTTTAAAGAGGTCTTTGGCAGCAGATTTGCCCAATTCAGTATGTCATTTGATTTCTTAATATTCTCAGAGTCTCTTCTTCCCATCCTTCCTTAGCAGTGGATGACATCTAGATGGAGCTGGCTTTTCCTGCCATTGACAAACAAGGTGAGCAGATAACTCATCTATTACAGAAAAATATGTTCCTAGGTGTAGGTTGGAGGAGAATATCTGTTGCCTCAACAGTTTCTAATGCTAATGGGAATTTTAGGAACAAAATAGCCTTTTGTGTCACACCTTAGTACTATTAGTTGGGCAACTTCCATGTGCCACATACATGGACAGAAACATATCTTCTTTCTAGTTTTCACAATGATCCAACTAATTGAATATTATTATATATTTTACAGATGAAAAAACAGAGGATCCAAGTGATAAAGAATATCTATCCCTAATGTCAAAAAGCAAGGATGTTTGGGAACAGAATACATGCAATTCTAATTGGAGTTTAATCAACTCCAGAGTGGATTCATATTCTGTTCAGAGATTGGCAAACTAAAGTGATGGCCTATAACCTGTTTATTTATGGCTCTTAAACTACAGTGGCTTTTACATTTTGACATGGATTAAAAAAATTTAAAAAAGATTATATGTGTCCCACAAAGCCTAAAATATTTACTACCTGTCTCTGAGGAAAATGTTTGTCAACCCATGTTCTATTGCATAAGCCAACTACTCTTCCTCTGAGCTAGAAAACCCACTGCTATTGATCTGGTTCCAACTCATAGAGGCCTCATATGGAATAGAGTGGAACTACCCCATAGGAATTCCAAGACTATAAATCTTTATACAAGTATGCTCCTTCATCTTTCTCCCACAGAGCAGCTGGTGGGTTCAAACAGCCAATCTTTTGGTTAGCAGCTGTATGCTTTAACCACTACACCACAAAGTGGCCCTGAATATAACTGTTGAGAACTGTAATTACCACCTCTGCCTAATGACATGATAGCTTAGGTATTTCAGGTACTTGTTCCTTTTTAAGGAGCTCTGGTGGTGCAGTGCCTAAGGTATTTGTCTACTAGCCAGAAAGTTGGCAGTTCAAATCCACTAGCCACTCTGCAGAAGGAAGATGGGGTCAATCTACTTCCATAAAAATATACAGCCTTGAAAACCCAATGATGGTCACTATGAGTTGGAATTAACTAGATGGCAATGGGTTTGGTTTTGTTGTTGTTGCTTCTTAATACATCCTTGCTTGGCCATAATGGTTTATATTCAATTGCTGACCTAAATGTTGGTGATTTGAACCCACCCAGTAGTGTCATGGAAGAAATACCTCGAGCTTTGCTTCCACAAATATTACAGCCAAGAAAACCTTGTGGAGCACAGTTCTACTCTGTAACAGTGTCTCCATCATTCAGTATTCTGACTTAACAGCAATGTGGTTTTTTTTTCTGTTTTTCTTGAAAAATCTTGTTAGACTATCAAGCTTGCTATCACTCAAGTCTTTAAAACATTAAAACAGAGTATACAGAAAATGTTACAAGAACAATAGCATTACAATGGCAAAGACATCCCCCTAGAATAGGAGTTTATGCCTGGGCCACAGTGGATCATTAAGGGCTCTAGGGATAAACTGCAGGGGTGTGAGGCCCCTGAATTTATATATAAACTTTGTGCATATGTACAAATATGTCTTTTTTTCCTAGGGATCAGGCTCTAAATCCTCTCTGACATTCTCAAAGGAGTGGGTCCATCCAGAAGGTTATGAACTATTATTCTTCTAGAGCTCCTGATGCTGTGCAGTACAGATAATCAGAACTAGAAGGTCCAGACCTAGGCCCCTTTTTTTCTTCCTTCAACTCTCTGTCCTTAATTGATTTCATCCACAGTCATGGTTTCTTTTATATTCACACATCTCCTCGATCCAGATTCTACAGCCAATACCCTTCATCAAAACTCCATTTGGTTTCTCAACTCAATAAATACCCAGAGGAAACTTTGGTCTTTCCTTCACATCCAGTCCTTTTTATTGTTTCAAGCTTTTCCCTCCAGACACTAAGGTGTCATCTTTGATATCTTATCTCTACCATTACTCTTCCCTATACACAATTCATACCAAACCCTATTATGTTTAACTTCTTAAATGTTTTTCAATATGATCACTTCTTCTACTTCTCTCTCCATTGTCCTAAACCCAGCTACCACCATCTTGGGCTTACTGCTATATAGCCTCCTACTTGAGCTTCAGTGCTACCACTGACCACTCATTTTCCATGTTACATGATCGTTTTCCATGTTACATTGAGACTGTCACAGTTTGAGTTTCCTAGGAACAGACTTGAACCATTGCCAGAATGTTTGAATCCGTAATTGTGGCTGTGTGCCAGAATATCTCATCCTTGCTGGCCCTCTTCTTCTCCAAACATGGTCTTCATCCAGCAATTCATCCCTCTTGATGGTGTGTTCAAAGCAAGTGAGTCAAAAATGTATTGTTTATCCAAAAGGTTTTCATTGGCCAAGTTTTTGGAAGTAGATTGTCAGGCCCTTCTTCTAGTCAGTCTTAGTCTGGAAGCGCCATTGAAACCTACCCACTACAGATGTCTTAATTTCTCAATGCTGCTGTAGCAGAAATATCACAAGTGGGTGACTTTAAAGGACAGGAATTTATTTTCTTAAAATTGAAGAGACTAGAAGTCTGAATTCAGGACACTGGCTTCAGGGAAATGGTCTTTCCCTGTCAGCTCTGGGGGAAAATTCTTGTCTCAGCTTCTGTTGCCCTGGGGTGCCTCGGTTCCTTGGTGATCTTCACATGGCATCTACCTTTAGTGCTTCCTTCTAATCTGCTCTAATATGCTATCTAATTTGCTCTTTTTATAATCTGAAAGTGATTAAGTTTAGAACACATCCTACACTAATATGGCCTCATTAATATAACAAAGAAAACCCTATTGCTAAATGGGATTGCATCCACAAGTACAGAGGTTAGAATTCCAACACATATTTTTGTGGGGCACAATTCAAAAAATTGTCAAAGTTTTGTCACCTACAAAATAATGGGTGACCTTGCTGGCATAGTTTTCAGCATGACGGCAACATGTCAGCCACCACGTATCACAAATTGACAGATGAATGGTGGTTTTAACGCTATGTTGTTGTTAGTTGCAGTCAAGTCCATTCCAACTCATCTGTGACCTCGTGTGTACAGAGTAAAACTGCTCTACAGGGTTTTTAAGGCTGTGACCTTTCAGAAGCAGACTGTCAGGCCTTCCAAAGCACCTCTGGGTGGACTTGAACTGCTATTCTTTTGGCTAATAGTTGAGAATTTAACCAAATGTGCCACCCAATATATTCAGTTTGACAAATTCTTTTGCTTTAAATCTGGTTGCTTTAACACAATGTAGATGCAGTCTCTACTCCATCACTTCCAGTTCAGATTACATGATGAAGACAGAGAGAAAAACAGGCAGAAGAAAAGAGGTTGGACCACAAGGTATATTTCTGGGCTCGAGTTTAGAGAACAATGATTTAAAATCCTGGGCAGTAATTCACCAATCAGGCTACATATGCAAATGAGAATATCCCGACTTGTTCAAAAGAGTTCCGTAAATAATATTATTCATCTCCTAGAAGCAAGCCATATTTTTACTGGACTTTTTACTTCAGCCCTGCATTACTAATGAGAATATATATTTTTAAAACTCTGTTATTTATTTCCCTTCTGCTTAATATTTCAATCAAACATACATTTACTGTATTAATCACAGAACATGATAGTTTTAAAACCTCAGAAATCATTTTAATTGAATACCTCATGTTCATTTAATCTAAAGTTAATAAAACTTTTTTTTTTTTTTTTTTAACATAGTTGTATCCTATTTTAACTTCCTGCTGTAGGACATTCATTCCTCTTCTCCCTCAAATTGTTTTGGAGTCAGTTTTATAAAAAATAAATTCAGATTTTATTTTGAAATCAAATTAGATTCTTTTTCTGTTAATCACACTAACCTATTATTTACTAAAATAAGTAAAATAACTATTAAAATGTAGAATTATGTCTCAATAATAGAGAAAAATTTATAATATACCAACTTAAAATACATTTTGAAATCAGCTGATGTCAATCATCTTCAGATATGAACACAACTGTATGAAAGGAGAAAAGTTCTGCTACAAGACTTTTGTGTGAATTTACACATGGATAGGTGTTGGGGAGGATGGACCTAAGGGATTCCCTATGGCAGCAAGTGGCATGTCTTGCATTAATTTGGCTAGAAATAGCATGAGTGAATGGGAACAACAATGGTGAGTTTGGAGATTCAAGCAATAAAATTCATTGTTCCCCGACATTTGCAATGTTTCCAATCTTTCCAATTTACTTTTAGGGTTGTCTATTGTCCCTTATGTACAGATAAAAAGTAATGGAAGACTTCTTCCAAAATTTTTTTGTTGCTGCTCTCAAAAAAAATCTATCATATCCAGAAGTCAAATAATATGATCTGAAATTTCTTGTGAGGGAGACATTATTTAGGATTTTTTCCTTCTAAATGTATCTTTAGTTTGGAAGCAAACAGAAAGGATAAGTTATTGAACAATTCCTCCACCATGGTCCAATGAAAAACAAATAGTAGTGCTCCTATTACCTATGAAAATTCATGAACACAAGTACAAATAAGTTTCATAATCCAAATCCTAGATACCAATGTCTTCTGTCTGGAGTCCTGAGGCAAAAGTAAGATTAAATTGTGAAAAGGGAGGAGACCAGAGAGGAAACGTTTTGGCCAATATTTTAACTGCTTCTCAACCCAAGGAAATCCCAAGTCATCAAAAGGCTTCCTTCTTGTGGTGTAGATCTGTCCTGAGAGAAAAAGCAGAACTTTCACAATATGGGAACATGAAGTAATTAAATCGTTATGTCCCTGCACTACTTCTGAGTGGCTGCTGCCAGGGGTGAGTTTAATGGCATTACACAGGAGGTGATATGGTGCAATGCGGTGGGTGATCTTTTTCAAGCTGATACTTCAAGTAGCAAATTACTATTTCATTGAGAAGAGATTTAAAATGCTTCCCTAAAATCACATAGCAGAGAAGGCACTGAAAAAGTAAAAAGAAGGCAGATCTTCTTCACAAAGCTAACATTTGAGAGATACAGAGATGAAGCGTCATGCCTCGCCATTTTATTAACAAGTAGTCAAAGCTGTCACTAATCACTTGCAAAGTGTGTTGGAGGGAAATAAAAATTTTTTTATAGGTGCAAATTGGTAAAGTTTTTGTTCTTAAAAATTGGCAAGTGCAGAGAGAAAGACTATTATTTTTTTCTGCGATTAGTGCTATGCAGTGAATCACTAAATATGGAACTTCTAGCTATACAGCCCTCCATTTTGTGATGTGTTGTAAATCCTGGCCTCTATGGCTGTGGTCCCAATTTGGGGTGACTTGTCTATTGAATTGATGAGGCTAGATTAAGGTGAGATGTATCTTGAATCCCTCCTATCTGGAAGGTGTGGCCTCAAGTCATCACCCTATTTCCTTGAGGGTATATATGTGAATGCTCTGGCAAAGTTGGTTTGCTTGCTCTGGATCTTACATCTGGTTTGTCATCATCTCACCCCAGGTCCTTGGAACTTGAGACAGCAGCCAGTCGTCTGCCCTGCCAGTTTGGGTTTGTTAGCCCCTGGAACCATATGAATAAGGAGAATCCTCCAGACAGATGCCTGATACAAGGATTTGGTACTTGCCAGGCTCCACCCCTGTGTGAGCCATTTCCTTGGCAGTTTGTGAGTTCTGTGAGAATTTTCAGCAAAATATAGAACCCTAAGATGGGAAAAAGAGTATGGAGGGGAGGAAGAGAAGGAATTGATATTAGAGATGATGGAATGGCATAGCAGTTTGGAAAACTTTGGACATTTGGCATGTTTTTAACCTCTACCTCATAGGGATCAACCCTGTGCTGATCCTTCTAAAAGAAATTATTCAAGTGATTAGTAAGAGACTTACAATAATAGACTTTAAAGACTTTTTAATGCAGAAGGCGTGAAATATTAAGATCTGAGACATGGGACACTAAAAGATGATTCCTTCAACTACATTCACTGTTGTTGTTGTTGCTGTTAGGTGCCATGGAGTCATTTCCAACTCATAGCGACCCTATGCACAAGAGAACGAAACACCCCCGGTCCTGAGTCAGCACCATGATTCTTGCTACACTTGAGCCCATCACCACCACCACAGTGTCAGGCCACCTCCTTGAGGGCCTTCCTCTCTTTTGTCGACCCTCCACCTTATCAAGCATGACATCCTTCTCCAGGAAATGGTCCCTTATGACAACATGACCAAAGGATGTGAGATGAAGTCTGGCCATTCTTGCCTCCAAGGAGCATTCTGGCTGCACTTCCTCCAGGACAGACCTGTTAGTTCTTTTAGCAGTCCACGAGACTTTCAGCATTCTTTGTCAACACCACAGCTCAAAAGCATCAACTCTTCTTCAGTCTTCCTTATTAATTGTCCAGCTCTCACATGCATATGAAGCGATTTGAATACCATGGCTTGTGTCAGGTGCATCTTAGGTCCAGTTGCGAAGATTTTTGTTTTCTTTATATTGAGATGTAATCCATACTGCAGACTGTATTCTTCAATCTTCATCAGTAAGTACTTTAAGTCATCCTCACTTTCAGCAAGCACGGTTGTGTCGTCAGTGTATTTGCTGGTTGTTAATGATTCTTCTTCCAATCCTGATGCCACATTCTTCTTCATATACTCCAGCTTCTCAGATTATTTGCTCAGCATACAGATTGAATAAGTATGGTGAAAGGATACAATCCTGATGCACTCCCTTCTTGATTTTTAACTATGCAGTGTTTCCTTCTTCTGTTTGAATGACAGCCTCCTGGTCTATGTACAGGTTCCTCATGAGTACAATTAAATGTTCTGGAATTCCCATTCTTCTCAATGTGATCCATAATTTGTTATGATCCACACAATCAAATGCTTTTACATAGTCAACAAAACACAAGTAAACATCATTCTGGTATTCTTTACTTCGAGCCAAGATCCATCTGACATCAGCAATGATATCTCTCATTCCACATCCTCCTCTGAATCCAGCCTGTACCTCTGGAAGTTCTCTGTCAATATACTGCTGCAACTATTTTCAAATTATCTTCTGTAAGATTTTACTTGCATGCGATATTAATGATATTGTTCAATAATTTCCACATTGTGTGGGATCACCCTTCTTTAGAATGGATACAAATATGGATCTCTTCCAGTCAATTGGCCAGGTAGCTATCTTCCAAATCTCTTGGCATAACCAAATGAGTGCCTCCAGTGGGGCATCTGTGTGTTGAAACATCTCAATGGGTATTCCGTCAATTCCTGGAGCCTTGCTCCTCACCAATTCCCTCAGTGCATCTTCGACCTCTTCCTTCAATACCATTGGTTCTTGAACATATGCCACCTCATGAAATGGATGAAGATCGACCAGTTCTTTTTGGTACTGTGACTCTGTATTCCTTCCATCTTCTTTTGATGTTTCCTGAATCATTCAATATTTTGTCCATTGCATCTTTAAATATTGCCTAAGGCACTTGACTGCTAACCAGAAGGTTGGCAGTTCAAACCCACCAGCCACTCCTCAGAAGGAAGATGGGGCAATCTACTTCCGTAGTGATACTGCCTCAGAAACCCAAGGAGGGGTCGCTATGAGTCGGGGCCGACTCGACGGCACATAACAACAACAACAACAGTGCCTAGGATATCAATCTTTATGCTTTCTGTTTCATTTTTGACAACTTCTAATTTTCCTAGATTCGTACTTCATACATTCCATGTTCTGATTATTAATGGATGTTTGCAGCTGTTTCTCTTCAATTTGAGTAGTGCTATGTCAGCACATGGAGGTCCTGAAAGACTTACTTTATTCATATCATTAATGTTGGTTCTACTCTAATGAGGCAGCTCTTTCCCAGTCCTGTTTTGGGTGCCTTCCAACCCAACCAGCTAGTCTTCCTGCACTGTGTTGGACAATGTTTCCAAGCTATTCATAAAGTTGACCAGTAATGTATCAGATAATGTTTCTCTGCTATTCATAAGGTTTTTCCTGGCCAATTTTTGAGAAGTGGATTGCCTCCTCCTTCTTCCTTGTGTGTCTTAGTCTGTAAGCTGAGTTGAAACCTGTGCACCATGTGCAACTCTCCTGGTATCTGAAACACTAGTGGCACAGCCTGAAGCCTCATAGCAACATACAAGCCTCACAGGATGACAAACTGACAGACAAGTTTGTCTCCCTTAGCTGTTGGAAACCTTTGCACCCTTCTCTTACCTAATTCCTTCCTGAAACCTATCACTCTGTGGTCCCCAGCTATTCCTGATCCCTCCCTTTCCTGGCTCTAGGGGGCTTGGGGCCTGCCTTGTTTCCCACCCCTTTTAACCTGGATACCCTGCCACTCCTGAGGTCCCTGAGGCCACTCCTGGTCCTCCCTTTCCTGGCTTTAGGGGGCTTGGGACCTAGCCATGCCTCCCACCCCTTTTAACCTGGATATTCTGCCACTCTGTTGTTCTGGCTGCTCCTGGTCCCTCCCTTTCCTGGCTCTAGGAGCCTTGGGAACTACATTCATTTAAGATTCCTTGATAACTAGGTGGGGCAGTAATGGTTCAGTGATAGAATTCCCACCTTCCATATGAAGTTGTTGTTGTTAGTTAGTATCTGTTGTTGTTGTTATATGCCATCAAGTCGGATCCGACTCATAGCAACCCCTCCTTGGGTTTCTGAGGCGGTATCACTATGGAAGTAGATCGCTCAACCCTCCTTCCGAGGAGTAGCCTGTGGGTTTGAACCGCCAGCCTTCTGGTTAGCAGTCAAGTGCCTTAGCCACTATGCTACCAGAGCTCCCAGTTACTATCTAGTAGATTCTAAATCATGGCAATCCCATGTGTGCAGAGTAGAACTGCTTCATAGGATTTTCAAGGCTGTGACCTATTGGAAGCAGACCATCAGGCAACTCTAGATGGGTATGTGTTGCCAACATTCTGGTTAGTAGTCCAGTGCTTAACCACTTGCACTATCCAGGAATCTGGCTTTAATTCCCCACCAATGCACCTCTTGAACAGCCAATGCTTGCCTGTCAGTGAAGGCTTGCATGTTTTTACAATGCTAAACAGGTTTCAGTGGAGCTTCTAAACTAAGAAGAACCAGGAAGAAAGGCCTGATGATCTACTTTTAAAAATTGGTCAGTGAAAACCCTATGTATCCCAATTGTTTGATTATATACCAATCCCAATTCCCAGGCACAGGACCAGAAAGCATTTCCTTCTGTCATGCAAGTCAAAGCCATGAGTCAGGGCTGTGGTAGTTATGTTTGTGTGTCAACTTGGCTGGGCCAAGTTGGTTGGGCAGCTGGATGTAGTATTCCCCGTGATGAGACTATTAATCAACTCCATGTTGGAATCTACTGTGAGCAGCTAAGTAGCTGCTTTAGGCATGTGGTCTGCTTCCTGTATGTAAGAAGAAGCCTTGAGGAATGGTCTCTAGCTTATGGCATGCTTAAACCCTGCATGTAGCCATGTCATTGTTCAGCAGCCTGCCATGCTCTGCCAACCTTAGGACTTTCAGTGGACTTGAATTAATGTCCTGCCATGTGGTTTGGTAACATCAGGACTGTGCCTTTTAGCTTGTCAACCCTGAGCTTGTCAGTCTCAGCAGCCAGGAGCTGAGTGAAGAAAAGCCTCTGGCTTCAGTGGACCAAAAGCAGGAGGCAGAGCTGAAGCCCAAGATTGAGGGGCTTTAACCCAGCCCCTAGAGCCTGGCACTTTGAACTCAGACTTAAAACCTCCAAACTGTAAGACAAGAAACTCCTTTTTGTTCAAGACATCCTCTTGGTGGTATACTCCTGTCAGAGTGGCCCTAGGTAACCAAAATAGGGCCAACTCTACAATAGCTAAAAACAACGATTAGGATTCTTTTTGGTTTATTGCATATAAATATTTATGTATTGTTCTCATCACTGAGTATTATTTAATCATTCTGAGATGATTTTACTTTTATCTTCACCAGGGCCTCTTAGTAGTGGAAACAGTTAAGTGCTTGACTACGAGTCAAAAGGTTGGTGGTTTGAACTCACCCAGAAGACAGACCACATGATTAGTTTCCAAAAGTTCACAGCCTTGAAAACCCTGTGGAACACAGTTCTACTCTGCATACATGGGGTCTCCATGAGTCAGAATCAACTAGATGGCAATTAACAACAACAACAAGGTCCATGTTCAACTATCAATACAGATACTTGTTTTTCTGCAGAAAGAGATATGAAGAAATCCTGTCTGACTCTGGTACTCAGAATATACAAATCTGCATAAATAGTAGTCCTTAGAGAACTGTGTCTAAGATGTACATTGCAAAAATATCAGATCTCTGAAGTAAAAGGTATTATCTTATGTCATTTTTCATTTCCATCGACACTCTCAACTCTATGGCTCACATACATGTGTGCAGAAATGTAATCAAAATCAGTTTGTTTTGACCAAAAAATATCATTGGGAAGTATATCTCTCCACAATTAATGTTATCAGGAGTTATAAAATCACTTTGCAATATTTACATTAATATAGATTGTAATTGTTTTCAAATTCTTAATATATTTGTTGCTAACACAACTCTCTGAGAAGGTCAAAAGGGCGTTAACATTCCTATTTTGTAGGAAACTATCTGAAGCTGGGTTCTCTAAAGAAGTAAAACCAGTGAAATTATACATATGTAGAGAGAAAGAGAGAGATTATCACAGGGAAATGGTTCACACAATTGTAGAGGCTGGCAAGTCCCAAGTCTATGGATCAGGTGCCAGACTAGAAGCTTTATGTAGTTGCAAGGACTGAGGAATCCAAGATCAGCAAGTCAGACAGCAGGTTGCTGGCTCTTGGGCTGCAAAGACTGACAAATCCAAGATAGGCAGATAATACAGCAAGTGGCTGGCTCACAGACTGCAGAGACGGACAAATCCCATGGACTAGCAGTTGGATGATGATAAGCCAGATGCAGGATCCAGAGTAAGTGAGTAAGCTTTGCCATAACATCTCTATACATACTGGATGCAGGACACACCCCTGAGGAAACTCTCTTTATAATTTAGAGGCTGATCATATCAGATCACATCATGGAGTATGATTGCATCGTTACATACTACTGAGAATTATGGCTCAGCCAAGCTGACACTAAACCTTAACCATCAAGAAAACTAAGGTCTGTGGTGGCATGAAGCTATCTCCAAAAATCCACATGTCAGCAATAGTAGAACCAAGAGTAGAACTCAGGTATCCTGACTCTCAGACTTCTCATCACACTGCTTCATACTGCCTACCACTGCCTAGTACAAAGGCAAGCTTCCCCTTTCATTTCTCCTCCTGGGAAAAAAGAAGCAATCTGTCATTAGTTTTGTAGAAAGCAAAAGAACTGAATGGAATCTATGAGTAGCCAAGTTAGCCAAGCTTGTAAAGACAAGATCATTTAAACTGCACAGCATGTTGCTTAGTGAGATTCTAAACCTTTCCAGGAAAAAACATTGGCCAGAAAATTACTCATGAAGGTAATAAAACTATGGTACATACACACAAAGGAATGTCATACAGCACTAAAAAATAATGTAGAGGTTGCAAGCAAAACACTGCATAACATGGATGAACTTGGAGAACATTATGTTGCGTGAAATAGGTCAATCACAGAATGACAAATATAGTATAAGTTCATTGTTGTGAAGAGTCAAGGAAAGGTTTATATATGGAGGGAAACTTTCTTTGTGGATTGACAGGGGTGGGAAGGGAAGGGAGAGAACACTGCTAAAAAGAAAAAAAGGATTTACCCATGTCATTTTAGTTTTGTGTATTTCACTGCACATAAATTATATTTCAGTAAAATGCATTTTAAAAAATACTTAAAAAAAAGGAAATTACTAATAGAGGTAATAAAAGACAATTTAAGATAAACATCAACAATAAGGAGTAATTAAGTATAAAATTAGAGAGGTATGGTGATCACTCTAGAGAGGATAGGAAAGAGAGAAAACTTGGATCATATTTTTGATCATTACATCTCATACTAGACAGGAGATCTTGAGCAAAATATTTAATCTTTCTACACCTCCGTTTCCTTATATGTTAACCTGCTTTTCTGTTTCACCAGGTTCTGTCAGAATCAAATAAGGCAATGAACATGACAGCACTTTTACAATTCTGAAGGTCTGGGAAAGATAAGAAATTATGGAGCACATAGTAGGTACTTAGCAAACATTTATTGACCAAAGGAGGTTATACCAACCGGAAATGTTCATTACAACACATGATGATCCCTAAAATTATATGCCAATAATTATTGTTTTAATGGAAGTGGCTAAGTGAATTAACCTGCTGCCAGAATTATGGATCCAATAACATTTTAGAATATTGTAATTGTTCTTCAGCCTCAATTTAGCTGGGTATGGAATGCAGTAACAAACATGCAAATTCTGGCCAACAGCCTGGGTGTTTTTTGCTACTTGATAAAATTGGAATGCTTGAATACAGTTATTCCATTTGAGAGACACATTACAAAAAATCTACCAAGACAAGTTAAGTATGTGTCTCTGGCAAGGGAATTAAACAAATGTAGAGAGTGAGAAACATCAATGCAATGCTAGCTATTTTAGTGCTCTATTATCACCCACAGAGATTCTTAATGCAGTATGAAAATTCCATGATTATCAATTCTGGATATATTGCCTGCCCAGTAGGCTTTCAGGGTCTGTATTGCCAAGAACACATTAATCTGTAATTTAAAAATCTAATAACCAGTCAGCACAAGCCTTCATTTAATAATTTAAAGGCTATATGTATGTATGTCCGTATATCCATGTATATACGTACATACACATATATGTTTATAAGTAGTAACTAATACCACATAATAAAGAACTGCATTGCTCTTCATGTAATCCTGTGATTTCACTAAGAATTAACTGTGTCCCAGAGATATCTTGTCTGTAAATAGCTTCCTGCGGCTACTGAATTGCTCTGCTTTTAACCTCTGTGCAGTTCTTCTTTACTCTGCTCTATTGCATTGTGAAGAAAGAACCAGATGTCACCCACTGCTGCTGCTCACTCAACACAAAGCTTAGGGCCAAATTTTCTGGGGTTCATCATCTTCTAGGTACTTCTGTTCATAAAAAATACCAAGCAATTTTAAGCACAAGTCAGTTCCACCTGATCTGGGGTCTTGCCATGTTTGAGGGTGTTGTTTTAGTTCTTCCGGGGCATAGTTAATGGTTTTGATCATCTGAATGTGCATCTCCATCACTGCACCTGTGTTGGGTTGTTGCAGCCTCTCTGGAGACCTTTATGAGGGTGGGCCTGTGAGCAGCTCCTGGGGAACTGGACTCTACCACCTCTACTGTACCCAGCAACCCTGCTCCCTCCCTCTATGCCAGGGATGACAAGCTCTTCCTGGGGAATGGCTTTCAGATGCCAATCTCTACAACAAAATAAGAAAAATAAATGCACCATGGTGCATTTTTATGATGCTAAATGTATTTAAAGTCTGTCCTTTGAACTCTTTATTCGATGTTAATCTGTCTTTTCACTTACAAAATAAAGTTGATAGCAATTGATAGTTCCTTTTTATCATTACTTGGCTAAGTAAAATATTGACAACCTAAATCATTCTCAATTTTTTTTTCATTTAATTTAACTGGTCTGTGAAATATCAATGTCTAGAAAACATAGAAATTCTAAAATATGATTGCGTACCAGATTCACCTGGAGAGCTTTGAAAAGTAGAGTTCTTGGGGGCTCAAACTAGATTGATTGAAACCAAATCTGCAAGGTGAGGTTTAGGCCATGAGCTTTGTGGTTATTAGCTCTCAGGGTTATTATGATTTATGACTAAGCTAAGGAATTACTTATGGGTTTCTAGATCCACCCTCAAGTTCAGCAAGAGTATCAATTTGGTCAGTGGCTACCCTTCTGCAACTGCTAAGCCTATCAGGTAAGTTCTCCCAAATTTCAAGCATGTCCAAGACTATTAACAAGACTTCTAAGTAGAACTGAAACTGTGAAAGGATTAAATCAATGGCCTGCAATGCTATTTATATTTCTAGATCAAAGCTGAAGTTTATATATGTGGTTACCCAGCTGCCTGCACCTGTGGGGAAAGGGACTGTCAGTTACCATGGTTTGTCTCCCCTCTTCTACCACCTCAGGGTCCTTGAACTTGGCCACATCATGCTTACCTAATAGCATTCCACCCAAATCCTACAGTATCTGGTCTTCCCAATTTTGTTTCTCTCTGAAACTGTAGTCCAGATTGAGGTGTGTTTGCTTTCACTCACACTTTTATTGACTTTTTTCTCACAATGAAATAGCTACAAGGTCTACCATGTGTCCATAGGGTCAATAAATCACAGAGAAGCATGTCAAGAATGATGAAGAAAGTCAAGTCCAGCAAGAATCTCTCAGGTGCTATATATGGAGTGAACTCATCCTTTATTTACTGCTCATCTTCTCCGCCTCCCAAATACCAAACATCGGTTGACAGCATGTGATTAGTGAGGAAGCTCCCAGTTGATTAAGAGTGGTGGTATTTTGAGAGAAGCAAGACATTCCTCATTATCTGCAAATCCATGGCTATGAGAGAAAGCAGGAGCCACGTATTAGCATTTCCACATACTATTCCCTTTCTTTTCTGCAACCTTTAGTGAGGCAGCTTGCTTTATTAGTAACATGTTTGGGATTAACAGCTTTGCTATTGTGTTAGCATCTCTGTCATTACCCAGGGAAGGAAACTGGCAAGTGCTAAGCCAGTTACTAACAGACTTAAAACAGTGCCTGGGATGGAATTCTCACACAGCAACCAACCTCAGAGCCAAAACTTCCCTAGCTACAAGTGAGGTGTGTGTGCCTTTAATAAAAACGAGCCTTATAATTAGGGTAGGGAAATTTTTAAACGTGTTAAAACTCTCATATCACATTAAAAAGAAATGCCATTCAGGCATTTAAAAAGTAATGGAATCCCATTCCCATCTGCTCTGGCTTCCTTTCAACACTTCTCTCCCCTCAGCAGTGCCAAAAGGAGAAAAATTCGAGGTAGAGTAGTGTGAATTGTAAGAGAGCCAGCATGGAGTGTTTGATCGGGAGGGGCTAGTCCCCCAAAATGGCTGAAAGTATGAAAAAAATGTTTGGTGGGTGCAAAGAGGTCCTGTAGATTCAAGGAGTTGGGAGGTTGGACGTACAGAGAGCTAGCTTTTGGCTAAAACCATTGACACTGGCCAAAATCTCTGTCTGACCCAGAAATCAATGGACCTGGTGAGGAAGGCCAAGAGCAGAAGTTGGGCTAACTGTGTTTGCACAAGTACTTTCTGATGGGATGCAATCATTCTGGGGATAGTCCTATCTCTGGGGCACTTCCTCTTCAGTCACTTTAGAGTGGAGTGGCAAGCAGTAAACACAGGGCCTGTAGAGGTGCAAACTCATTGTTCTGGGCACCTAGGTTCATCTGAGTTTCTCCATCTTAGTTATCCCATACTGATGCTTTGGATTTGCAAATAATCAGATGAGCACCTCTTATAAGCATTCTCTCCTCTCAGTGGCAACCACTCTTATGTTTCCGAGGGGAAAACTGGGAGTCTGAGAAGACAAGAGGTCCCAGGGACCAGTCTGGGAGTCCTTAAGCAGTGCAAATGGTTAACATACTCCACTGTCAACAAAAGGTTGCAAATTGGAGTCCACACAGAGCACCTCAGGAGAAAAATTTGGCAATTTACTTCTGAGAAAAATTAGCCATAGGAAACTTTATGGAGCACAGTTCTACTCTGACACAAATGAGATTCTGATGAATCAGGGTCAACCTAATGGCATTTAAAAAAAATTTTTTTGGTTGTACTGGTACGAGACTTAAAGAATCAACAAGGAATTGGCTTCCATTTCCAGTTGAAGGTTCCAGTTTCAAATTAGTCTGCTGTTGGCTGGTGCTTTCAGGACCTTCTGAGCTGATGATAAAATAAACAATGATTCTGTATTGTGACTGCTCACGATAATGTGGATCTCTTTGCCTTCTTGTTTCCTTCACCACATTCTCTCCAGAGCAAATCATGCCTCCATATTAGGAATAAGATCTACATTCAACACCCCCAGTTTAGCACCAAGAGAGAAGCCCACATTGGGATAGAATGGCTGACTTTACATACATGTGCCTGGAAGCCTGCAATGCGCTGGGTGTGATCACAGTGAAGAAAGCCATTCCATGGGAAGAGAAGAGAACAGATGAATAGCAAGGCTGGTGACTTGAAAACAAACTTTATCTACTTCATAACTTTTCCCGAGGCAGATCTTATTTGTAGTTTGTAGATCTGGTGACTGAAATTTGTGAACCACAAATTTGAGTGTGTGATCTGACAGGATTTTTCTGATGCATGGGTTTTCTAATCTGAAAAGTCTTACAAATAAGTAAAAACCCACTCTATCAAGGGGCAGATTTAACAAATCACTTTGGTGAAAAGAATATCATGTAAAATAGGGTCTGAGCTATGCAATCCTGAACATACCATAGTACTTTAGAACTTATCAGGTGTGTCCAGGTATTTGGGGTTTCAGGTTCTGCTCAGTTCATAGCTGGATTTGACAGCAATTCCCTGTCTCTTTTCTTAAAAGTCTTTCCCCTGAGGAAAGGTGAAGGGTAGGTTTCTTTAGGGTTGAGTGGATGTGGATCAAATTCAGTATAGCCCCACTGGTTCTCACCTCTGCTCCTGGAAACACCTGCTTTAGTTTGCCTGATTGGTAGGTATATTTCTCAACCTCTGAATGTCACATTTAGTCTCCTCTTGATGCAGTGTAATTCCTTGTAAAACTCATTAGTGATGTCTATCTAGCAAAGGGCTGATTAGAGGCATGTGATAGAAGCCAAGAGAATTGGAAACCTGAAAGCAGAGATCTTGCAACTAGGAGGCAGTCTTGCTGGTCCACCCGTGTATGACAGAGCCCCAAGAGATGTCACAAAGAGCCTCAGCAGGACTGAGAACTGCCAGTGTGTGTCACTTCATTTAAATACCAGTATAGTTCTGATTTATAGGGCATTGTCAGAGAGCATAAGTCTGCAGTTTTTTCCTGTGAAGGGCCAGAGAATAAGTATTTTAGGTTTTTGTGAGCCTTGCTGTCTTTGCCATGACTACTCAACTATGCCATTGTAGGGAAAAAGAAGCCATAGATAATTCATAAATAAATGGGCATGGTTGTGTTCTAATAACGCTTTATTTTCAAAGATAGATCATGAGTCAGATTTGGTCTTTGATCTATAGTTTGTTGACCCCCACCTTAAAGATTGTCATATAATCTTCAGTTAATTGATTTACGTAGTAGGATATTATTTTTATAGTGTGTATATATATTTTTTCCTCCTGACTTTTTTTCCTCCCAATTTCATCTGGGGTTAATAGCTCAAGACAAGTAACAACTTTCCTAGTTTCACCTTTGTAAACCTTGAATATCCATTTCTTCAAAATAAAGTACACCTGATTTGCCCACTCAGAATTTGGTTTTCAGAAGAAAGATAACATTATGATCATTTTAATGAATCACCAAATTTATTTTTTATTTTATTTTTTTTATTATGCTTTAGGTGCACATTTACAGAGCTGAGTTTGTTTTACATTCAACATTTCATGTACATTTGGTTTCACTCCCTCAGTTCACCATCCTCAACTCTAACCCACTCTTCTCCTCTCCCTGCCCTGTAACTCTCTCCCTGTGCCCCTCATAGTTATGGACTCCTGTGTGTCCTGCATTTCTTCCATGTGAATGTTGCCCCTCTGGTGTCCCATGGTTGATTGCTCCAAGGGATGCATTTCCATAGGTATGTGGGTGCGTCACCCTGGGTTGAGTGGTCTACTTGTATGAGTTATTTATGTTTGGGCTAATAGTCAGCCCCTGGGAGTGAGTTTTATTCCAGGCCCGAAGTGTAAGCCAGAGCCATAGTATTAGGGGTTCCACCAGAGTACAGCCAACCAGTAATTCTGGTCATTATTGTGTTTTTAGATTTTGTTCCACGTTTTTCCTCCCACTCTATCCAGGATCTCCAGTTTTGATCCTTTCCTGGGTGGTTGGCCTTGGTAGCCAGGCACCATCTAGTTCTTTTAGTCAAAAGGGCCATCATGTCCTAGGGCTGATTGCTTCCAAATGTCTTTTTTTTTTTTTTCACACTCTTCTTCACTTCTGATGATAAGAGATCATTAGCTGCATCTTAGATGGCTGCTTGAAAGCTTTTAAGACCCCAGTGGCTACTCACCAACATAAGTTGTGGAACAAGATTTTTATATATTTTATTGTGCTAATTGAGTCTGGTGTCCCCCAGTACTATGGTCCTGAGTCAGTAGATCCATTGGATCTCTCTCCCACAGTGTCTGGCTGTCTGTGAGGGATTGCTCTATGTCTGTCTTCTGTTGCTTCTATAAGGATTGCAGGTATTTTGAATCACTGGTATCTGTGCAAGATTAGCCTCCGCTGAATGTATCCATGGTCTAGAGTATACTCCTGTTCACTGATGCCCATCTGATCTCAGATGTTTATGTGTTTATCTGTAGCCTGGTTCATCACCAAATTTAATGGATGATTATGCACTAGGCTATCAGTGTCCAAGGCAATAAAATATAAATAATTCTTTGTTGAACTGAATGCATATTTACTTCCTCCATCCTCTCTTCCAGCTCTTTATCCTGGGTGTGTGGGTAGCCAGACAATTTTCTGCCGATATGTAACCATGTTGCAGGATCATGGCGATTCCATGGTCTTTGAATCCAGAAACAAATGTCTGAAACAAACAAATAAATCTTAAGAACTGAGCACTTTAAAAACAGTGCAGTGCTCCACAGAGCCTAATTAGGTTAAATGAACAGTGGTTCTGGGGGCACCAATATATATCCAAACAACAGGTGGTTTCATTGAACAAAAATATCTCACCTCCTGAAGGGTGAAAAATGGAACTCACCTCAAGGTGGTCAAAAAATGATTATTTGTTTGATCCCCTTACCTAACCCTCATCTCCAGTAATTTGATGGAATGTTTCTGATTCTTACACCCAAACTGCTTGTTTTGTCCTCATAAATTTAATGTATTTAATGACTTTTCACCACCACCACCACCATGACCAGTGGTCATCAAATTGACTCTGACTCATGGAGACTACATGTGTATCAGAGTAAAACTGTTTTCTGTAGGACTTTCAATGGCTAATTTTCCAGGAAAAATATATTACCAGATCTTTTTTCCAAGGTACCTCTGTGTGGACTCAAACAGCCAACCTTTTAGTTAGCAATCAAGCTTGTAAACTGTTTGCATCAATCCATTTAACAACTCAGTCCTCACAAAGTTTTCTTCTTTTGGAAAGTGGAATTGGAGGAGGAAGGGAGAGAAGTCAAGTCATCACTGCCCTTCTACTGATTTTGTTTTCATCAAGATCAATCCCACATTCTCCAGCAGGCCAGTGGAGTTGACTGGTCTGTGTGCAAACTGTGCCTGAGATACAGCAAATAGAAGGGACTATAAGAAGCACCACCCCTGGTTAGGGCCCCTAAGAGTAGAATTTGCTTTCAGTTATAGTCACAGAGACTCTTGTGGCACTTGGATTCTATTTCCATGTGGTTCTCTAAATTAAAATGGGATGGTTGAACACCTGGGCAGCAGATATTCAATGGAATGGGAATTCACCTTTTTTAGGTTTGTATCTTAGGATGGGAATCCCTGGGTGGTAAATAGTTAGTGTGCTCAACTGCTAACTGAAAGATTAAAGGTTCAAGTTTACCCAAAGGATCACAGAAGAAATGTCTGGTAATCTTCTTGAAAAAAAAAAAAGCCACTGAAAACCCTATTGTTCTGGTTACCTAGTGTTGCTCTGACAGGAATATACCACAAATGTGATGCTTGAACAAACAGGAGTTTATTCTCTTATAGTTTGGAAGCTTTAAGTCCAAGTTCAAAGTGCCAGACTTTAGGGGCTGGGTGAAACCCCCTCAACCTTGGGCTTCAGCTCTGCTGGCCCACTGAAGCTGGAGGCTTTTCTTCACTCAAATGGCTCCTGGCTGCTGAGACTGACAAGCCAAAGGTTGACAAGTAAAATGGCACAATCCTGATGTTACCAAACCACATGGCAGGACATTAATTCAAGTCCATTGAAGGTCCCAAGGTCGGCAGAGCAGGCTGCTGAACAATGACATGGCTACATGCAGGGTTCAAGCATGCCATAAGCTAGAGGCCATTCTCAAAGCTGCTGCTTATATACAGGAAGCAGGCTGCATCCCTAAAGCAGCTACTCAGCTGCTGTGGTAGATCCCACCATGGAGTTAATTGCCAGTCTTATCACGGGGAATAACTACCGCCAGCTGCCCAGCCACTCAACCAGGCCCAGCCAAGTTAACACACAACCTTAACTACCACACCTGTGTAACACATTTCTACTCTGACACACATGGGGTCACCATTAGTCAGAGTCTGTTTTTTGTTAAGATGAACATTCTCAACGTCCAGTTAGACCAAGTTATTGAGCTCAGTTCCTCTCAGAGAAAGTGGTTGTTGTGAGGAGAATAAACTTGCTAAGTTTCAAGGTGAAAACCCTAGGGACACTGAAGGGGAAGATACACATTAAGGCTGATAAAGGCTGTAATTTAGAAGGTATATTCTTACTCCTAGATTTTGTCAGGTGTTTTAAGCTTTAAAGATGTTAGAATCTGTGGTAGAAAATTGTGTGCTTTAAAGAAGCCTGAATTTTATAATAATAATTGCATCATTTTTCCCCTCTGTCAACTTTAAAAAAGTGACACCAGAAGGAACCATTTATAGTTCACATTAAAGGTGGTCTTAGTAGCTATCCACAGCTATCTTAGGCTAGCTAACCGAATCTGTTCTGTTGAAAATGAGTCTATACTCATCTCCTTGAAGGCTGTCACTGTGATTTCAAAGATCAGAATTAGGGCTGCCATGCTTTTAACTAACATAGGAAGGCAGCCTGTCAGATAATTCGTGTCTGAGACTGTCTTGCACTTCCTGCACAGTAATGACTCTCAAAATGTATTTTTATTATTGTTGTAGTTTGATCTTGTTTTCTTAATGAACTCATTGCTAGCATTGAAGGGTGGCATTTTTGCATAAAATTACATTTTTTGTTTCTCTTGAAAGTGCAAAAGATTTATCAACATTAGGCCTATATTCTGCACAGTGGCAATATTTTGGCACCAAGTAGGGGCTGCCTCTTTTTAACAGGTTCATCCTCTTATTGAAAACTGACCTAAGCAATTGGGCATTCATGATAGTCAGATTTGCCTCAGTCCCCTCCATACCCTATTACTTCTTAATGCCAAAGCCAAATACCAGTTGCCAGTTACCATTGTACTTGAACTGCTATTTTTCTTATATCCAGAAGCTTCAATCATTTATGTTAACTGCTTGGACCCAATGGACATTTCAGCTTATCATCCCTACTGTTGATGGCTAGACTTGTTCCCAACCATCATCTCCCTTGGGTGTGGCTGAAATTCTGTTATCAGCGACTCATCACTTTGGCTTAACAATTTCCTTATGGGTATCATTCATTATGCCAACACTTCTGAAGGAGTCATCTAGTAATATTGTCCTAACATTTCATTAGAAAGGATTTAATCAAATCCCTCTCGGTGCTTACTTGTGTCCAAGAGGCTTTTCTGTCATCAGGACCATGGTTGCATGGCAGAGCACCAGTCAAAATTTCCTGGGCTTGTAGAATTTCTGCACCTGTTTTTCAGGAAGGTGTATACAAGAAAATGCTACTGGTGGAGGCTGACCTGGAACACAGGCCAAAGCAGGTTACATCTATAGCACTGGAGGTGTCAAAGTGCTAGAGGTTTGGGAATCCAATGAATAATAGTCCCTCTTCTCTGTCCGAATTCAGATCCAGGTGAGAGGTAGGCACAGGGATAGTACAAATAGACATTTTAGTGTTGGCTTTTACTAATTAAAACTGTATTAGAGAATGTGGCTTGGATGCAGGGCAAAATGGCCTTGCAAACTCTGCTGAATTGACCTTGATCTCCCATTTAAATTATAGGCCTGGCCCCAGGGGCAGCCCCATACTCAGAGCCCTCAAACACAACAGGTACATTGTTCTGCAGGCAGTGGGGTCCAGAGAAAGGAGAGAAGGACCTGAACCAAGCATGCCCATTTATTCTTACAAACTCATAATCTGATAACTTACCACTCCTCCAGAGTTGAGTGTAGGAGTGGTTGGTGAATGAGAGGTGGGGGGTGGAAAAACAACACACAAATATCAGTCCATCTGGAATCCCACTCCATGGATTTACTAAAGTGGGGAATAAGCACTCCTTCTAACAATATCCTGCAGGCTGGCTGTTGTTGGACCTACAGAAATACAGTCTTTGTCACCAGAACTTTTCCCATGGCAAATGGAAGCCCAAGGCTCTGTGCTATGTATTGTTCTAGAAGAGCAAGAGTGGGCACGGCTGGCCTAAGACTGCAGCATGTGGAGCCAAGGGATTGAGAGATTCCAGATGGGAAGGCAGGCTGAGGAATGAACCTGGGCATCCAAATATCTGCATGAGGACAGGACACAGGGGCAGAAAGATTCAGGAGGGCTGGGAGATGCTGTAGCCTTTTGCTTGAGGTACTTGAAGAAACTTCTTGTCAGGAACCTGCTGCCTCTCCTCTAAGGAATTTTTAGGAAGCTTGGACAACATTTGTTTTTATAACCCTCATAATTAGGTTATAACCAATTCCTCATGCGGTCCTCCATAAAAATTCCAACCTCAGAGTCCTGAGCTTCATTCGCCAAGAAGAAAATTCAGATGGAAAAACAGTCCTCTATTTTGTACCTCCTAGGTGTTCATTAAAGGAGCTCTGGTGGCGCAGTGGTTAAAGCATTCCACTGCTAACCAAAATGTCATCAGTTTTAATTCACTAGCCGCTCCACAGGGGAAAGTTGAGTCAGTCAACTTCTGTAAAGATTTACAGCCTTGGAAACCCTATGTAGCAGTTCTATGTTGTCCTGTAATGTGACTATGAATTGGAATCGACTGATGGCAGTGAGTGAGAGGTGTCATTAAACATTAAATTGAAGAGAATTTCCTGAGATTACTGAAATTAGAAAAAAAGTTATGCCAAAATAAAATAATAAATTCCAGAGGTTTAATCCTTCTAGAGCATATTTGTATTTTAAAGGAGTACCTTGATAAATTATATCTGATAGATTATATAGAAACATGTTTGGACCAGAAGATTTTGAGGAAAGATCTAATTTCTCCCAAAGACACCCACAATCCCCAGAGATCCAAGGTTAGTAATTTGGCACCCTACTTAGGCAAGCCCCTGAATTTTATGGCCTATTCTAGGAAAGCCAAGTCTTCCTTTTATTTTTAACATTGTTCTGCATATAAATATTTATAGCTTTCATTAGGGACTAGAAATAAATATTAATGACAGTGATTCTTACCTGAAGAATTTATTAGAAAAATCAATGTTTGTTACAGTGGTAGCAAAATTAGGACCAACCACCCCGAAGACCAAATCTTCTTACATAAATTACAGAATCCAAAACAACTGCCTTTGTGGCATCACAAAGCCCATGGCATGTGAAGCAGTAAAGGGGGAATTTCATATTTATTTTGCCTTTTGTATCAAGTAGGTAGAGAGTTGCTGATGTCAAGAAAGATCCTAAATGAGAACTGCAATGCTCAGGTCTGATCAACATGGATGACGTCAGCCAGGACTGACTACCATTCGGGGTCCACTTCATGACCAAGGTCACTGCAGTGACATTTCTCATAGCAGCAGCTTATTGTAAATATTAGGTTTCAGCCTTTGAGCATATATTGCTGGTTTTCAGTTACTTGTAGCTTTAGAACATCTGCTTTTTCATAGCAGAAAAAAAAAAAGAAAAGAAAAATGATGAAGAAGAGGAAAGAAAAAACCAAGAAATCTTTTAAGGAAGTGTTTAAAAGTCGAACTGATAGATTTAGCAATTTTCATTTGTGCCAGGAGTAACAGGCTTCACAGGGACAGTATGACTTCAATATTAAAGAATAAATGCTTTAATATTATTAAATACATCACAGCCAGGTTTTATAGCAAACTTTATAATAAAGTTAGATGTTTCAGTATCAAAAAGGCACACATATTGCTTTAATGGTATCTACATGTTATGGTTGGTAACGGCCCATTATGACATCATCTGTTAGGAATTTATGATAAATGATGGGGAAGGGGGCTTCAAAAAGTTCCTCTAATAAGATGCCACAGAGTGTAACTATATCTAATGACAATTGGTCAATTATGAATAAAGCGTTTTCAAAGAGAACCATTGCTTTAAGCTCTATTAAAACCTTAATGGGGCTTAGCAAGAAGTCTCCATTTCTTGCCTGCTGTTCTCTCATCTGAAAAGCCATGATCCTATGTGCTGCTCTCTCCAGCTCCCAAGCACTAAACAGTTCAGAAGGAGGTTGGGGATCATTTTAGCTGCAGTCATGGTTTTCAACTCAGTGGCAGAGCAAACTTTGGAGTCAGTGCTCAGAATCTAGCCATGATTCAGATGGGCTGATATGTTCAAACCCCTCCCTGCCTTATCTATCCTATTTGTCTCTTCTTTTGCTTTTGGATTCCATGTGAAGCATCTGATTGCAATGGATTCCATCAACCTGAAGCTCCAAAAAGAAAAATCCCTTGGCTAGTGATAGACAAGTGGGCTGCCTTCAGAAAATGCATTCTCTCTATTTTTTGGAGATGGTATTGGGGCAAAGGGTCAGGGTGGGAGAAAGGTCTCAAATATGCTGCCCTTGGGAATAACTCAGCTCACAGATTTGTTTTTGCTTGGCAGGCATTGTGCTTAAAAGATATGAATGTGAGTGTTTATGGTAGGGCTTGTACTTTCCAGTTTATGATGAGTTTCACCAAACCCTGTTGTCTTAGATGCAGCAGATTTACACATTATGTGTGACCTGCCTGGCCTCTAAAAACTTGAAAACTTTGAGCCCTGATAGAGACCTAGTTCAGGGGCCTCGAGATTTGTCTTGATGTTTCTCATTGATGCCTCCCACAGCTGGACCTTGTTCCTCTCAAAGAGTTTCTGGTGAAACCAGAGTCATAATGACTGGATTAAGAGCAAAGTTCATGGAATCCCAGAATCTAAGAGTTCATAGGAAAACTGTAGATTCAGGGACACCCCAGCCCCAGACAAGCAAACTGAGACAGAGAGAAAGAAAGTGCCTTGGAGGGGTCAGCCCCAGCTCCAGAGCAAAGACTGACTCCCAGGTCTTCAGATTGCCTGTCCCAGTGCTCTCCATCTACCACTCCGCACAGCTGGTCTGAAATGCCTCCTTAGTACAGCACCTTCCCAACATTCCTAAGGATTGTGTCTCTTACAAAGCCACAGTCCCTGCACACTGGATATTACCAGTGCAATGCAGTGAAATTCCTCTGACTCTACACCACCGGGTCCAGCAACATGAAAGTTATGACTGACATATTCACAAAGTCTGCTAAACATTGAAGGAAAAATGCTTCTCCACCAATGGCAGAGAACTTGGAGCAGGGAAAAGATTAATGTTTGAATCAAATTAAGGGATCAACTTTACAGATAACACAGGTAGCTTGAGTCCTAGGTCCCTCTTTGTTCTCAGCACACTAGAACTTTCCTTCAGGGCTGGCCTAGAAGCAGGCAGAAAGATTATTGACGTGTTAAGCCATCTCAGAAAGATTTCCTTCAGTTCAAAATTCCCTCATACCTAAACTCTCCCACATGCAATCAAGGCAACAATACCTGAAATTCAGCTAGTGACAATTCATTCTGAGTTAAACATTACCACATTTTAGTACTGTCCTTTGTGGGGAAAAAAAAAAAAAAAAAAATCTTACAAGGAGTCTCTAGCTTAGCTGATCTGATTGAGTTTCTTTTTGAATGGAAGGGATTGAGGGCAGGAAGAACAATCACTGAGAGTCAAGAAAGCAGAAGGAGGAAGTGTTGGGGAAAGATAACTGGCAAATAGAGAAACTGAAGGTAAAGGGGTCAGTGAAGAAGACATCAAAAAGAAACCACTAGCATCATATAACCACCTCTAGGGAGCTCTGGTGGCATAGCACCTAAGGCATTTGACTGCTAACCACAAGGCTGGAGGTTCAAACCCACCAGCCACTCCTCGAAAAGAAGGTTGGGCAATCTACTTCCATCGTGATACCACCTCAGAAACTCAAGGAGGGGTTGCTATGAGTTGGATCCAACTTGAAGACAGTGAGTTTGGTTTGGTTTGGTTAGTGGTAGCTGTGGGCAAGAAAGCATGGTCAGGGGCACTGAGTCTGCACAACGAGAGGTTGGCTATGGCTTTTTGACCAATATCCTTGCAGATCTCAGCCCCCACTCCTGCCTACTTCTTCACCAAATTTCTCCATAGAGCTAGAAAAAAGAATACAAATGTCCCCGGTACTAGCTAACTAGCTGGCATATGAGCTCAATATGCTTTTGTTGAATGAATGAATGAATCCAATATTTGTACTGTGTACCTGTCCTATCTCTATTGCTAAAGCCTTTACCTTTTTCTGTAGGGTATTTATTTGACCAAGTGTTTGGTGCCTATGAATGAGGTTTTAATGCTGGGAGGTGTGGAATGAAATGGACTTGGAATCAAAAGACTTCAGACTTCTCATCTGTCAAAGAGAGATAAAAATAACATTTACCCTGCTAATTCCAAAAGATCGCTATTGGGCTCTGAAGTAACAGATTATGGAAATCTCTACACTCGAAAGCATTATTCATCTAGAAAAAAATATTTCTTTAGCTTATTTTGTTTGCATTTTGTGGAATTGTCCCTGATCAAAGACTTTTCTCTACTCACAGGTAGAACAGGGGTTTGTTCACAGCCTGACCATTTGAGCCATCTCTGCTATGCATCTCTTAGAACTCAGGTGGGATTCTCAAAAGTGACTGAAAGGGAAAATAGAGTGCTTAGCATGATTGGGGTGAAATCACAGAGGGAGATTTGAAGAGAAGGAAGTTTTCTACTTAAGATGGGAACCTTTGAGAAATCATAGAGGGCTGCTGAGTTGCAGCTTCCATGGGTTCTACCAAGGGTATTGTTGTTGTTGTTTGCCGTGGAGTCGGCGAAGGCCATAAAATGACAAGGCAGTACTGCTACCTGTGGAAGTTGATGCCATTATTGTTTTTGGAGAGTACAAACAAGGCTAAGAATGACTAAGAGACTGCTTATTGTTATAGATGAACCTGGAGTGAAATAAACCCAGACCAAGATTTCAGGGGGAGTGGAAAGGAGTAGAACCAAGAAGTTTGTGTGTGTGTGTTGTGAGTGAAAGTAGGATAACCACAAGCTAATCATTTGGCTGCTATAGAAGAGAAATGAGAGCTGCTCAAAAGATTGGCAGCCTGCAAGAGGTGAGAAGCTTATTAACAGCAGTAACTGGGAATATTAGGGAAAGAGGGAGTGAAGTGAAAACGTCTTTGGATAATTTGGAGCTAAATGAGCATATCTTGTTTTATTTTTCTTTTTACTTTGGTTGTTTGCCATCTGAGAATATTATATACATTCAATGGAATTTGGTATTAGGAAAGTGTTAAATGCATCAAAATTTCCACATTGGCCGATGCCTCATGCTTCTGGGCATTTATGTGCTGAAGGTCAGAAATATGTACCGAAAAATGTCTATTTTTTAATTCACAGTTTTATCTTCTCCATCATTTCTGCTATGGAGTCAATGTTCTCTCAGATTTGGAATGTGTTCCATAAGTATATATATTATATATGTATTTACATACACACATACACATAAACATAAATTAATGAGACTCTTTTCAGACATCTGATTCCAGGAATTTTTTTATGCTTTTGTTATTGGTCCTTTGATAGAATTTTCTAATTAAGTGCGTATGACAGTCAGCCAGGGAACAGAATTACTTCAGAATATCCTCACATGTTTCTTTTTGTGGCATGATTTATTCTAAAAGTAAGACAAAGAAATAATTTTCAGTTACCATTAGAGGGATTTAGGTTAGACTGGGAGAAAAACTTTCAGATTATAGGAACCTGGCAGAATTGCTGTGCGGGAAATTTAAAATCTCCTTCTCAAGAGAAAAAAAAAAGTGCAACAACTCTATGAGATTGCCTATTCAAAAATTATCATGTTCAGGAAAATCCTCACTGCCTGACAAATTTTAATGACCCTCAGTCTTATATTACTATATTATCTCATGACTTAGTTCAGAGAGCATAAGCATTTTCATGAAGTAATATGTAACTCCCACTCTCCAATCCCTGAAAACTGATTTCCTACCAGCACTGGGATGGGCTGTACAATTTGTGGTGTGCTATATGGTCCTGCTGTTGCCCTGTCACCCAGGCCATGGCTGATCAGAGTAGGATCCACCCGATGTAAGATACCAACCAGATTCCCATCTGGAAATGGCACTGGGGTTCAGTGAGGCAGAATAGTCATGATTAAGAACATGTATTCTGGAGATAGATTGATTGGGACTAAATTCCCTATTTACTGTTCATTTGCTATGTGAATTTGGACAAGTCACTGCCTTCTCTACCTCAATTTTGTTATCTGTACAGTGGAAATAAACTTCATCACTTAGATAGAATTGTTGTTGCTGTTGTTGTTATGTGCCGTCAAGTCGGACCCTACTCATAGCAACCCCTCCTTGGGTTTCCAAGGCAGTATCACTACGGAAGTAAATTGCCCCATCTTCCTTCCTAGGAGTGGCTGGTGGGTTTGAACCACCAGACTTCTGATTAGCAGTCAAGTGCCTTCAGCACTACGCTACCAGAGTTCCTTAGATAGGATTAAGAGACTCAATACAACATGTAAATTGCTTAGACTAGCATCTGGAATGTGGTAAGCACTTTCCAAGGGTTAGCTAATTTATAATCTTGATTGGTCATTTGAATTAGGGAGCTGTAGATTTTAGAATGGAAGCCATCATTGCGGGATGGTCATCTTCAGTCTTGGACCTGAGTAAGGAGAGAAAGCCAGTCTGTAGACTGAGAAGAGAGAAACAGAATGCAGAGAGAAAGTAAAGCAGGAGATCTAAGTCCCAGAGAAACAGACAGACAGAGCACGTGCCTTGGTTTGTCATGGCTTTCTAGCCCCTGGTTCTGGTCTTTCCTAAAACCAACCATTTAGCCTATTGGGTTTTGTGAGATACCCCTGTGTCCTTATAGGGAACGTCTATATTTTTGTTTTACACTGGTTTACGTGACTTTCCATTACTTTTAAGCAAGGATCCTTGACTCAAATGGTTAATTCCCTTTGGACCTCAGTTCCCTTTGAACACAGATTTCCAAGAAATCAGCACAAAAAGAAAAGCTCAAGGGAAAGCCACTGCATATTCTTTTTCTTTTCTTTCAGGTTTACCTTCTTTTTCTCAGAATAAAAGATGCCACCACTTAGACTCATTCTATTACTAGCAAAGAACATTTGTGTTCTCCATTCACAACTTCTAAACCAAGGGACTTTCACAACAGCCAAAATTTATTTCTTTTCCCCTATATAAACATGGCTTTAGAGTTAAAATGCATCTTCTAACTCTGCTGTATTCAATGGTCCAAAAAACAGTGCCCTCTCCCTCAGTCTCTGATGGTATTAGAGGCAAGGCCCCAATGGGATGCAAAGCTCACACATTATTTGGTATTTTCCACTGCCAAATCCAAGTCCACAGACTCAACCTGCTAAATCCTTTGACTTCAGTCATGAAAAATGACACACATTACCATGCCTCATAACACATCTTCTAAAACCTTTCCAAAAAACCAGCCGGCAGGCAGCCCTGCCAGCCTCACCACAGACACCATCATTTTTTCCCCTTCCCTGTCTGGCTCTAGTTTTTGGAACAGAGATGAAACTTAACCTTCCCAAACAAAGACTGTTTACTAGGCAACTTAGGGCAAGTAATTAGCTCACACACCATAAGGTGCCACAGAGCTGTTTTCAGATCTCTTCCAAATATAGACTTTTTTTTTTTTTAATTCTTCCCCCTTGAAATTTGCCCTTTGCTCTAGCAACTCACAATCATTTACCACTGAATTAAGAAACTACACTTATTGAAAGAGTAAAATATTTAAAACCTCTTTCAGGGGATGGTCAGACAACCTCATAAATCATGTTCTCCACACTGGTGAGTTTGGGATGGGAAGGTCCTGTGTTGACACATTTAGAAGTCATTGGGGTGCTGTGGTTTCACAGCTATGAGGGAAACTCGAACTTGTTGAAGTTGGAGCTTACTTGTATTTTTATTTATTGAATTAATGAAATCTTGGCAACAAACTCTGTTTTACTTTAGACAAGATGTGATATTTTTTTCTTTGCTCCCATGTACCTCGTCTTCTTCCCTGCCCCTCCCAAATAGACATTTTTATAAATGTTTCAAACACTGGAAAAGCTTCCTGGGCAGCCAAAGTGAATCTTAATAAAATCACGATGAACCAATCAATATGGGGAGATGTGGCTTCCATTAAAATTGACATTTGGGTGTTAGAAGAAGAAGAAGAAAGAAACAGCATTAAAGTAAATATTTTGAATGTGTTTACATGGCTGCTGGGTCCTAAGTGCTTGCACATTTATCAATCTATATGTCAGCCTGACTGGAGGTGTTTAAACACCACAGATCTGCAGAATCCAGCCAGCTTAGCTTATAGATTTCCTTAGTTTGGGGGAAGACTCTACCATTCTAATGTGTGTTTGTGTGTGTGTGTAAACTAGTGATTCAACAACAACAAAAATCATCATAGTTTAGTGCAGAGGTTTTCCGATCCGGCTAGAAGCTAGAATCATCTGGGGAGCTTTTGAAAGCCTCCAGGCATCTGGAGTTTTAAAAAGCTCCCCAGTGTATCAGTTAAGATCTCAGTGGGGAAATCAGCGATGTACTCAAATTGGGTAACTTGAAGTAAGTTTCATAAAGGGACTATTTACAAAGGACCAGGCAAAGTGAAAACAAAGCGGAAGGGATGAAGCAGTACCTCGGGTCTGGAAACGACAGAGTGCTGTTTCCACCTCTAGCCTCCACCAAAGGACCAGTAGAGGAGGTCACCTGTGAGGGCTGTGGTGATCCGTGAAAGATCTAGCCAACTCCCAGAGAGCTCACGTGAAGGAAACCAGGAAGAAGTATCTTAGTCACATTCTCCTCTGCCCCTCCTTTCTTCTGCTAGTGCTCCTTACTGACCAAACCCAGTTAGAAGTCGGAAGCTAAGGGAGCCTTTTGATGCAGGCTGTTGTTGTTGTTATGTACCGTGGAGTCGGACCGACTCATAGTGACCCCTCCTTGGGTTTCCGAGGCAGTATCACTACGGAAGTAGATTGCCCCATCTTCCTTCCGAGGAGTGGCTGGTGAGTTTGAACCGCCAGCCTTCTGGTTAGCAGTCAAGTGTCTTAGGCACTATGATGCAGGCTAGGGATAGTCAAAGTGAAAAAAAGAGTGGAGACTGGATCTAGAAGGCTAGTTGGAAGTTGTCCACCCTTTTCTAAAGGAAAAAAAAAAAAGTATTTTGATGCTGTACCTTTATGCCATTTCCCCCTCACTAGATCAGTCTATGGAAGCTCTGGTAGTGTAGTGCCTAAGGAGGGGTCGCTATGAGTCAGGTCCGACTCGACGGCACATAACAACAACAACAACAACAACAGATCAGTCTATAGCACTATGACCTAAATCAAAGTGTGTCTCTAGTACTCTGCTTATGTGTTTCAGGTGCCCCTTGAAGTGAGGTGGTGTAGAGACAAATGGTGGCCTCTAGTCCCATTCCCCAGTATAGTTCACAATAAAGAAAGAAACTAAAAAAAAAAAAAAGAAAGAAACCAGAAAACTCACTGCTGTCGAGTCTATTCTGACTCATAGTGACCTTCTTTGGGGTTTCTGAGGCAGTAAATCTTTACGGAAGTAGATTGCCACTCCTTCCACGGAGTGGCTGGTGGGTTTGAACCAACCTTCTGGTTAGCAGTCAAATGCCTTAGGGCACTATGCCACCAGAGCTCCTTAAAGAAAGAAGGCATGTGTTAAATTCTTCTGGACAGTGCTCTTATTTCTCTTAGGCTTAACCAAAACAAGCCCCATTGCCATCGAGTAGATTCTGACTCTGAAGAGACCGTAGAGAATAAAATAGAACTGCCTTACATAAGGTTTCCAAGTCTGTAAATCTTTATGGAAACAGACTGCCACAACTTTCTCCCATGGAGTAGCTGATTGGTTCAGATCACTGATTTTTCAGTTAGCAGCTGAACACTTTGACCACTGTGCCACCAGAAATCCTAATCTCTTAGGCTTGTTACATGCATTTCTAAAGGACTGAGTATCTAGATCAGTGTGTATGTTCATAGCAAAGAAAGAAATTATATGACTATATATACACACATAGACCATGTCAGCAAGGATATAAGAAATGAGGTAAAAAATATATACCTATCTACCCATGTATAAGGAGCATTGGTGGCTCAGTGCCTAAGTCATTTGACTGCTAACCAGAAGGCTGGTGGTTCAAACCCACCAGCCACTCCTCAGAAGAAAGGTTGGGCAATCTACTGCCCTGATATCGCCTGGGAAGCTCAAGGAGGGGTCGCTCTGCATCGGATCTGACTTATGGCAGTGTGTTTTTGTTTATTTCTTTTTTTTTTTTTTTTTTAACCCATGTATACATATCAAAGACATATTTACATATATATTTTTAGTATGTCTCAGGTTTACAACCTCTCTATTATCATTCTTCAAATTTAAATACGTGTGCTTCTGCAGGCCGGCCTTGCCAAGGTCCACTCCACCATATGCTATCTTTCAACAAAGTACAAAAGAACAGACTTTGTGGCAGATAAGCAAAATCCACTATTGTTGTATTTATGCAACATATGAAAAAGCTATCATTCTCCATTTTTTTTTCCCCAACCTATAAAACAGAATTTTATTTTCTTATTTATTTTGTGATTCACTTTTCTTTTTTAAAAAATAATTTATTTCTTTGTTGTTATCATTGAGAAGATAGTTTTATTTTAATAATAAGTAAAGATGCATCTGCTGAGAGATTTATTCTCTCACCTTATGACCATCAGGTAGCTTTTGGAGAGTTTTAGAGGTTCATGTGTTCACAGTTCAGAAAAAAGAGAGGTCAATAGGAAGAGTGGTCACAGAGGACTTCAAGGAGTCTTGTAGGATGTGTGTGAACATTTTCACATCCATTTTATGTCAAGTTCTCTGAGGCCAGTTCTCATCTCTCTAGGGAAAGAACAAATATCACCTTAGACATGGAGAGTTTAGAGGGTGTCTTTTAAATGACTATACTCTAAACACTTCATTCAGTAAATATTTGTATATTAATAAATATGCATTATGCTTTGTGCTAAGAGATGGGGAATGTTGATTAAAATACATCTTATAAACAAATGATAGTTATTGAAATAGTGAAATAATTGATATAATGTGCACTTAACATAAAGAACAGTGGGAGTAGAGAAAGGATTTTTATTTCTGATTGAGATGAAGAGGAAAATTTTCATAAAGAGAAATGCTTTGAGCGGAGACTTGGAAGATGAGTAAGATTTTTTAACTGATACACAAGAGGACAGGGCATTTCAGACAAAAAAAAAATGCAAAAATACAGAGGTATGAACTAGAGCAACTGGTACATATCTACAGGGAAAGGTAGTAAGAGTGAAGCTGGCTTGGTATGCAGCAGTCAGATCATGATGGGTCTTAACTGTCATATTGAGGAGTTTGTATTTTGCCCAGTGTTTTCTGTGGGACTGAAACAATTGTTCACATACTCCCAGGAATACGCACATGCATGTTGTCTTCAAAATGTTATGCTAAACACGATATATCTTCCTGAAGTACCAATTTTACTAGAAATATTAGGGGATATGTTTTTATTTATTTTATTCACTTATTTATTTTTATACTTGGTTATTTTTACATGTATTACCTTTTCAGAAAATTTGGAAAAGTAAAATATATTCAATTTATACATGGTGACTAATTAGAAATTTTCATACTTTTATTGTATGATGAACCCAGTTGAATAACTGAGGCACTTGAACTGAAAGGCATTAATGTCTGTCTTTTTGTTTTGGGCTGTTGTTTGGGATTTCTTATTGTTGTTGTTAGGTGCCATCAGTTCGTTCCAATTCATAGCGATGTTATGTACAACAGGAACACTGCCCAGTCCTATTCCAGCCTCATAATCATTCCTTGCTTAAGTTCATTGCAGCAGTCACTGTGTCAATACATCTCATTGATGGTCTCCCTCTTTTACACTGACCTTGTACTTTGCCAAGCATGATACCTTTGTTTAAGTACTAGTCCCTCTTGAAAACATGACCAAAGTACAAAAGACATAGTCTTGCCATTCTTGCTTCTGAGGAGCATTCTGGGTGTACTTCATCCACGTCAACTTTGTTTGTTCTTCTGATAGTCCATGGTATATCCAATATTCTTCACCACACCATAATTCAAATGCATCAATTCTTCCTGGATCTTCCTTGTTCATTGGACAGCTCTCACATACGTATAAGACCATTGAAAATACCATGGTTTGAATCAGTTGCACCTTAGTCTTAACAGGGATATCTTTGCTCTTTAACACTTTAAACAAGTCTTTTGCAGCAGATTTGCCTGATGCAATACATCATTTGACTTCTTGACTGCTGCTTCTATGGACATTGAATGGGTCCAAGTAAAATTAAATCTTTGACAGCTTCAATCTTTTCTCCAATTATCAGGATGTTGCTTATTTGTCTAATTGTGAGGATTTTTGTTTTCTTTATGTTCAGGTGTTGGTCTGTTCCACAGTCAGCCCCTGGCCTTATTTTAATTGATTATATTGACTGAGATTTCTTAAACAGTAAATACTGGCAAAGCTAATTTTGTGAATTGGGAATTAGCAATTGAAAAAAAGATGGTCATAAATCTGCCCAACTTCTTTTCATGTTTATACTTTATTAAATATTTTTTAATCAAAATTTAAATGTGCTCTTACTCCCACTTGGAAGAAACTCACTTCCCTAATAACTCAGAAAACTCCAAAATTAAGCAAGAGCAGGTTGTGAGTAATTTTAGTGGCATTCTTTACATTTATAAATTGTAATAATTTTAAAATACACTTTTGCCCAGAAAGCATATACTCGAATCTAGTAAAAATACATAAAATGAGGTAAGAAATTAAAAACATCCTAAAATTATTGAGAATTGGGAAAGACTTTTTCTGAAGCCCTACACAGGAATTTGATAATGAAGATGATAATGGTAGTCCTAAAAGTGTATCATGTACTTAGATGATGCTTAAGACAATGGATTCATTGTTAAGAAGGTAAAATTTAGCATAACTCTTGATATTTCTTATTATAGAAAGGTATCAATTATAGCATCAGAACAGAATAGCTCTTAAGGAAATATCAAAAACATATTGTATACTGGTGAAAGAACAATAAATCAGGAATATATATGAACAATGAGTATGTATATACCTAACAACGTTGCTTTCCATGTACAAATGGCAATGGACAGAGTAGTAGAAAAATTGGATTCAATAGTAATTAGAGATTTCAACTCATCAGTCTCAGATACAGAGAGATCAAATATATTAAATATAGGTAAAGACATAAAAGATGGGAAAAATATGACAATACACTCAACAAATGCATATGTATAGAACTTTGTACACAACATCTAGAGAAAAGACACTGTCTTTTTGGAACATTCACATGAAACACTCACAAAACAGAATTTTGACAAAAATCAAATATATTCTAGAACACAAAGAAAATACCCATATATTTTTTAAGATTAACATTTAAAGATTACGCACTTTGGTTATAATCCAATAAATTTAAAAATTATAAAATACATACTCCTGAATAGCCCTCAAGAGCAAAAGATAATGATAAGGAAAATTGCAAAATACTTAAAACTGAGTAAAAATGAAAAACACATATAATTTGGTGAAACTAGATAAAGTAGTATTTACAATGAAATGTATAGCTTTAAATATGTTTGTCAAATTGAAAGAATAAATAATATAACTCAAGAAGACATATAATAGAAAATTTATTAACTTATTCAATTCATGAAAAAATATAAAATACAAAAATTGGAGCAAGAAGAAAGAGAACCTATGCTACGTATACAAGAATAACTTCAAACTAAATGAAGTTGGATTATATGAAAAAGAACATGGCATCAGGATTGGAGGAAGACTCATTAACAACCTGTGATACACAGATGATACAAATTTGTGAAGATGAAGCACTTACTGATGAAAATTAAAGACTACAGTTTGCAGTATGGATTATACCTCAATATTAGAAAACAAAAATCCTCACAAATGGTCCAATAAACAGCTTCACAATGGATGGAGAAAAGATTGAAGTCCTCAAGGACATCATATTGCTTGGCTCTATAATCAACACCAATGGAAGAAGCAGTCAGGACATCAGATGTGTATTGCACTGAACAAATCTGCTGCAAAAGACCTCTTCCAAGTGATGAAGAGCAAAGATGTTTCCTTAAAGGCTGAGGCGCGCCTAACCCAAGCCATGGTATTTTCAATCTCCTCTTGTGCATGTGAGAGCTGGACAATGAATAAGGAAGACCAAAGAAGAGTTGATGTTTTGACTTGTTGGAGAAGAATGCTAAGAGTACTATGGACTGTTAAAAGGACTAACAAATCTGTCTTGGAAGAAGTTTAGCCAGAATGCTCCTTGGAAGCAAGAATGGCCAGACTTCATCTTACCTACTATGGTCATGTTGTCAGAAGGGACCATTCCCTAGGGAATCACGCCTGGTAAAGTGGAGGGTCAATGAAAAAAGGAAGATCCTCAGTGAGATGGAGTGACACAATGGCTGCAACAATGGTCTCAGGGATAGCGAGGATCATGAGTCTGGCACAGGACCAGGCAGTGTTTTGTTCTGCTGTCCATAGGGTTGCTATGAATCAGAGACAACTCGATGGCACCTAACCACAACAACAACAACAAATGAAAATAAAAATTAGAGATTTATAATCTCCAAAATTTATCCAGGCATAAGAAATTTCTTCTATGCCTTTGGAAAAGTAGCCCTTATGTTTTAAATATTGGTACATAAAATAAAGAAGGAAGGAAAACTGTCCAATCATTTTAGAATTTAATTCCACAATCGATTTCACAAGAAAATTATAAAACCATTTTTTGAAGTTGACATGAAAATTCCATAAATTATTAATCAAACAAATCCAAGCATGTATTAAAAAATAATTTATCATGACCAAGTAGATTCATCTCACAAGTGGACAATGGTGTGACAAAAGAAATTCTAGCAATGTAATACACTATACTTATAGATTGTTGTTGCTGTTGTTGTTATGTGCCGTAGAGTTGGCCCTGACTCATAGCAACCCCTCCTTGGGTTTCTGAGGCAGTATCACTATGGAAGTAGATTGCTCAACCTTCCTCCGAGGAGTGCCTGGTGGGTTTGAACTGCCAGCCTTCTGGCTAGCAGTCAAGTGCCTTAGGCAATACACTACCAGAGCTCCTATTTGTAGATTATATTTATAAATTAATTTAATTTATAGATTAAAGGAGTAAAATTGCATGATCATCTCAATATATGTAGAAAAATATTGTATGAGGCTCAACACCACTTTTCTGGTTTTGAAGAAACAAACAAAGAAAAAGGACAGAATGTCCCACTTTCAGACAAAACTGAGTTACTGAGATTGGAATTCCCCTCCCACCATAAGCAAATAGCACAATCAGATAAAATATATGAAACAATGGCTTATGGACATTTAGAAACAGACAGCATGTGATTTGATTTCTGACAGAAGGGAAACAAATATGACCTTCCCAAAGTGGCAGTTTCCAGACTACAGGATAGGGAGGGGATTCAAACAGAATCCAGTAGTCTTATTGATTAGAAGAGACAGAGAGACAGAGAACACAATTTGGAGAGGTCGATGTGGCTTGATTTTGCAGGGCAGAGTTCACTTCTGGAAAGGATAGTTATTACCCAGAGATAGAAAGAGAGAGGACTAGATATCTTCAAAAGATCTCCTCAGATCTTTGACTAACTTGATTTGTACATGCAGGAGAGAAAGCTATGTGAGACCAGGGAAAGAATCCCTAGAAAAATGTAGGCAGTACAGCCCCTAGATGTCATTACAGAACTGAGATATTTTTTATTTCTCCGTGCAGAACAAAAAGATATTGAAATACTCAGGGCATTGGACAGAATCCTCTATAGGGTATTGCCTTAATAATGGAGCTGATGTAGTCTGAGATTAAAGGCTGCTCTGGACCTGCTCTATCAAAGCTTTAAAGGAAGCCTCAAAATAATCCCCCAGATTACAGTTCACTATAAATAAGCACAAGGCCAACACCATCTAAAAGAAGTCACCAAAATTCAGCAATCGACAACATAAAATCTACGGTGCTTGTTTAAACCAATTAAAAATTACTTATTGGATATTTACCTAAGAGTAATAAAAACATATGTCCACACAAATGGTGGTTGTTGTTGTTAGGTGCTGTCAAGTCATCTCTGACTCATAGTGACTCTCTATACAACAGAACAAACACTGCCCAGTCTTGTGCCAGCTTCATGATCTTTGCTATATCTGAGCCCATCATCGCAGCCACTGTGTCTACCCTTCTCATTGAGGGCCTTCCCCTTCTTCATTGACTCTCCACTTTACCAAACATGATATTCTTCTCCAGGGAATGGTTTCTTCTCACAACATGACCAAAGTAGGTGAGAAAAAGTCTGGCCATTCTTGCTTCCAAGAAGCATTCCAGCTGCTCTTCTTCCAGGACAGCTATGTTAGTCCTTTTAGCAGTCCATGGTATTCTCAGCATTCTTCTCCAACACCAAAACTCAAAAGCATCAACTCCACACAAATATTTGTCCTCAAATATTCAATGAATTTTAGTCAAGACAACAAAATACTGAAAACAAAACCCAATGTTCATCAGTATGGTAAATGGATAAACAGAGAGTGTATCCACAATGAACTAGTACTCAGCAATAAAAGGAGCCAATTGTTAAGGCAGGAGCTCTGGTGCTGTAGTGAAGACATTTGACTGCTTAACAGAAGGCTGGTGGTTCAGATCCACCAGCCACTCCTTGGTAGTGATACCGCCTCAGAAACCCAAGGAGGGGTGGCTATGAGTCAGATCTGACTCCACGGCAATGAGTTTGGCTTTGGTTTACTGTTAAGGCATGCAACTATATTATGAATCTCAAAAGCATTATGATAAATGAAGGAAGATAAAGCCAAAAGACATCATATTATATCAATTCATTTATACAAAATTCTAGAAAAGAATAAATTATAGTAATAGAAATCTGATCAGTGGTTTCTGATGCAAGGGCTTGGGGAAGAGATTGAATATGAAGAGATATAAGAAAACTTTGAGAAGAAAGAAAAATTTCTGTATCACAATTTAGGTGAAAAGTACATTATAGGGATTCAAAATGGAGTCTCATCAGTAAGCACCACACTATTTCCCTCTAACATCTTAGTGCTTGAAAACCTAGGTACAGCAGTTTGAATTAGGGATTTTGGTGCTCTGAACAACTCACTGAATCAGACTGCACCAAACACAGAAGAGCGGAATTAGAGGAAAGTCACAGGGAGATTATTTAAGAAAGAGCTTTCTGGTGGAGGATGGATGGGCAGCCGAGAGAGGCAATTGGAAACTTCCCTGGGGCAGTCACTGACTGGTGGGCAAGGGTGGCAACCTGAGATCCCCGTGAGCCAAAAAAGAAGACACCCTATATCAGCATACCAGCGACCACTCCAATATCCCAGCGGACAGCCCCAGGGATCTGCCTCCAGCACCTGATTTTGTCAGTAATTTGGGTCATCTGGGTGCAGGCAGGCATGTGCACCACTGCTGAGACTCAAGCGGAGAGCTGACTGTTGTGCCAGGAAGGCAAGCTCCCTCCCCTCTCAGCGGGTCACTGAGTGGGCTTGGGTTAGCCTGTGAGACATCGTGCTTATCTTTGTCATGGATATCGGAACCACACTTTACTAGCAGGTACTCCCTTGACTCAAACACAGCTGAAATTGCATGCATCTTTGGCGCCGCAGGCAGGTGGTATCACAGACAAACTCCAGAGCCATTAGCAGTCTGGCGGGATTGCACCAGTGCCATGGGCAGACAGGGCAGGGAGAGAGAGGAAGACATGGCTGAGCGTGGTCCTGGGAATTTGCCTTGAATCGGCTCTTTGGTGCTGAGGGGCCTTGGAAGTGGGGTCTTTGAGTGTGCCTGAGCCTGGCGGAAAGTTATGACTCCCTAACAACAGGAATCTTTCCTGAGATTGACCCACAGTCTAGTAAATAAAAATATCATCAATAGCCTTCACAAAGCCTTAGAAACCAACCCAAGAAACACCAAGCTTTCCTTCTTTTGCTCCCACTTTCTCCACCAATAACTTCACTCATTCAATAGAAGAAACCATATTAAGCTAATTACCATAAAACCTCCCACTTCAAACTCTAAACCCTCTTTATGACAAACAGAAACATATCCACATTCCACACAGTGATTCCACCATCGCAAAGAAAACAGCAGAGCAACCCAACATACCTGAATCAATAATAAAATAAAATACCCCAGCTTCACCTTTTCAAAACATTAGACCATAAAACCAAGACAAAACAAATCAACACGTAACCAGCAGCTACAGACAGCCTAAAGAGACAGTGCTCTACCAGATTTCAGGGGCTTAAGAAAAAGTTCTGCTTTCCAGTAACCCCAAGAACTCTCCAGACGTGCCCAACTGAAAAGGTCCTAGTTTACAACTTTTTGTTTTTTCTTTCTCTTCTTTTCCTTTTTTCTTTTTCTCATGGTTAACCCTGTTCCTTGTTGGATTTTTTTTTTTTTTGCATTTTTCCCATATTTTTCTTCATTATTCTCCTTCTCTACCTTTTTTCTCTTAGTGCCCTATCCCCAGATATTGCAGGTTTTCCTGTTTTCTTCTTCTTTTCTCCCGTTTTTCTTTTTTTGGGTTACTGTTCCTGTGTGATTTCATGGTGTAATTTTTGTCCATGTGCTTTTAGTTTTTTGATGGTTATTCAGTTGTAATTTTTGCCTAACTGAGTGGGCAACAGCAACAGTCCCCCTGAGATACAAGTACACTCAAACCTCCTGCAACTTCACTTACTGAGCAAGAACCAGCACCTCCCTCTCCACTAACGGGCCAATGGTAAAAAACCACCAAGAAGAGCCTGAATTACCTTTGACTGTTCTTCACAAACAATTAACAGAGATCTTAATATAATACCATGATGCCTTGGAGACAACAGACCATTAGAGTCCACACAAAGAAGCAGGATAAAGTGGTAGAAACAAGGGAAAAGGATACAGACCCAGAACACATCCCTGAGGAAGAAGCAGCATTGGAACTCTCTGATAAGGAATTCAAAGAATTATACTTAGGTATCTTTAAATGATTGAGAGACAGACCAAAGAAAACACAGAAAAAACCCTAGAAGAATTTTGGAAGAAAATACAAGAACAAAATTACAAAATAAATGAAAAATTAGAAATGATTCTAAATCTACAGGTAGAAATTCAGAAGATTAATACTAAATTGTTAGAAATAGATAACACATTGCAAGGGCAAATGGGTAGAATTGAAGCGATGGAAGACAGAATTAATGAAATTGAAGACAAATACCTAAATACTTCTTTGGAAAGGGATCAGTCAGAAAAAAAATCAAAGCAAAATGAAGAAAGCCTAAAGTTCATGGGGGATTCCATCAAAATAAATAATCTATGTGTCATTGGAATTCAAGAACAGGAAGAGAAAAATAAAACCACTGAGAAAATTGTCTAAGATTTGCTGGAGGAGAACTTCCCTGAGATGATGAAAGAGGAGAATATATCCATTCAGGAAGTCCAACGAAGACCAAACAGGATAGACCCCAAAAGAAAATCACCAAGACATATCATCTTCAAACTCACCAAAACCAAGGACAAAGACAGAATCTTGAAAGCACTACAGGAAAAACAAAAAGTTATCCACAAAGGACAGCCAGTAAGAAAAGCTCTGATTTCTCAGCAGAGACCATGCAAGTGAGAAGGCAATGGGATGGTATATATACCCTGAAAGAGAAAAATTTTCAACCAAGAATTATATACCCGGCAAAATTGTCCCTCAAATATGATGGTGAAATTAGGAGATTTC
>NW_006921652.1:2230442-2232077 GCF_000298275.1 Orycteropus afer afer
AAATGGCAACTGTAAGAGAGCAGGAGTGGCAATATTAATTTCTGATCAAATTGACTTTAAGACAAAAACCACCATAGGAGACAAGGAAGGACATTATATAATGATTAAAAGATCAATTGAACATGAAGATGTAACCATAATAAATATCTATGGACCCAATAAAAGAGCCCCAAAATACATAAATCAGACTTTAAAAGAGTTAAAAAGCCAAATAGATGACTCCACAGTCATAGTGGGAGATTTTAATACACCATTCTTTGAAAGATAGAACAATTAGAAAGAAACTCAACAAAGATACAGGAGAGCTAAATAATACACTCCACCAACTTAGCCTTATAGACATCTACAGAGCACTTCACCCAACAGCAGCACAATATACATTCCTCCCCAGCGCACATGGAACATTTTCCATGACAGACCATATATTAGGCCATAAAGCACGCTTTAATAAATTTAAAAACATTGAAATACTGCAAAGCATCTTCTCAGATCATAAAGCTATCAAATTAGACATAACAATAGAATGATCAACAGAAAAAGAGTAAACACATGGAAACTGAACAGTATCCTTCTAGAGAAAGACTAAGTAAGAAAAGAAAGAAAAATTGAAATTCAAAAATTCCTTGCATCAAACGAGAATGAAAAGACAACATATGAAAATATTTGTGACACAGCAAAAGCAGTGATCAGAGGCCAATTTATAGCAATAAATGCACACATCAAAAAAAGAAGAAAGAGCCGAAACCAACACTTTAAACCAACATCTCCAACAATTAGAAAAATAACATCAAGAAAAGCCCACAGTTACCAGAAGAAAGGAAATAATAAAGATACAAGCAGAAATCGATGAAACAGAAAATAGAAGGGTAATAGAAAAAATCAACAAGACCAGAAGTTGGTTTTTTGAAAAGATCAATAAAATTGACAAACCACTGAAAAATTTAACAAAGGAAAAGAGGGAGAGAATACAAATAACATGAAAAAGAAACAAAATGGGTGGCATCACAACGGAACCAACTGAAATAAAAAGGACAATATCAGGATACTATAAAGAACTGTACTCCAACAAATTTGAAAATCTGGAAGAAATGGACAGATTTCTAGAAACACACCATTTACCTAAACTAACACAAACTGCTGTGGAAAAGTTGAACAGGTCCATCACATCACAAAAGAAGAAATTGAACAGGTCATCAAAAAATTACCAATTAAAAAAGTCCTGGCCCAGACAGTTTCACCGGAGAATTCTACAAAACATTCAGAGAAGATCTGATACCAATTCTACTCAAACTATTCCAAAACATAGAAAAGGATGGAATCCTCCCTAACTCATCTTATGAAGCAAGCATAACCTTGCTACCAAAACTAGGTAAAGACATCACTCAAAAGAAAAACTACAGACCAATATCCCTCATGAATATAGATGCAAAAATCTACAACAAAATCCTAGGCAACAGACTCCAACAACATATCAAGGAAATCATTCATTATGACCAAGTGGGGTTCATATTAGGTATGCAAGGATGGTTCTACATTAGAAAAACAATCAACATCATCCACCACATAAATAAAACAAAGGAGAAGAACCACATGATCATATCAATTGATGCAGAAAAGGCATTTGATAAAATCCAA
>NW_006921652.1:2234974-2236467 GCF_000298275.1 Orycteropus afer afer
ATAGTCGCAGAGGACATCAACTCAACTGGCATAACGTACTACACAAAACATTGTTCCACCTCCTACTGTGGCGAGTAGCACCTGGGATCTTAAAAGCTTGCAAGCTGCCATCTAGATGCAACGAGGGGTCTTTCCACATCCAGAGCCAAGAAGAATGAAGAAAACCAAAAATTCATGGAAATGACTAGTCCTAGCGACCTGTACACCATCCGATCTGCAGCCTATATGACTATGAGACCAGAAGAACTAGATGATGCACGGCTACTACTGTCAACCACTTGGAAGAGGATCTATGTAGGAGATCCTGGATAGACAGGGAGAACAATGTGGAACAAAACTCAAAATCATTTGGCAAAAAAAAAGGTGGGGAGGGAACAGGTTTGCTGGCTTAAAAGAGCCTGGTGGAACTACTGAGACTATGGCCCCTACGTGCCCTTCAGGACTCAAATTGAACGTACGCCTGCGGCTTCCAGCCAAACAATAGACAGGCATATGAATTGAACATTTACCTGAGGTAGATACACTCCTTGGAGAGAACAAGCATGGGAGAAAGAAGGGTTGCTTATGCACAGGGGGACAGTTCAGGGGGCAGGATTGCATGGAGGAATGGACACTGAGAAGAGGTAATTATCAGGAGGAGGTAGGAGGGGAACTGTTGCATTGTGGTAAATTATGGTCAATATCATGAGACAAAGTGTATGTGAACAGCTGAATAGAAAGTGTATTTGCTCTGTAAATTTTCACCCAAATCACAATAAAAAGAAAAAAAAAGGTAATTATAGTATACATTTGTCAAAACTAAAAAAATGTATACTTAAAAAAATTACAGGTATGCATACAAGTTTAAAATTATAAACTTTACCCAGAAGAAAGATCAATCAAGAGAAACAGACCAAAGAAATAACAGAAATGATAGAACTAGCAAATAAGAACTTTAAGACAGCTTTTATAAATATATTCCATATATTTAAGAATGTAGAGGAAAACATGACCATGATGTGTGCAGAAATGGACACAGTAGAACCTCTGTAAATGAATATTAAAATATGTTAAATGAAAACTAAACTTGACAAAATGTACTTCTGATTAGACACTGCAGAAGAATGAGCAGTGCACTTGAACACATACTCAATAAAAACTACTCAATAGAAAGAATAAGAAGCAAAATGACTGGAAAATAAAGAAACAAGACACTAGCGACTGGTAAGGAAATATTGAGTCACCTAAACATAAGTGGAGTACAGAAGAAAAGATTACTTATAAGCAGAAAAAGAAAAAGAAAAATATAACAACTACAGAAATAACAGCTGAAAGATTAAAATTTATTAAAATAAATTTAAGAATAAATAAATAAATGCAAAGATCCAAGAAGCACAACAAACTGTATTCGGAATAATTATGAAGAAAAGAATACCAGGGAGGCGGGGCAAGATGGCGGACTAGGCAGAAGGATTGCACAGACCCTCTTCAACAAAGAAAAGGGAAACCAATTA
>NW_006921652.1:2236567-2237790 GCF_000298275.1 Orycteropus afer afer
CAATACACATTTCATGAAAAACAAGGAAGTCAGAAAACAGTGGAGACACATTTTAAAGTACAAAAAGAGCAAATATATGTATAGAAGGAGAGAGAAAATTCCCTACAAGGCAGAAATATCTCTCACAATTAGAGGAGAATTAAACACTTTAAACAAAGAATAAGAACATTTATTGCCAACAGACATACATTGTAAATATTGCTAAGAAGTTCTTTAGGAAGACGGAAAAGGACATCAAGATAGCAATTCAGATCTACACAAAGGAATAAAGATCCCTAGAAATGTTAAATATGGCAGTAGATCTATAAGATAGTTATCAAAATTTTAAAGCCCTTTAAAAGATATTCAGCTGTTTAAAGCAAGTATTTATGGTTAGTAGCATATGTAGAAGAAAAATATGTGAAAATATTAGCACAAATGAAAGGAAGACAGAAATGAGAATATATTAGGTAAGATTTTTACACTATTCTTGAAGTGGTATAGTATTATTTAAAGGTAAAATGTAATAAGCTAGTGATGTATATTTTAAAACCTAGAGAGACAAATAAAACAAAAATTATGGTTAATAAGTCAGTGCAGTGGATAAAATGAAAGGAATGCAGCAAATGATGAAAAAGCAAATAAATAGTAGATAAGACAGAAAAAGAATAGCAAGATAATAGATTTCAACACAGTATCAATTATTATTGTGTTGTTAAGTCCTATTGAGTTGATTTTGACTCACAGTAACCCCATGTGACAGACTAGAATTGCCCCATAGGGTTTTCTTGGCTGTCATCTTTACAGGAGCAGATTGCCAGGTCTTTCTCTCAAGGAGCTGCTAGGTAGATTTGAACTGCCAATCTTCTGGTTAGTGTTGTTGTTGTTAGGTGCCATCGAGTCACTTCCTAGTCATAGGGACACCATGCACAGCAGAATGAAACACTGCCCGATCCCGTGCCAGCTCCATGATTCTTGCTATACTTGAACCCATTGTTGCAGCCACCGTGTCAATCCATCTCGTCGAAGGCCTTCCCCTCTTTCGTTGACCCTCCACCTTGCCAAGCATGACACCCTTCTCCAAGGAATGGTCCCCTCTGGCAACATGACCAAAGTAGGTGAGATGAAGTCTGGCTATCCTTGCTTCCAAGGAGCATCTTGGCTGCACTTCCTCCAGGACAGATTTGTTAGTTCTTTTGGCAGTCCATGATACCTTCAGCATTCTTCGCCAGCACCACAACTCA
>NW_006921652.1:2238800-2247034 GCF_000298275.1 Orycteropus afer afer
TAGCTGTCTTCCAAATCTCTTGGCATAACTGAGTGAGTGCCTCCAATGGGGCATTTGTTTGTTGAAATATCTCAATGGGTATTCTGTCAATTCCTGGAGGTTTATTCTTTGCCAATTCCTTCAATTCCTTCTGGTTAATAGTCAAGTGTTTAACAGCTGTGACACCAGAGTTCCTTAGAAGTAGAGAAGAGGGGAGGATGGAATCATCCTCTGGGAAAAGGCTCTCTTGCCTCATGGAGAACATGTCTGATAAAGTTAAAATAAGTACTTACATAAAATATAAATGGTTCACATATATAAAATAATAGGCTGTCAGTTTGAATGAAAAGATGAGAACCAAGTATATGCTGCTACAAAAACTCACTTTACATACAAACCAAAATTTGAAAAAACTTTCCAAAGATGGAAAAAGACAAAACTTTCAAAAACTAAACATAAGAAAGCTATCATAGCTAAATTAATATTAGACAAATTAGACTTTAGAAGAAGTGACATCAAAGATAACAAGGGATATTTCGTAATGATTAAACAATTGGCTTATGAGGAAGACATTAAAAACTTAAATGCGGTTGTAACTAATAGTAGAATTTTAAAACACATGAAGGAAAAATGGCAGAATTGAAAAGAGAAATAGACAAATACACAATTGCAATTGGAGATTTCAACACTTTTCTCTCAAATTACACAAAAAGCAAGTGAATAGACAATGAGTAAGTTTGGGCAATCTACTTCCATAGTGATAATACCTTAGAAACCCAAGGAGGGGTTGCTATGAGTTGGATCTGGCTTGATGGCAATGGATTTTTCTTTAAAAAAAAGAGGTACTGAAGATGTGAATAACACTATCAATCAATTTGATGCAACAATCCACCCAGAATAAAGACTCACCTCAAGTGCGTCTAGAATAGTCACCAAAATAAACCATATGCAGGGTCATAAAACCAGTCTCAATAAATTTAAGAGGAATGCAATCATATGAAATAAGTTTTGTGACTAAAATACACTTAAATTAGAAATCAATAACAGAAAGATATGTGGAAAACCCCAAACATTTGAAAATAATGCAATGTAATTCTAAATAGCCTATGGGTCAAAAAAGAAATAATAATGCAAATTAGAAACTTTTTAATGAATTTAAATGAAAATATAATGTATAAAAATTTGAGGAATACAGTTAAAGTAAGTTCTAAAAGAAAATTGATAACATTAAATGCATATAATGGAAATGAAGAAAGATCTTAAATCCGTGACCAAAGCCCTTTGCTTAAGTCTAGAAAAGTAGAAGCAAATTAAACCCAAAGCAAGTAGAGGAATAAAATAATAATAAGATAAATAATGGAATTTGAAAGAAATAGAAAAAAATAAAAATAAATATTGATTTTGTGAAATCATAGTAAAGTAGACAAACCTGTATCCTGAATGATCAGGAAAAAACAAAGAGGATACAAATCAGTTAATATCAGGAATGAAAGAGACTATAGTATACATTATATTATCATTATAGACAAGATAGACATTAAGAGGATAAGAAGGAAATATTATAAGCAATTCTGTGTCCTTAAATTTAGATGCAAAAAAAAAAAAAAAAAAATCCTTGAAAGATACAATCTTCCAAAACTCACTAAAGAAGAAAGAGATTTTCTAATCGTCATATATAAAGAAATTGAAATCATAGTTTAAAATCTTCCACAAAAGGAAAGTCCCAAATAGTTTCATTGGTGAATTTTACCAATATTTAAGGAAGAAATAATGTCATTTCCACACAAAGTTTTCCAGACCCAGGAGTGGAGAGAATGTTTTCCAACTCATTCGATCAGTCCAAAATTACTCCGGTACTAAAAGTAGATAATGAAAAGAAAACTATACCTGATATGCCTCATGAACATAGAGGAAAAAATCCTTTATAAAATACAGGAAAATTGATTCCAGTAATGGATAAAAGAAGTTAACACATGATGACTAATTTGGGTTTGTCATGAGACTGCAGGACTGCCTCAACATTTAAAAATCCATCAATGTAACTCACCATATTAACAAACTAAAGAATAAAAAACATTTTGTCATCACAGTAGATACAGGAAAAGCATTTGACAAACACAACACCCACTCATGACAAGGGAATAAAAAAAAAAACCCTTAGTAAAGGAATTTTTTTCAACCTGACAAAGGAACATCTACCAAAAAAATCCACTGCTTACTATGATGAAATATTAAAATCTTAAAATTGGAACAAAGTAGAAGTTTCCTTGTTGTCCCTTTATTCATCAGTATAATTGAGGTCCTAGCTATTGCAATTCATCAAGAAAAATAAATATATAAACCTTTCCTTGACTTTTTACAATAAGGAACTAATACAGTATTTGTCCTGTGATTGATTTATTTCATGCAGCATAATGTCCTCCGAGTTCATCCATGTTATGCAGTGTTTTCAGATTCTGCATTGTTCTTTAGTGTTGCATAGTATTCCATTGTGAAACTGTTTTTTGTTGGTTACCAGGGGTAGGAGGGGAGGGAAGGGAACAATGCAAAAATAAAAAAGAAAAAGAAAGAAAAGCTATTAAGAGTGGAAAGGAATATGTAAGATTGTCTTAACTTGTAAACAATGTGATAAACAAACAAACAAACAAACAAACAAAAAAACCCACTGTCATTGAGTCTATTCCAACTCATAGTAACCTTATAGGACAGAATAGAACTACTCCATAGGGTTTCCAGAATTTAAATTTTTATGAAAACAGACTGCCTTATCTTTGTCCTACAGAATGGCTAGTGGATTTGAACTTCTGATCTTTTGGTTAGCAACAGAATGCCTTAACCATTGCACCACCACAGCTCCTTAAACAATATGATGTCTTTAGGTGTTGTCAAATAGGCTCTGACTCATAGTGACACCATATACAACAGAACAAAACACTGCCTGGCTGTGTACCATCTTCACAATTCTTGCTGAGCCCATTGTTGCAACCACTGTGTCAGTCCATCTTGTTGACGGTCTTTCCCTTTTTTGCTGACTCTCTGCTTCACCAAGCATCATATCCTTTTCCAGGAAATGGTGTCTTCTGATAACATGACAAAAGTAGGTGAGACAATGTAAATGTTAAAGAATATACAAAGAAAATCAATATAATGTAGTCGATGTTAAAGAATAAACAAAGAAAATCTTAAAGAATCTACAAAAATGCCAGAACATAGACCAAATAAGTAGGTATACAAAAGCCATAGCATACAAAATCAATATATGAAAAATCAATTTGTATTTCTATATACTAACAATTGAAAATCAGAAATTGAAATAAATAGAGAACCACTTAAAATACCAGCAAAAATATGATAGGAATTCTTTAATAAAATATTCACAAAACTGTTACACAGAAATCTACAAAACTTTATTGAGAGATATTAAAGAACATCTCTGGTAGCATAGAGCCTAAGGCACATGACTGCTAACCAGAAAGCTGGTGATTCAAAGCCACCAGCCACTCCTCGGAAGGAAGGTTGGGTAATCTACTTCCGTAGTGATACTGCCTTGGTAATCCATGGAGAGGTTGCTATGAGTCGGGTCCGACTCGATGGCGCATAACAACAACAACAACAAAGAACATCTAAATAAATGTAATGTTATACCATACTCTAATTTAGAAGACTTAATACTAAAAAGATGTCAATTCTCCTAAATTTATTTATATATTCACTGCAATCCCAGCCAAAATTTATGCAAAATTTTCTACATAAATTGAAGTGATTTCTAAAATCTTCATATGGAAATGAAAAGAACCTAGAAGAACAAAACCAAAAAATCTAAAAGCGAAGAAAGGCTTCAAGGGAGTTCAAGACTATATAAAGCAGTGGTAACCCAGAAAATGTGGAATTTGTATAATAATAGACATGTAAAACAGTGGATGCACACATAAGGATCATCTGATTTTTAACAAAGGGGTTAAGGAAATTTAATGTAAAAACAACATTGTTTTGGTTACCTAGTACCACTCTAATAGGAATACCACAGATGGAATGGCCTTAACAAACGGGAGTTTATTCTCTTACAGTTCGGGAGGATAGAAGCCTGAGTTCAAAGTGCCAGGCTCTAGGGGCTGTGTGAAAACCCCTAGTCCTTGGGCTTCAGCTCTGCCTCTTGTTCCTGGCTCACAGAAGCTAGAGGCATCTCTTCACTCAGGCTGCTGCTGGCTGCTGAGGCTAACAAGCCCAAGGTTGACAAATAAAATGACACAGTCCCGATGTGATGAAACAACACAACAAGATATTGATTCAAGTCCATTGAAAGTCCCAGGATGGGCAGAGCATGCTAGGCTACTGAACAGTGACTCAGCTACAGGCAGGGTTCAATCATGCCACAAGCTAGAGACCATTACCCAAGGCTTCTCCTCATATACAGGAAGCAGACCACATCCCAAAGGTAGCTACTCATCTGCTAACAGTAGATTCCACCATGGAGTCGATTACCAGTCTCCTCATGGGAAATACTACATCCAGCTGCCCAGCCACTCAACCAGGCCCAGCCAAGTTGAAACACAAACTTAACTACCACAAATATCTTTTCAACAAATAGTGCTGGAACAATTGGATATCTATAAGTAAAAATAAAAAAAGAATCCCAATCCTTACTTTACACTGTGTGCACACAAAAAACAAGTCAAAATGGATTATAGCTAAATGCAACATTTAAAAGTATGAAACTTCTAGAAGAAAATGTAGGAAAAATTTTTTGTAACACTGGGTTACATAAAGATTTATTTTGGATAAGACATTAAAACCATGAACCATAAAAAAAGTAAGTTATAAATTGTACTTCATCAAAATTAAAAGCTCTTATTCTTCTAAAAAGAATGTTAAGAAAATGCAAAGCCAAGTCACATATTGAAACAAAACCATTGACAACATATCTCCACATTCTCATAAAGGATTTTATGAAGAACATAAAAGGAACACTTAGAAGTTAATAATAAGAAAACAACCAATCAACCAAAAAAATGGGCCAAATATTTGAATAGACAGAGTAAGCCTACTAAAAATGTTCAATATTATTTGTCCTTGTCATTGTTGTTGTTGTTGTTGTTAGTTGCCATCAAGAAAGCTCAGACTCATAGCAACCCTATATACAACAGAACAAAACACTGCCCAGTCTGTGACAGCCTCACAATCCTTGCTATACCTGAGTCCATTGTTCCAGTCACTATGTTGGTCCATCTCTGTGAGGTCCTTCCCTTTTTTTTGCTGACCCTCTACTTTAGCAAGCATGATATCCTTCTCCTGTCCTGGAGGAAGTGCAGCCAGAATGCTCCTTGGAAGTGAAAATGGCCAGACTTCATCTCACCTTCTTAGGTCATGTTGTCAGAAGGGACCTGTGTTAGGCTGGGTTCTCTAGAGATGCAAAACTAGTAAAAACAGAACAAAACACTGCCTGGGAATGGTCCTGTGACAATAGGAGCTGTGCGTCTACTTGGCTGGATCACAATTCTGTGTGGTTTAAGTGATAGTGATGTGGATTATTCCCATGATGGGATCAGATGTACATTGCTTTGAGCAGCCAATCCATTGAAAGGAAGTTTCCGTAAGGGTGTGACCTGCTTCCAATATATTTATGGACATCCTGGGAAAAGAGACACTCTTCTGTGGATTGGGATCCTGTTGTGCTGCCTAAAACTGTTTGTGAGCAAACAATCTGCCATTTGGCCTGGGAATCTTGGAGTCATCATTTGTTGGAGTCAATAGCCAGTATACTGGCTGCCAACCTTGAGCTTGTCAGCCCCTGCAGCTGCATAAGTTGGGAAAAACCTCCAGCTTGACATTTGATCCAAGAACTTGGGACTTGCCAGGTTCTATAAGTGTGCAAGCTATTTTCCTAAGATAAATTTCTCTTTCTCTATATGTATATATAAGCTTTACTGGTTTTGCTTCTCTAGAGAACCCAGCCTAACACAGGTCCCTTCTAACAACATGACCAAAGTAGGTGAGATGAAGTCTGGCCATTTTCACTTCCAAGGAGCATTCTGGCTGCACTTCCTCCAGGACAGATTTGTTAGTTCTTCTGGCAGTCCATGGTTCTTTCTGTATGCACCACAACTCAAAAGCATCAACTTTTCTTTGGTCTTTCTTATTCATTGTCCAGCTTGAAAATACCATGGCTTGAGTTAGGTGCACCTTAGTCTTCAAAGAGACATCTTTGAAAACAACTTCACACAAGACTATGGCCCTGGGATACACTTCAGGCCTGGGATAAAACTCACTCCCAAGGTAAATTTACTCCCAATAGTAAATAAGGTGTACACACAGACCACTCAACTCAGGGCAATGCACCCACATACTCTATGGAGATACATCCCTTGGAGCAAAAAACAAACAAACAAACAACAACAACAACAACAACAAAAAGAGAGACATCTTTTCTCTTCAGTATTTTAAAGAGATCTTTTGAAGCAGATTTGCCCATTTCAATGCATTGTCTGATTTCTTGACTGCTGTTTCCACTGGTGTCGATTGCGGAAACAAGTAATAGGAAATCTTTGACAACTTCAAACTTTTCTCCATTTATCATTATGCTGCTTACTGGTCTGGTTGTGAGGATTTTCATTTTCTTTATGTTGAGGTGTAATCTGTGCTGTAGTCTTTAATCTTTATTGGTAAATGCTTCAAGTCATCTTCACTTTCAGTTAGTCCTTAGGGACATATAAATAAAAACTACAATGTAATACCAACACACACATATTAGGAGGGCTAAAATAAAAAAAGACACTGAATATCAAGGGAAAGGATAAGGAGGTCATGCATTGCTGCTTGAAGTGCAAAGTGAAGCAGGTACTTTGAATAACAGTTTTGCAGTTTCTTTTAAAGGGTACTTATTGTATGATCAAATAATCTATTTCTCAAAGTTTTAAACAAGAAAACTGAAAACAAATAGTTATACAAACATTATTTACAAATGTTCAGAGCACTTTTTTTCATAAAAGCCCAAAATTGGAAACAATCAAATGTCTTTCAATTGGTAAATAGGTAAATAAATCATAGTGCATTTAAACAATGGACTACTACTAACCAATAAAAAAGGAATGATCTATTAATATGTGAAAAAATTATGACTAAATCTCAAAAGTCAGATAGAAGAGGCAGAGAAAAGATGGCATTCTGCTAACACACTATGCCCACTCTCTCTAAAATAGAGACCTACAAAAACCAAGTGAAACAGATAAAGCACTGATTGCAAGGGAATATGGAACAAGGTCAATATCTTGGGAAAGAAAAGAAGCCAGGACTGGCTGAAGTGTTTCTATTTTGAGCAGGGAGGCATCAGACGTAGACAAGGAGAAAACAACTTCATGTAATCCACATGGCAATAAACACACAGTGTGGACAGATCAGGAGGAATTCAAGTAAGTCATACCTATTGCACTGACAACCTCACCCAATGGACGAGCACCACCACCAGTTCCTGCACCATGGGATCAACTACAGAGAGTGGACAACACCTGCTCATTCCAACTGTAGCTCCTCTTCATAACAAAGAGAGACATGTACCCCCATTCCCACCAGTTATTCTCCCAACCCAGAGACACATGGGGAGTGCTCCAATGCTGCCAAGTTAACAACCAGAGAAACACACCTGCCACACAGATATATTGAACCAAAGCAAAACAAAAATCTGAGTGAAACAAACCAACACATAACCAACCAATAAAGATAACAACTTCAAAATGTCTCAGAGATAATACCTAACTTCATCTCAAACAAAGAAACAGGACAAGACAGCGGAAGCAAGTGATCAAACTTAATAACAAAGAAAATTCCCTGAGGAAGAACAGGTAATAGAACTACCTGATAAGGAATTCAAAAGATATATACATATTTCCTTCCAAGAGCTGAAGGAAACCATAAACAGAAGCAAGGAAAAGACAGAAAATACCTTTGAAGAATGCAGGAAAATCATATATAAGAGCAAAATGACAAAATAAATAGACAATTAAAAATCAAACAAAAACAGCATTTAGAAATCCAGAGACTAACATTAAAATTACAGAGATAGATGACAGATTGGAAGGACAAAATATTAGAATCAAGCTAACTGAAGAATACATTTCCCAGCTGGAAGAAAAATCCCTTAACACCAGCTTGTATGAGGAATGTTGTTGTTGTTGTTGTTTTGCCATCGAGTCGGCCCCGACTCATAGCGACCCCTCCTTGGGTTTCCGAGGCAGTATCACTACGGAAGTAGGATTGCCCAA
>NW_006921652.1:2247134-2249712 GCF_000298275.1 Orycteropus afer afer
TTGAACCGCCAGCCTTCTGGTGAGCAGTCAAGTGCCTTAGGCACTATGCTACCAGAGCTCCTCTATGAGGAATAAGCAGAGGAAAGAATAAAGAAAATTTAAGTGTTATATGGGATGATATAAAAAGAAATAGCATATGTCTTATTGGATTCCAGAACAAGAGGAGAAAAAAAAAAAGAAAATTTTCAAAGATTTCCTAGCAGAAAACTTTGTCAGTATCATGAAAGACAAAAAGATATCCATCCAAGAAGTTCAACAAATCCCATACAGGATAGAACCCAAGAGAAAGTTACCAAGAAGTATCATAATTAAACCTTCCAAAATCAAAGACATCTCAGGAAAAATGAAATATTACCTACAATGGGCAACCAATAAGACTAAGCTCTGAGTTCTTAGCAGAAACCATGCAGGAAAGAAGGCAATGGTTTGGCATATACAAAACCTTGAAGGAAAAGAACGATAAACCAAGAACTATATATCCAGGAATATTTCCCTCAAATATGATGGTGAAATTAGGATATTCCCAGACAAACAGAAATTAAGGGAGTTCTTAAAGAACCAGACTGATCTTACATGAAATGCTAAAGGGAGTTCTTTGGACAGAAAACCAATAGCAGAATACAGCAACCTAAGATTCAGTTGATGCATGACAACACCACCCGGAAAACCTAAAATAAGCTTACAAAACAGAAAATAGTGTACCAGAAACATCAAAACTACAAAGCAAAAAGAATAAATGGCATAATCATAAAACTTCCAAATGGAGAAGAAGTTAGGAAAATATCAATATAAAACAGACTGCTCCAAATTTAGGAATATATAAATTTGCTACAGGGTAATCATAAAGAAAATTAATAAGCTTTCTAGCCAAAAAAAAGAAAGAAAAAAATCACAAGAACTTAGTAAACACAAAATCAACAACAATGAAGAAAAGCAAAAGAAAACTTGATAACAAATACACTAAGCCCAGAAAAACACTCAGAACAAAGAAACCATCAACATCGCAATAAAAATCACATGAGAATGACAGCAGTAAATTCATACCTATCAGTAATTACACTGAATGTGAATGGATTAAATGCACCAGTCAAGAGAAAAAGAATGAATAATATCGTATACACAATAGTGTATTGTCAGTAACAGCAAACCCTGATCTACAGATGGATACAGGCAAGAAGATCAAGAATGGATAGGCAAATGGGAATATACCCATGGGAGCTCTGTGGCGTAGTGCTTAAGGCATTTGACTGTTAACCAGAAGGCTGGCGGTTCAAACCCACCAGCCACTCCTCAGAAGGAAGGTTAGGCAATCTACTTCTGTAGTGATATTGCCTCAGGAACCCAAGGAGGGGTCGCTATGAGTTGGATCCAACTCAGTGGCAGTGGGTTTTTTTTTTTTTCTTAATACGTAAATTTGGCAGATGATATTCCTACATATGTATCTGCATGTGCTATAAAAAAGCCCATATGCAGTATAAGGTTAACAGAATGCAAAGTTAGGATAACTTCTTAGCCACAGACAAGCACTTTGAGGGAAGGAGTCACTGGTCCTGTGGGCTGCAGTCCATGGTCATGGGAGACATCAAGCTCAATTGGCACAACATAGTACACAAAACACTGTTGTACATCTTCAGTGAATAGTGACCTGGGTATTAAAAGCTTGCAAGTGGAGACAAAGTATATGTGAACTACTGTATGGAAAGTGAGTTTGCTCTGTAAACTTTCACTCAGATCACAATAAAAATTTGAAGAAAAAAAAAAAAAAAAAGCCTGTGAGTGGCCATCTAAGATGCAACTATTGGTCTCTCCTCATCTGGAGCAAAGAAGAGTGAAGAAAAATCAAGGACACATGGAAATAGTTAGTCCAAGGGACTGATGAACCCTGAAAACTTCAGCCTATATGATGGTGACACCAGAAGAACTAGATGGTGCCTGGCTAAAACTGGTAATCACTTGGGAAAAAAATCTAAATTGGAGATCCTGAACACAGCAGGAGAAAACATGTGGAACAAAATAATAATAATTAAAAAAAAAAAAAACATAAAAAAGACTAGATTTACTGGTTGGATAGAGATCAGTGCAATCTCTGATACTATGGTCCTGATGCACACTTAGGGCCTGGAATTCAACTCACTCTTGTGGCTTAACTCTCAGCCAAAGAATAGACAGCTCTACAAGCTGAACAACTATACCAGGCAGATGCACTCCTCAGAATAATCAGCCATGGGAGATCAGAAGGGCAGCATTTAAGCAGTGAGAAAGATAAGGAGCAGGAATGCATAGACAAGTAGTACACAGAAGTACACAAGAAGTAAGAGAAGTACTTTTAACACTACTGAAGAGGAAAAATAAGAGGAAGTGGGAGGAGAGCTATTCCACTGAGCAGATTATAATCAGTTTCATAAAACTAAATGTGTACCACTTCACCAAGGAGGATATTCAAGTGGCCAACAAACATATGAAGAAATGCTCACGATCATTAGTTATTAGAGAGATGCAAATCAAAACAACAATGAGATACCATCTTGCTCCAGCACTAGTAGCAAAGTACAACAAGACAGAAAATAACAAATGCTGG
>NW_006921652.1:2252774-2254635 GCF_000298275.1 Orycteropus afer afer
TCTTCTGCTAGTTGGGGTTTAGTCCACTTCTGTATCCTCCCCTTCAAGGTTCAGGGGTCCAAGATTATCTTCTGTGTCTATGTTAATTGGTTTCCCTTTTCTTTGTTGAAGAGGGTCTGTGCAGTCCTTCTGCCTAGTCCGCCATCTTGCTGGAACTCCTCCTACCGGCAATATTAATTCTTGATAAAATAGACTTCAAGGTGAAAACCAGCATAAGGGACAAAGAAGGGCATTCCATGTATATAAAAGGGGCAATCAATCCAGAGGACATAACCATAATAAATATCTATGCACCCAGTGAAAGAGCTCCAAAATACATGAAGCAGACTTCAACTAAATTGAAAGGAGAAGTAGACACAACTACAATATTAGTAGAAGATTTCAGCACATTAGTTTTATTTTTTAAAAAATTTTTATTGTGATTTGGTACTAATTTACAAAGCAGACTCATTTTACTCTCAACAGTTCATATACATTTTGTTTCATGCCACCATTTAAAATCCCAACAATAGACAGCTCTCCTCCCATCTCTCCCTGTGACTACCCCTTCCCTGTGTCCTTCTTAACTAAATGTTCCTGCTATCTAGCTTTCTTCCTATGCGAATGCTGCCCTTCTGATCTCTCACATCAACACACCACTTTTGATGAAGGACAGAACAACTAGGGAAAAACTCAACAAAGACACAGAAGATCTCAAAAATATCATCAAACAACTAGACCTCATAGATGTACAGAGAACACTACACGAAACAAAAACACAATACACATTTTTTAATGCACATAGGTCATTCTCCAGAATATACCATATGTTAGGCCACAAAACAAGCCTCAATAAATTTAAAAACATCAAAATACTACAAAGCATCTTCTCAAATCACAACACTATAAAATTAAAAACCAATAAGAAGACCGGGGAAAAATGAAATACATTGAAACTGAATAACACACTGTTCAAGAACTACTGGGTAACAAAAGAATTAAAATGTGAAATTTTAAAAATCCCTTGAAACAAATAAGAATGAAAATACAATATACCAAAACCTTTGAGAAACAGCTAAAGCAGTAATCAGAGGTCAATTTACAACACAAATGTGCACATTAAGAAAGAAAGAACCAAAATCAACACCTTAACCCCAAAACTCCAGGAATTAGAAAGAGAGCAACAAAAGAAGCCTCCAGTCTCCAGAAGAAAGGAAATAATAAAGATCAAAGCAAAAATAAATGAAGCAGAAAAGAGAAAAACAATAGAAAAAATCAACCAGGTTAGAAGCTAGTTCTTTGAAAAAATTAACAAAATTGACAAATCACTGGCAAATTTAACTAAGGAAAAGGAAAAGAAGATGAAAATAACAAGAATAACAAGTGAAATGGGCAACATCACAACAGAACCTACCAAAATAAAAAGGATAATAACAGAATACTATGAAGACCTGTGCTAACAAATTCAAAAACCTAGAAGAAAATTTCTAGAGGCACATGATCTACCTAAACTAACACAGACTGAGGTAAAAAATTTGAACAGACCCATAACAAAAGAACCTATTGAGTGGGTTATTAAAAACTCCCCACAAAAAATTTCATGACAGCTTTGCTGGAGACTTCTATCAAACTTTTAGAGATGAGCTGACACCTATCCTACTCAAACTATTCCAGAACATAGAAAAGGATGGAATACACCAAATTCATTCTATGAAGTAAGCATTACCCTGATTTCAAAACCAGGCAAAGACACCACTAAAAAGGAAAACTACAGACTAATATCCCTTATGAAAATACAGAAAAATGTTCAACAAAATCCTAGCCCATAGAACCAACACTATATATATATATATATATATATATATATATATATATATATATA
>NW_006921652.1:2254934-2267487 GCF_000298275.1 Orycteropus afer afer
CCAGTTATGCAAGGATGGTTCAACATTGGAAGAACAATCAACATAATACATCACATAAATAAGATAAAGGAAAAGAACCACATGATCATATCAATTGATAGAGAAAACGCACTTGATAAAATCCAATATCTATTCCTGATAAAAACTCTCAGCAAAATGGGAAATTTCTCAGCATAATAAAGGGCATATACACAAAACCAACAGCCAATGTTATTCTTAATGGAGATAGATTCAAAAGGAACAGGAACCAGACAAGAATGCCTTCTATAACTTCTATTCAACACTGTATTGGAAATCCTAGTCAGAGCAACAGGCAAGAAAGAGAAATAAAAGACATCCAAATTGGCAAAATAGAAGTGAGACTATCTCTGTTTGCAGATGACATGATCCTATGCATAGAGTAAGAGAGTCATCAGGAAAACTACTGAAAGTAATAGATTCAGCAAAGTGGCAGGATACAATATCGATATACAAAAATAAATTGGAATCCTCTACATCAACAAAGAGATCTCTCAATAGGAAATAAGGAAAGCAATACCACTGATAGCAGCTATACAAAAAAGACCTATACAAAAAAACTACAAAGCACTACTACAAAAAACTATAAGAGACCTACATACATGGAAGAACATATTATGCTTATGGATAGGAAGACTGAACACTGTGAAAATATCAATACTACTGAAAGCTATTTATAGATTTAATGAAATTCCTATCCATATTCCATTGACATTCTTTAAGCACATGGAAAAACCAAACACTAATTTTATATGGAAAAGAAAGACCTCAGATAAGCAAAGCACTACTGAAGAGGAAAAACAAAGTAGGCAGTCTCACACTTCCCCGTCTCAAAATCATAGTACTGAAAATAGCCTGGTATCAGTACAATGATAGACAAGTAGACCAGAGAAACAGAATTAAGAAACCAGAAATAGATCCATGCACCTATGACCAGCTGATCTTCAACAAAGGGCTGAAACCCATTTAATGTGGTAGAGATAGTCTCATTAACAAATGGTTCTGGCAAAACTGTGTATCCATTTACAGAAAAATGAAACAAGATCCACACTTCACTTCCATACACAAAAAAAGAACTCAAGATGGATCAAAGACCTAAATGTGAAACCCAAAATTATAAAGTCATCAAAGATAAAATAGAGGCAAACTTAGGAGCCTTAATTTATGGCAAAATGGAGTATCAAGCATAACTGAAAATGCACAAATAAGACAAACTAGGGGATTGATACCTTTTAAAAATTGAATTCTTATACACACCAAAGGACTTCTCCAAAAGAATAAAGTAAGAACCTACAGACTGGGGAAAAATATTTGGCAATGACATTTTCAACAAGGGATTTTTCTCTAAAATATATTAAAAAAACAACTTCAACATCTCAACATCAAAAACAAAAAAATCCAATTCAAAAATTAGCAGAGCACATGAAGAGACACATCATCAAATAAGATTTTCAGGCAGCCAAGAAACACATGAAGACATGCTTGCCATCATAAGCTGTTAGAGAGATGCAAATAAAAACAACGAGATATTATCTTACTTCAGCAATAATAGCAAAATTTAATAGGACAGAAAACAACAAATGCTGGTGAGGGTGTGGAGAGATTGGAACTCTCATACACTGCTGGTGGGACTGTACAATGGTACAACCACTGTGTAAAATGGTATGGTGCTTCCTTAAAAAGTTGGCAATACACTATAAAACACTAGTATAAGAGACAACAAGGACACTACATAAATGGAAGAAGCTGCCTTGTTCATAGATAGGTAGACTGATTATTGTGAAGATGTCAATATTACCTAAAGCAATCTATACATTTAATGCAATCCCAATCCAGATACAAACAAAATTTTTTAAGGATATGGAAAAACCAATTACTAACTTCATATGGAAAGGAAAGAGACCTCAGATAAACAGAGCACTTCTGAAGAAGAACAAAGTGGGAAGTCTCGGGTTGGGCAATCCTACTTCTACAGTGATACTGCCTCAGAAACCCAATGAGGGGTCACTATGAGTCGGGTCCGACTCAATAGCACGTAACAACAACAACAACAACAACAACATACAATCACAGTAGTCAATATAGCATGGTATTGGTGGTACAATGATAGACAGATAGACCAATGGAATAGAATCGAAAGTCCAGATATAGATCTGCCCATCTATGGACAGGTGATCTTTGACAAAGGTCCAAAATCCATTAAATGGGTGAAGAGACAGCCTCTTTAACAAATGGTGCTGGCAAAACTGGATATCCACTTGCAGAAAAATGAAACAAGACCCATACCTTACCCATACACTAAAACAAACTCAAGCTGGATCAAAGACTTAAATGTAAAATCCAAAACTATAAAATTCATCAAAGATAAAATAGGGGCAAATCTGGGGGCCCTAATTTATGGCATAAATAGAATATCAAGCATAACCCAGAATGCACAGGAGGTGGAAGAGAAGCTAGATGACTGGGATCTTTTAAAAATTAAATTCTTATACGCGTCGAAAAACTTCATCAAAAGAGTAAAAAGAGAACCTACAGATTGGGAGAAAATATTTGCCTATGACATCTCTGACAAAGGACTTATCTCCAAAATCTATAGGAAACTTCAACACCTCAACACCAAAAAGACAAATAACCCAATTCACAAATGGGCAAAAGACTTGAACAGACAATTCACCAAAGATCATATACTGGTGCCCAACAAACACATGAAATATTGCTCATTATCATTAGTCATTAGAGAGATGCAAATCAAAACAATGATGAAATATCTCACCCCAGCAATAATAGCAAAGTTCAACAGGTCAGAAAATAACAAATGCTGGTGACGTTGCAGAGAGATTGGAACTCTTGTGCACTGCTGGCGGGATTGTAAAATGGTACAACCATTGTGGCATATGGTATGGCACTTCCTTAAAAAACTGAAAATAGAAATACCATTTGACCCAGAAATTCCATTACTAGGACTATATCCTAAAGTGGTGAGAGACAGCACATGAACAGACATATGCATACCTATGTTCATCGCAGCACAATTCACCATTGCAAAGGGATGGAAACAACCTAAATGCCCATCAACAGATTAATGGATAACCAAATTATGGTATATCCACACGATGGAATACTATGCTACATTAAAGAACAATGAGGGCTATGTGGATCATCTCACAACATAGATGAGCCTGGAGGACATTATACTGAGTGAAATAAGTCAATCGCAGAAAGACAAAAACTATATGAGCTCATTATTGTAAAAAGACAAAGAAGGGTTTGCTTAAGAAAGGGAACTCACTTTGTAGGTTACTGGGATGGGGAGGGAATGGGAGGGATTAATTTAGGGCTAGTTGGGACCCACACACTGACATGGGTAAGGGGAGGAGTGTATGGAAAGAGTCTGTGACCACCATGATAATATTAGGAAAAGGGAGGACACTAAAATGTGCACATAAGAGATAGACAACAGATGCTAATACCAATCAATGTGCCCACAATACTGCATTACCATTAACACCAAACACCAGGCTACAGATAAACACATAAACACCTGAGAGGATCAGATGGGGGTCAGTGAACAGGAGTATACTCTAGACCAAGGATAGATTCAGCGTGGGCTAATCTTGCACAGATACCAGTGATACAAAATACCTGTGATCCTTACAGAAACGGTAGAAGACAGACAAAGAGCAATCCCTCACAGTCACCCAGACACTATGGGAGAGAGATCCAACAGATCTACTGTCTCAGGACTATAGGACTGGGGGACACCAGACTCAATTGGCACAATAAAATACATAAAAGCCTTGTTCCTCAACCTACATTGATGAGTAGCAACCAGGGTCTTAAAAGCTTTCAAGTGGCCATCTAAGATGTGGCTAATGATGGTCTCCTATCATTGGAACTGAAAAAGCATGCGAAAAAAAAGAAGAAAAAAAAAAAGAGCATTTGGAAGCAATCAGCCCTAGGACACGATAGCCCTCAAGACCAAAAGAACTAGATGGTGCCTGGCTACCAATGCCAATCATTTGGGAAAAGATCAAATGTGGAGATCCTGGATAGCGTGGAAGGAAAAACGTGGAACAAAATCCAAAAACTCAATAATGACAAGAATTACTGGTTGGATGGAGTCTGGTGAGACCCCCAATACTATGGTCCTCAGATACATTCTGTGCCTGGAATAAAATTCACTTCCAGGAGCTGGCTCTCAGCCCAAAAGTTAACAAGATGTGCATGCAGACCACTCAGCCCAGGATGATGAACCCATATACTCTATGGAAATACATCCCTTAGAGCAATAGACCACGGGGCACCAAAGGGGCAACACTCACATGGAGGAAATGCAGAATAAACAGGAGTGCACAACTATGAGGGGCACAGGGGGAATGTTACTGGGCAGGGAGGGGAGTAGACTGGGTTAAGGTTGGCCATGGTAAACGGGAAGTGAAACTAAGCATACACATAATGTTGAATGTAAAACAAACTCTTTAAAAAAGAAAAAAAGTTGGAAATAGAAACACCATTGGACCCAGCAATCCCACTACTAGGTACATGTCCTAAAGAAGTGAGAGCCAAGACATAAATAAATACATGCACACTCATGTTCTTCGCAGCAGTATTCAAAGAAAAGGAAACAACTAGCAATAGATGAATGGATAATAAAACTATGGTACATAGATACAATGGAATACAATGCAACATTTAAGAATAATAAAGAATTCATGAAAAACCTCATAATGTGGGTGAATTTGGAGGACATTTTGCTAAGTGAAGTAAGTGAGTCACAGAAGGACAAATATGGAATGAGTCAATTATTGAAAAAGTTAAGGAAAGGTTTACACAAGAAAGGAAATTTTCTTTGTTGGTTACCAGGGGTGGGAGTGGAGGAGAAGGGAAATTGCTGATTAGTTAAGAGACAGGTGTTGATTTGGGTGAAGGGAAAGTCAATATAACAAAAGTATGTGAGCAGCATATTACTAAGGGAAAGGAAGATACCTGGAAGTGCATAAGAGGTACAGACAACAAAGATAAATATTGCTACATACACAATACTGCATTATCAGTAATAGCAAACACTAATCTATGCATGAATAAGTAAGTAGACAGGGAAGAAGATCAGATATGGGCAAGCAGATGGGTATGTACCTATGACCGTGTATCGGTTTGTCAGACAATATTCCTACACATTTGTATATGTTATAAAAATCTCTGCATTTATTATAGATCTAACAGGGGACAAAGTTAAAATAACTTCTTAGCCACAACCAAGCATCTTGAGGGAGTGAGTTGCTAGGCCTGTGGGCTGAGGACCACAGTTACAGGGAACATCAAGCTCAATCAGCACACATAGTATACAAAAATATTGTTCTACATCTTACTTTGGTAAGTAGCGATTGGGGTTCTTGAAAGCTTGCAGGTAGTCACCTAAGATGCAACTATTGATTTCTCCTTGTCTGGAGCAAAGGAGAGTGAAGAAAATCAATGACACAGGGAAACAATTAGTTCAAATGACTAATGGGCCATGGGAACCTCAGCCTACACAACCCTAAGATCAGAAGAATTAGATGGTGCCTCCTACCAATGCTAACCACTTAGAAAGGAATCAAAATTGGAGATTCTGGATAGAATGGGAGAAAGAGGTGGAAGAAAATTAAAAAAACATAAAAAAGACCCAATTATTGGCTGGATAGAGACTGGTGAAACCCTCAAGATTATGGTCCTAAACAACACCCTTTGAACTTGGAATTGGACCCACTCCAGTGGCTTAACTCTCAGCCAAACAATAGACAGGCCTAGAAGCTGACCTACACCAGGGAATGGTAGAACAATCAACCACATAGATCAGAAGGGCAGCATTTATGCAGGGAAAAAAGAAGGAGGTAGGAATGCATAGGTAAGAAGGACACAGGGAAAAGAATAACTACAGGAAGGAAGTAGGAAGAGAGCTGTTTATCAGTGTCACAAAATAAAATGTGTATGAACTGTTGAATGTAAAATGAATCTGTTCTGTAAAATTTCACCCAAATCACAATAAAAAGTTAAAAAAAAAAAAAGTCAGATGCAAAAGACTACATGCTGAATTCATTTATATGTAATTTAATGAGGCAAAAAAAAAAAAAAAGTGACTTAAAGCAGTTCGGTGATCACCAAGAGCCAAAGGTGAATGAAATAATTGATTGCAAGGGCCACAAAGGACCTTTTTGGGTGAATGAATACTCTTCATCATGATGTGGTAGTGCTAATTTTACTGTATATATTTGAAAAATCTAATCAAAGTATATACAAAACAAAACAAAAATAAACTCATTGCCGTCGAGTCAATCCCGACTCATAGTGATCCTTCCTTGGGTTTCTGAGGTGGTATCTCTACTGAAGTAGATTGCCTAGTCTTCCTTTTGAGGGGTGGCTGATGGGGTTGAACCACCAGCCTTCTGGTTAGCAGTCAAATGCCTTAGGCACTATGCCAGCAGAGCTCCCAAAGTATATACGTAGAACCTTTATGTTACAAAATATTCAAAAATTAACTCAAAATGAATCAAAAACCTAAGTGTACGAGTTAAAACTATGGAATTCTGAGAACAAAACATAGGCACACTTCTTCATGACTTTGGATTAAGCAATTGTTTCTCAGATATCACACTGAAAGCTCAAGCAACAAAAGAAAACATAGATAAATCTGATGTCATCAAAATTAAAAACTTTTGTTCTTCAAAGGGTACTATCAAAGTCTAAAGACAAACCACACAAAGGGAGAAAACATTTGCAAATCATGTCTTTGCTAAGGATTTAATATCCAAAGTATGTAAAGACCATTTGCAAAAGAAATGTAAATGTCAATAAGCACATGAAAAGATGTTCAATATCATTAGTCATTTAACTTGTTGCTATTTAATCAATTCTGACTCACAGTCAGCCTACAGGACAGAGTAGAGCCGCCCCATATGGTTTCCTAGGATTTGCATAAGCAGACTGCCGTATCTTTCTCTTGCTGAGCAGCTGGTGGGTTTGAACTGCCAACTTTTTAGTTAACAACCAAGCACTTAACAACTTAACAACTGTGCCACTGTTGTTGTTGTTGTTATGTGCCATCGAGTTGGACCCAACTCATAGTGACCCCTCATTGGGTTTCTGAGGTAGTATCACTATGGAAGTAGATTGTCTAACCGTCCGAGGAGTGGCTGGTGGGTTTGAACCTCCAGCCTTTTGGTTAACAGTAAAGTGCCTTAGGCACTACACTACCAGACCTCCTTATTTTTATCTTATTTTTCATTTTTATTATGATTTGGATGAAAGTTTACAAAGCAAATTTACTCTCCATACAGCAGCTCTCATACACTTTGTCTCAAGACATTGACTGCAATTTCCCACAATGCAACAGCTCCCCTCCTGCATCCTCCTCATAGTTACCTCTTCCCTGTGTCCTTCCCTCCCATGCACTCCTGCCCCACAAGCTGTCTCCCTGTGCATACACATCCTTTCTGTTCTCCCATGACTGATCTCTCCAAGGAGTGTATCTACCTAATGTGAATGTTCAGCTCATATGCCTGTCTCTTGTTTGGCTGGAAGCCATGGAGTAGGTTCAATACCAGACTTTAAGGGCAGCAGAATCTCCTACATAGATTCCCTCCAAGAAGTTGACAGTGGTAGCCAGGCACCATCTAGTTCTTCTGGTCTTATTGTCTTATAGGATGAGAATTGCATGGTGTACCAGTCACTTGGACTAATTGTTTCCATGAACTTTAGTTCTCTTCAATCTGCTTTGCTCTGGATGAGGAGAGACCCATTGTTGCATCTAAATGGCCGCTTGCAAACTTTTAAGAAGCCAGTGCCTACTCGCCAAAGTAGGATGTGGAACAATGTTTTGTGTAGTGTGTTAAGCCAATTAAGCTTGATGTCCCCTGCAACTATGCCCACTAGTGCTCCTTATTATCATTAGTCATTGTTGTTGTTGTTGTTATGTGCTGTTGAGTTGGTCCCTACTTGTAGCGACCCCTCCTTGGGTTTCCGAGGCAGTATCATTATGGAAGTAAACTGCCCAACCTTCCTTCCAAGGAGAGGCTGGTGGATTTGAACCACTAGCCTTCTGGTTAGCAGTCATTAATCGTTAGGGAAATGCAAATCAAAACCACAATGGGATGCCATTTCACACCCTAGAATGACTCTAATAAAAAAGTCAGATAATAACAAATGTTGATGAGGATATAGAGAAATTAAAATCCTCAAATACTGCTGTTGAGAATGTAAAATAGTGTAGCTCCTTTGGGAAAGACACTGGAGGTTCTTTAAAAGGTTAACTATAAGAATTATTATAGAACCCAGGAATTCCACTCTTAAGCAGAACTGAAAATATGTATTTACACAAAAACTTGAACATAAATGTTCATAGCACCATAACTCATTGTACTTCAAAGTGAAAAGCACTCTGATATCTATCAACTGATAATTGAATAAATAAAATGTGGTATATCAATACAATGGAATATTATTTCACCATAGAAATAAATCAAGTACTGATATATGCTGTAACATGAATGAACCTTGCAAACATTACACTGAGTGAAAGAAGTCAGCCACAACAGATCAAAAATTGTAAGATGCCATTTATATGAAATATACAGAATAGGCAAACTTATAGAAACAAAAAAGAGATCAATGGTTGCTAGGGGTTAGGGTGGAGGTTGTGGGAATGGGAAAGGAGGAGAAACTTATTGGGTACCGGATTATTTTTTTGGGGGGGTGTTAAAAATGTTCTAAAATGGATTGTGGTAAGGCTATGGAAATATCTAAATATACTAAAAACATTGAATGGATTATATACTTTAAATAAGTGAATTTGTTATATGTAAATTTTGTCAATAAAGTTTTTTTTAAATTATACATATTAAATTTGAGAATTTTGCTGTGTGTAAATTACACCTCAATAAAGCAGAATGTTTCTAAAAAGAAGGAAATTATTTAAACTTTGATAAATACTATAAATTCCAAACTGTCAATGTCACATTTTAGACTGACTCCCTTTAAGCACAAGAATGAAATAAGAACACCTGTCATCCCCATTGTTGTTCATTCAGTATAGTACCGGACAGCCAAGCATACGAAATAAAAGAAGGAAAAAGAGAAGATAATAGGGAAAGAGGGAAAAAATAAAACTGTTAATATATGTGAATGATATCATTATCAACACAAAAAAACTCAACTGAATCAACAAAATAGTATCGATAGGATGTTGATAGATACAATTTCAACTTTTAAAAATAATATTGCTCTATATTAAATAAGAAAAAAAGAACTCATTGCCATTGAGTCAATTCTGACTTATAGTGACCTCCATTGGGTTTCCAAGACTGTAAATCTTTACAGAAGCAAACTGCCTCATTGTTCTTCTACAATGCAGCTAGTAGGTTTGAACCACCAACCTTTTCAGTTAGAAGCCAAGTGTCTTAACCACTACACCATCAGAGCTCCTTTGCTCTATGCTAGCAATAATACAATAGAAATTATATCATTTACCATTGTTGTTGTTGTTATGTGCCGTCGAGTCGGCCCCGACTCATAGCGACCCCTCCTTGGGTTTCCGAGGCAGTATCACTACGGAAGTAGGATTGCCCAACCTTCCTTCCGAGGAGTGGCTGGTGGGTTTGAACCGCCAGCCGTCTGGTTAGCAGGCAAGTGTCTTAGCCACTATGCTACCAGAGGTCCCCCATCATTTACCATAGGAACTAAAATTATAAAACATCTGGAAAGTAATGTAGGAGCTCTGGTGGCATAGTGCCTATGGCATTTGACTGCTAACTGGAAGGCTGGTGGTTCAAACACACCAGCCACTCCTCAGAAGAAAGGTTGGGCAAGCTACTTCCATGGTGATACTGTCTCAGAAACCCAACAAGGGGTTGTTATGTGTCAGATCTGATCCAACGGAAGTAAATTTATTTTTTTTTAATTAATGTAAAAATATATACGTAGTTGTTATATGCTGCCGAGTCGTACCCGACTCATAGAGACCCCTCCTTGGGTTTCCGAGGCAATATCACTATGGAAGTAGATTGCCCCAACTTCCTTCCGAGAAGTGGTTGGTGGGTTTGAACCACCAGCCCTCTGGTTAGCAGTCAAGTGCCTTAGCCACTATGCTACCAGAGCTCCTATATATATAGTATATGTGCAGAAATGGGCAAATCAACCAATCGATGTCATCAGACCCAATGGCACCATATTAACATGTTTTATAGAGAGCAGTCGAAAGACTTACAATACAGAGATAAATAAAACCTGGATTCTATACCTTATAACCTATACAAAGACAACTCCAAAAGGATTTAAAGTTTAAATATAAATGGTACACTATAATGTTTGTTGAAGCAAATGTCATAGAATATCTTGTCATCTTGGCAGTGAGAAAAGACCTCAAAGATAACTAAAAAATTAAAAGGCTTGAGGATAAAAACAGATGAAATTAGTCATATCAAAATTGATGATTTATGTTCCGTGAAAGACACAGAAGAAAAATTATCGGATGGATAATTGTAACAGAGACAACTCATTTACCTCAGGACCTGTTCTCACTTTATTCCTCAATAATAGAACTCTAGATGTCACTAGTTGTAATCAACTTGATAGCAACTAACAACAACAAAAATAGATGTTGTTTGGGTACATGGCCAATCGGAATAAAAATTACATTTCTCAGCTATGTGACTAAGTTCCGCACAATGGAAATAATGTATTCAACATTATTAAGGGAGGGAATGCAGCATTTTCCTGTTCTTCTCCTTTTTCCTAGCTGGAATATGGCCATGATGGGTGTGGCTGAAGCAACCATTTTAAAAGATGTGATAGAAGGTTGAAGAAACATGGTAGAAGAAGCTAGGAAATGTGATGAGTTGCCATGTCAACTCTGGATTACACTGGCTAAGGTGAGAGTTAAATACACTTCTATTGTGTTTAATCTACTGTTTGTCACTCACATTCAAATCTACTCCTAATTAACAGAATCACGGGATGAGAGGAGTTAGTTACAATATTCAAAATCCACAAACTGTTATTAACTAGATGACATAAGAGCATTTGAAAATCACTAACCAAAAAAACAAGAAACAGAATAGAGAGTAAGAAAAGGATAGGAATGAGTGTTTCACAGTAAAAGAATCTCAAATGGTTTGTTGTTAGATGCTGTCGAGTCTATTTTGACTGACAGGGACTTCATGTGACAGAGTAAAAATGCCCCGTAAGTGTTTCTAAGCTGTAATCTTTACAGAAGCAGATCACCATGGAGCCGCTGGTGGGGGAGAACTTTTGACTTTTCAGTTAGCAACAGAACACTTAACCATTGCACCATGAGGTCCACAAGTGCACAAATAGATGGTTAGTTTCATTAATAATCAAAGAAATAAAGGGATACCATGTAAGCCTATCAAACTAGCAAAGATAAGAAAATTCGATAACAGCAAAAGTTGTTAAAGATATGCAGAAGCAAAAACCTCATATGATATTAGTGTAAATATAAACTGGTGAAATTTTCTGTGAAGCAAACTGGAAGTGCTTGGTGAAGTTAAGAATGTGAAGTTAAGAATATCCCATGATCCATCTATAGTACTTCTGGGTACAACCTATAGGAAAACTCTTGTATGTGTCCATAGGAGAACAGGATGTTTATTGCATATCATTAGTGATAGTGGGGATTGGATATGATCTTGGTATCTTCCGTTAGGAGTATAGATAAATGGAACACAATGGATGCTCTATGAAATACTAAGCAGCTGTCAGAAGCAATGAACTAGGGATAAATATGGAAATGTAAGACAGATAGATAGATCTCATGAGCCTATATTGATTGAATAAAGTCAGAAGGAGAATGAAATCTATTGGATAAATTATATTTATCAAAATTGAAAATGCAAACCTACACAATGAAATACTATTATTGTCAATGATACAATTATATCCAAGGACACATACAAAGCATATTGAAGGAGTTAAGTGTGAGGTTACTGAAAGTAAGTGGAATCTATGATGAAAGGGAAAATGTAAATAAAACAAGAGGACACCATACATAGACGCATTACCAAGCAGTATGTTTAATTCAAGTCTCTTAACTTGAGGAGAAAGATAAAACCTGAGAGATAACTGCATAAAACTATCATTCTAATATCAATGACATAAAATACAAGAAAACTCACAATTAAAAAAATATATATTAGTGTCACTTTAAAAGTTTCAGAAATTGCTCCAGATGGTAAATTTCACAAACTAGAGGGGAAAAAAAATGGCCTTTAAGTGTGTGGACTCTTGCATTGAGTTAGTGTCTTAGACAATGCAGACAAACATACTCTTGTCAAATGTCTCAGCAAATTATGCATTTTAATAAATTCAGAAAACATAATGGGGTGTTCTGTGGAAATCACTAACATTCACCTTCCTATAATTCCTTTATTTCCTTCTTGTATAATCCAAAGGATGTTTCAAGATCTGTCCTGAAATACAATGCTGTCAGTGATAGGATAATATCCATACGCCTACAAGGAAGACCCGTTAATATGACTGTTATTCA
>NW_006921652.1:2269952-2327482 GCF_000298275.1 Orycteropus afer afer
TGATGGGCTCAAGTATAGCAGGGATTGTGGGGCTGGCGTGGGATCGGGCAGTGTTTCGTTCTGCTGTGCATGGGGTCGCTATGAGTCAGAAACGACTCGACGGCACTTAACAACAACAACAACATAATCCAACCCCTTTTCACCTCCCAGTAACTGGCTACTAGGTTAAGATCACCTCACAGAGAATATCTTGTAACCAAGATATTTTGGGGGCCATGCACAAATTCGAAGCACAGGATGTTTTTCACGTTCTATTGTTTTAAAAATTTGTTATCCAAAAGTAGAATATTCTCCTTTTAAAACTAAAAAACAGAAAGAAATTTAGCAATACAGTCCCACTTATCTTTATCCACAGTGTAACTCCCCAAATTTAATTAATATCTTGTTGTATTTCCCACAAATCTTTTTTCCTATTAATAGACAATTTTTCCATAAATGAAATATATATATAGGGGTTCTGGTGGCACAGTCGTTAAACCATTCAGCTGCTAAGCAAAAGGTTGGTAGTTCAAACCCACCAGCCGCTCTGTGGGAGAAAGATGAGGCAGCCTGCTTCCATAAAGATTTTCAGCTTTGGAATCTCTATGGAGACATTCTAATTTGTCCTACAAGCACTTTACGTGCAATCATCTCTATGGCAATGGGTTTTTTTTTTTTTTGGGGGGGGGTTCTAAATATAAGTGATACTCAATTTTAACCTCCTTTCTTCATCTGTTCCTTGCTTTTTTTTTCTTAACATTAGGCTATCATAAATTCTTATTATATTTCCCTACATAATAATAACCATTTGTGATAATCATTTAAAACAAATATTTCCTATAAACCAAAGTATTGCATACCTATTGTAGAAATTTCAAAGGAGCCCTGGTGGCACAGTGATTAAAGAAAACCTGCTAATCATAAGGTCTGCATAGTGAAGCCATCAGCCACTCTGCAGGCAAAAGATGTGACAGTGTCTTTCTGTAAAGATGACAGTGTTACAAAACCATAACATATATTGCTATGTAAGATGTTAACATATGGATGAAAGATATATGCAAATTTTCTGTACTAATTTTGCAATTGTTCTATAAATCTAAAATTATTCCAAAATAGACATTTAAAATACAGTCAAAACCTAAACTGCAAAAAAAAGTTAATGAGTAAAAACTAAAATTGCATTCTCTTCACCTTTCCATGTTTAATCTTTTACAAAATAACTATGTAGGTACAACAACAACAACAATTGGAAGTGGCATTAATTATATCACATGTTGTTGTTGTTGTTGTTGTTGTTAGGTGCGGTCGAGTCAGCTCTGACTCATGAAGACCCTGTGGACAACAGAACGAAACACTGCCCGGTCTTGCACCAGCCTCACAATCCTCGCTATACCTGAGCATAGTGTGCCAGCCACTGTGTCAGTCCATCTTGTTGAGGGTCTTCCCTTTTTCACTGACCCTCCTCTTTACCAGGAATAATGTCCTTCCCCAGGGAATGGTCCCTTCTGACAACATGACCAAAATGAGATGGAGTCTGTCCAAGATGTACATATTATTCCGTAAATTGCTATGCTTACATATCAAAATAGTATGAATTTTTGTTCACCTAAATATATAGATATAATGCACACACAAAAAAAATATTAGACTTGGAAACCCAATGAGGCAGTTCTACTCTGTCTCATGGGATCACTATGAGTTAGGATCAATTTGATGGCAGTGGGTTTGGTTTTGGGGGAGGACAGAAAATTTAAAAAATCATAAAACATCTACAAAAAGCCAGTGAAAATTATCCACTATCCCACTGCTAACATTTGGTAAATTTTCTGATAGTGAGACATTCCATACAATAGCTACAGAGACTGATTTTGGTTTTGCCCTGTATTAAATATTATGCAAGACTCAGAACCTCTTTTCATTCTCTAGGAAAATTATTCATTCTCTGAGAAGTATTAATGAGCAACAGATTTCACAGAATATGGAAGATACTTTTTATATTACAAAACTCACAGTAGAAAATTTTATAAATCCTGTTCAACATATTTTTCTAAGATACCCTACCCTTACCACAAACTAGGTATCTTCTTTTTCACCATTACTTTTTTGTCAACGCATGTTGCTATTACATTAGAATATTCTTAGCCAACACCTTAGTCTTCAAAGTGACACTTTTGCTCTTAAATCCTTTAAAGAAGTCTCTTGCAACAGATTTGCCTGATGTGATATATTATTTGATTTCTTCACTGCTGCTTCCATGGGCATTGATTGTGAATCCAAAGGAAATCCTCGACAAATTCACTCTTTTCTCCATTTATCAAGATGTTACTTATTTGTCAAATTGAGGATTTTTACTCTCTTTGTGTTGAAGTAATCCATACTAATGGCTGTAGTCTGATCTTCATCAGTAAGTGCTTCAAGTCCTCTTCACTTTCAGCTGGCAAGGTTATATCATCTCTATATTACAGGTTATTAATGAGTTTCCTCCAATCCTGATATCTTGCTCTTCTTTATATAGTCCAATTTCTCAGATAATTTGTTCAGCAAACAGATTGGATAAGTATGGTGAAAGGATACAATCATGACACATATCTTTCCTGATTTTCAACTATATGATACCTCCTTATTCCTTTTGAATGACTGTCTTTTGGTCTATGTACTGGTTCCCATGAGCACAGTTAAATGTTCTGGTATTCACATTCTTCAAAATGTTTTCCATAATTTGTTATGATCCACACAGTCAAATGCCTTTTCATAGTCAATAAAACACAAGTAAACATCTTTCTGGTATTCTTTGCTTTCAGCCAAGATCCATCTGACATCAGCAATAATATCTCTCATTCCACATCTTCTTCTGAAACTGGCTTGACTTTCAGCAGTTCCCTGTCTATGTACTGCCACAACCATTTTGAATTATTTCCAGAAGAATTTCACTTGTGTTTTGTCTTAATTCTCTAGAGCTACTATAACATAAATACCACTAGTACATGGCTTTAACAAATAAAAATTCATTTTCTTACAGTTTAGGAGGCTAGAAGTTCAAGTTCAGAGTAGTGGCGCTAGGGGCTGGGTGAAGGTCCCTCAACTTGGGCTTCAGCTCTGCCTTTTGTTGCAGCCTACTGGAGCTGAAGGCATCTCCTAACTCAGGGAGCTGCTGAATACTGAGCCTGATGAGCCCAAGGTCAGCAGGTAAAAGCACAATTCCAAGTTCAGTAGGCAACATGGTAGGCCACTGTTTCAAGCCCAGGAACAATCTCAAAATCAGCAGGCAACACATAGGCCACTGGTTCAAGTACAGGAACTAGATATGAAGACTCAGCTACATGCAGGATTCAGATGTGCCAAAAACCTCAGAAAATTCCTCAAAGCTTCTCCATATACACTGGAAGCAGGTCACACCCCAAAGACAACTACTTAGCTGCTCACAGCACATTCTACTGTGGAGTTGATTATAAACTCAGGATGGGAGATAACTATACCCAGCTGCCAAGCCACTCAAAATCACAGCCCAGCCAAACTGACACACAACCTTAATTACCACATTATATTGTTTGATAATTTCTGCATTCTGTTGGATCAACTTTCTTTGGAATGAACATAAACAAGGATCTCTTCCAGCTGGATGGCCAGATATCTGTCTTCCAAATCTCTTGGCATAAATGAATGAGTGCCTCCAGTGCTGCATCCTTTTGTTGAATTATCTCAATTGGTATCCTGTCAATTCCTGGAGCCTTGGTTTGTTTTTTTTGTTTGTTTTGTTTTTTATTTTGTCAATTCCTGCAGTACAGCTTGGACTTCTTCCTTTTAGACCATCGTTTTTAAATCATATGCTACCTCTTGATATGATTGAACATTAAAAAAATTCATTTTGGTACAATGCCTGTGTATTCCTTCCATCTTCTTTTGATGCTTCCTGCATTGTTAAATATTTTGCCATAGAACCCTTCAATATTGCAACTTGAGGTGTGAATTTTTTCTTCAGTTGTTTCAGCTTGAAAAATATCACACATATTCTTCCTTTTTGATTTCTGAACCGAGATCTTTGCACATTTCATTATGATATTACTTTGCCTTTTTGGGCTACACTTTGAAACCTTCTGTTCAGCTCTTTTACTTCATTATTTTCTTTTCATTTCCTTTAATTACCAGCCATTCAAGAACAAATTTCAGAATCTTCTCTGACATCCATTTTGGTGTTTTCTTCCTTTCCTTTCTTCTTAACGACCTCTTTCCTTCTTAATGTATGATGTCCTTGATGTGACAACTTGTCTGGTTTTCAGCCATTGGTATTTGACTCTATTTTGAGGAGACAGCACTTCCCCTGTCATATTTTGAGAGCCTTGTAATCTGTGGGGTCATCTTCTGGCACCATCTCAGATGATGTTTCTCTGCTATTCATAAGGTTTTCAGGGACCAATTTTTCCAGAAGTGGATCTGGCCACATCCTTCTTCCTCATTTGTCTTAGTCTGGAAATTCTGTTGAAACCTGTCCACCATAGGTGACTCTGCTGGTATTTGAAATACTGGTGGCATATCTTGCAGCATGATAACAACATGCAAGCCCCCATAATATGACAGGCTGACAGACAAGTGGTTGATAATCATATATATGTAAACAATGTTGCAGGTTGAATTGTGTCCCACCTGCCATCTGAAAAATATATTGAGATCCTAACCACTTAGTATCTGTAAATGTGACTTTATTTGAAATAGGGTCATTACAGATGTAATCAAGTTTAACATGAGGTCCTTAGGGTAGACTATGCCAACAAGACTTGTGTCCTAATAAGAAGAAAAGAAACACAGGGAGGTGCCATATGTCAACAGAGGCAGAGATTGGAGTGATGGGTATACAAGCCAAGGAACACCAAGGATTGCCAGTAACATCAGAAACTAAGAGAAAAGATTAGAACATATTCTCATCTGGAGGCTTCAGAGAGAGAATAGCTTGGCCACCACCTTCATTTTGAACTTCTGACCTCCAATATTGTGACAAAATAAATTCCTCTTGTTTTAAGCCATCTACATTATTGTGATTTGTTACAGCAGACTTAGGAAAGTAATACAAACGTTTAAGATCATATAATATATGAAGTTTTTACTTTTAATCTGCTTTTAGAATTTATCAATATATTATGAATATTTTCAGATGCCATAATTTTTTGTAATTATAATTTTGATGACGGTAAGATATTTCTCCACAAGTTTAGCTGTTTGCTAGTGCCTCCATGGGAGAAAGATGAGGCAATGTGCTTCCATAAATATCATAGCCTTGGAATCTGTATGGAGCTATTCTACTCTATCTTGTAGGATCACTATGCATAGAAATCGATGACAATGACTCATATATTATAATTTATTTAAAAATCCCCGTATTTTTGGGAAATTTTAGAGTTGTTTTTAGAAACTCTTATGAATGTTGTTCTGATTAATCTTTGTATGCAAATTTGTGTACCTATTTACGAATATTTCCTTAGGCTAAACTTTAATGGATTAAAGTAATGAATTTTTATTATTTAATAATTTATGTCCTCCTTTTGACAAAAACAATATATACTCATTGCACAGAGTTAAAAGAATAAGTAACTACAGCTTTACAAAAGAAAAAACTATAAAAAATAATAATAAAATTTTAGAGGATAAAAATTCCAAATTTATTTAATTAGAATGACTTTTTTTCACAGTTTCCAAAGAAGGGATGTATTCTACAAATGATTCTTGAATAAAAAATGTGTTCCCCTGCCCTAACAGCAAAAACAGCTGTCTTAATGAGGAATGACTCTAGAATCATGGAAAGATAGTTAAATCTGTAATTCAGAAAACAGTCAGTAAGATGATTTAAGAGTAGTTTAACCAACAGATGATGGTTTCTTAGACTACATTAGCACTGTGGATAAGGTGTTATTGTTGTTGTTGCCAGCAAGTCAATTCCAACTCATAGTGACACTACAGGACAGAGTAGAACTCTCCCCACAGAGTTCTCTGAGGCTTTAATCTTTATGGAGAAGGTCACTAGATCTTTTTTCCCATGGAGCCACTGGTGGATTCAAACCACTAAGCTTTTGGTTAGCAGTAGAGAGCTTAACCATTGCACCACTGGTCAAATTCAGCATATATTTTGAAGGTAGACGTGACAGAACTTGCTATTGCTGTGAATGTGAGATGATTACTTCTATTTTGTCAAAGAAATAAAAAATAATTCATATGGGAACAGGAAGAGGGGCTAGGTGTTAAATGTTTGAAGAGAGATTAGAGAGCATTAAATAACTGCATATAAACCTACACATCAAATATGTAAATACTAAAAGTGTAAATGCATGTAAATTTAAAAGAAATTAGCACACTGTTAGAAAATTAGTTTTTTATCTTAAAAATTTTGTATGAATCTTTCTATATGCATGAATTAAGACACTTAAAAAGCTACTTAGTGCATATTGCCAAATTGATTTCCAGAAAAGTTCCCTCTCTCACCAGCAGTATATGAGAACAGAAGCCCTATTGTATGTTCACTAACAAGTTTTAAAGTGGTTTCTTACCTTAAAAGGATAACAAGAGACTATTATGAACAAATTTATGCCAATAAATTCCAGAACGGGGATGAAAGAGATATATCCCTTGAAAAAATGCAATGTAGACAAGAAGAAATAGACAATATTAATAGCCTCAGATCTATTTAATAAATTGAATTTATTATTAAAACTCTACCACAAAAAAAAAAAAAAAAAAAAAAAACCTCAAAGCTTAGACAGTTTCACTGATCATTTGTGTCAAACATTTAAGGAACAAATGATGACCAACTTACACAAGTTCTTTCCAAAAACAGAATAAAAGTAAAACCCAACTCACTGCCATCGTGTCAATCCTGACTCATAGCAATTCTATAGGACAAGTAGAAGTGCCCTCTAGGGTATCCAAAGTTGTAAATCTTTACAGAAGCAGGCTGCCTCATCTTTTTCCCATGGAGCAGCTGGTGGGTTTGAACTACCAGCCTTTTGGTTAGCGGCCAAAATGCTTTAACCACTACACCACTAGAGCTCCTTAAAAATAGAATAGGGGAAAACAATTCCTAATTTTCCTGATATCGAAACCTAATAAAGTTATTACAAGAAAAAATATATTTCTCATAACCTTGGACACAAAAATACTTAAGTAATTAGCAAATTTAATCCAACAATACACCAAAGGAAAATACATCATGACCAAGTATGCTTTATCCCAGGAATGCAAAGCTGGTTTCACATTCAAATATTGTTAATCAACACTATTAACAATATTAACCAACTAAAAGAGAAAAAACAACAAAAAAATGTGATCCTCTCAATATAGGCAGGAAAATTGTTTTTGACAAAATATAACAACCATTCATAACAAAAACTTAAACTAGAAAAGATCTTCCTAAAATGTTATTCCATTTAAATTTGCATTGTTACTTCTAACACTGAGCATATACATTCTTTTCTATATTCATTAGCCTTTAAATTTTCTCCTTTATTAGTAGCTTACTTAGGATTAGGGACTTGTTCATCTTTTCAATTTATGTAATCTATCTCCATATGTTATAAAGACTGCTAACATTTCCCAGTATTTAATTCTACTCTGATTCCTGGACACATGGTTAAATTACATTTTCCATCCAACACCCCCACCATCTTTGCGTCTAGGTGAGACTATGTGTCTGAGTTCTAGTTAATGGAGAGTAAACAAAAATATGATGTCATTTGCAGGACTACCCCATGCAGTATCTCATATAAAATTTCATGCAATCTCTTTCTATCTGCCTCTATCTCCTGTTTGGCTTTAAGTCAAGAACTCTGAGTTTATAGATAATGGCAGGTGGAAATAGCCTAGATCCCTGAGTCACTGTCTAGTACAGCCACTTAGAAGAGTTGTCTAACCAGGAACATCCACAATGAAATTTATTTGAAGGAGAAATGAACTTTTGCATTAAAACATTGAGATATGGAGATGTTTGTCACAGCAGTTAGCATAACTTAAAAAGTTCTTTGCCCAGCACTGACTTGTTCTGAGTATCTTTCTCTCAAAAATATTGTCTTATCCAAATAAGTATTATTAAATATTAAATACTTTTCTCCTTCTTTTATTCATTCATTTAACGAATATTTTTTGAGTGGTGTAGTGCCTAAGGCATTTGACTTCTAACCAGAAAGCTGGCAGTTCAATCCACCAGCCACTCCTCGGAAGGAAGGTTGGGCAATTTACTTCTGTAGTGATACCACTTTGGAAACCCAAGGAGGGGTCGCTATGAGTCGGACCCGACTTGATGGCAGTGCATCGCGTTGCATTGCATTCCTATGTTCCAGGAACTGTTCTAGGGACTGAAGTTATAACCATGGATAAATGAGGCAAAAATCTCCACCTTCATAGTGTTTGTGTTTAAATGGGAAGAAACTGACAATAAATAATTAAGGAAAGTTATCGTTTCACACAAAGTGAGCAGTATGGAGAAAAATAAAGAAGGGGAGTAAAAGAATAAGGGATATAGGTGTGAGGGTTAAAACTTTATAAAGTGTGTTCAGAGAAGGGCTCATTGTGAAAGTACCATTTCAGCAAAGACTCAAGAGAGATGAGACAGTTAACTACACAGATATTTGGAGGAAGAGTGTTTGGGCAGAGAAAACAGTAAGTAATAAACAACAACAAAGCAGAAATGCTCTGTTGTGATAAAAGAAAACACATCCAGGGAGCCCATATTGAATAAGGCAGAGGTGACAAGGAGATGGTGTCAGAGAGAAAAGGTGTGAGTGGAAAATTTTTTCCTCTGAGAAGCATGAAAAGCTATTATTAAGGGTCTGCCATGACAATGTGGTTGCTGTGGTGAGAAGAGACTGTAGGTATCAAAGTCAAAGTCAGGGAGATCAGGTAGAGACCAGTACAATAAATATGGTGAGAGTAGATGGTGGCTTGGACTAGGACAGTGGAGGTGATGAGAAGTGGTGCAATTGTGTATATATTTTGAAGATAATAACCAACAGGATTTCCTGCTCAGTTGGTTGTGGGATGAGAAAGAGAGAAGAGCAGTGGAATTGCCATTTTCCTGAGATGGGGAAGGCTTTGTTGTTGTTGCTGTTGTTAGGTGCCATCAAGTCGTCTCTGACTCATAGTGACCCTCTACACAGCAGAACGAAACAACTGCCTGGTCCTGAGCCAGCTCCATGACTCTTGCTATATTTGAGCCCATCACCACTGCCACCATGTCAATCCATCTCATTGAGGGCATTCCCCTCTTTGGTCGACCCTCCACCTAACCAAGCATGACATCCTGCTCCAGGAATGGTCCCTTCTGACAACATGACCAAAGTATATGAGATGAAGTCTGGGCATTCTCACCTCAAAGGAGCATTCTGGATGCATTTTATCCAGGACAGACCTGTTAGTTCTTTTAGCAGTCCACGGTACTTTCAGCATTCTTCACCAACCAAAGCATCAATTCTTCTTCGGTCTTCCTTATTCATTGTCCAGCTCTCACATGCATATGAGGTGATTGAAAATACCATGGCTTGTGTCAGGCTCACCTTAGCCCTCAAGGAGACATCTTTGCTCTTCAGCACTTGAGAGAGGTTCTTTGCAGCCGATTTGCCCAGTGCTCTTCGTCATCTGATGTTCTGACTGCTGCTTCCATTGGCGTCAATTGCAGAATAAAGCAATTTGAATTACTACACAGTTTCAATCTTTTCTCCATTTATCATAATGCTGCTTATAGGTCCAGTTGTGAGGATGTTTGTTTTCCTTATATTGAGATGTAATCCATACTGCAGGCTGTGTTCTTCAATCTTCATCAGTAAGTACTTCAAGTTATCCTCACTTTCAGCAAGCAAAATTGTGTCATCAGTATATCGCAGGCTGTTGATAATTCTTCCAATCCTGATGCCACAGTCTTCTTCATATAGTCCAGCTTCTTGGATTATTTGCTCAGCATACCGATAGAATAAGTATGGTGAAAGTATACAACCCTAACACACTCCTTTCTTGATTTTAAACCCTGCAGTCTTCCCTTTATTGTTTCAAAGGACAGCCTTCTAGTCTATGTGCACGTTCCTCATGAATACAATTAAGTGTTCTGGAATTCCTATTCTGTGATCCACAAATCACATTTGATTTGTGGATCAAATGTGATCCACAATTTGTTATGATCCAGACAATCAAATGCTTTTGCATAGTCAATAAAACACAAGTAAACATCTTCCTGGTATTCTTTGCTTTGAGCCAAGATCCATCTGACATCAGTAATGATATCCCTTGTTCTACTCGCTCTTCTGAATCCAGCTTGTATTTCTGGAAATTCTCTGTCAATATACTGCTGCAATCATTTTTGAATTATCTTCAGTAAGATTTTACTTTCATGTGATATTATCGATAGTGTTTGATAATTTCTACTTTCTGTGGGATCACCTTTCTTTGGAATGGGTACAAATATGGATCTCTTCCAGTCAGTTGGCCAGGTAGCTGTCTTCCAAATCTCTTGGCATAGCTGACTGAGTGCCTCCAGCGGGGCATCCATTTGTTGAAATAGATCCATGGGTATTCTGTCACTTCCTTGAGCCTTGTTATTTGCCAATTCTTTCAGTGCAACTTTGACTTCTTCATTCAGTACCATTGGTCCTTGAACATATGCCACCTCCTGAAATGGATGAAGATCAACCACTTCTTTTTGGCACAGTGACTCTGTGTATTCTTTCCATCTTCTTTTGAGGCTTCCTGCATCATTCAATATTTTGCCCATAGAATTTTTCAATGCTGCAACTCGAGGCTTAAATTTTTTCCTCAATTCTTTCAACTTGAGAAATGCCGAGCATGTTCTTCCCTTTTGGTTTTCTAACTCCAGGTCTTTGCACATTTCATTATAGTAATTTGCTTTGCCTGCTTGAGCTGCTCTTTGAAATCTTCTGTTCAGCTCTTTTATCTTGTCATTTCTTGTATTTGCTTTAGCTACTCTCCACTCAAAGGCAAGTTTCAGAGTCTCTTCTGACATCCATTTTGGTCTTTTCTTTCTTTCTCATATTTTTAATGACCTCTTGCTTTCTTTATGGATGATGCTCTTGATGTCATCCCACAATTCTTCTGGTTTTTGGTCATCAAATCTATTTGTTCAGTGCATCAAATCTATTCTTTAGATGGTCTCTACATTCAGGAGGGATATTTTCAAGGTCATATTTTGGCTCTTGGGGACTTGTTTTAATTGTCTTCAACTTCAAGTTGAACTTGCATATGAGCAGTTGGTGGATGGTCTGTTCCACAATCAGCTCTTGGCCTTGTTTTGGCTGAAGATATTGAACTTTTCTATCTCCTCTTGCCACAGATATAGTCAATCTGAGTCTTGTGTACTCCATCTGGTGAAGTCCATGTGTATAGCCACCATTTATGTTGTTGAAAAAAGGTATTAGCAATGAATAAGTTGTTGGTCTTGCAAAATTCTATCACGACTTTGGGAAGTCTTTGGGGGCGGGGTGTATTTGTCAGGAGATGAGGAGTTTCTCTATCCCATACTTTCTCACACTCTCCAAATAAAGTCTGTTTTATCAGCATCAGTCCAGAAACTGAATGACCAGCAACCTGATAACATTGCTTCTAAGGAGCTCTGGTGGTGTAGTGCCTTAAGGCATTTGACTGCTAACCAGAAGGCTGGGAGTTCAAACTCACCAGCCATTCCTCAGACAGAAGATCAGGCAATCTATTTCCATAGTGATACTGCCTCAGAAATCCAAGGAGGGGTCACTTTGAGTCACATCCAACTCAACTGCAGTGATTGCTTCAGTAGAAGGTGGCTTTTTACCTCAGAGACAAGTTTATATACCCTGCTGCTCTCTGACAAGGCTGCTGTCCCAAAATATATGGACTCACTCACCTGTGATCAGTTTCTTATTCTCTCCTAGGACATGGACAATTTTTCTGAAGACCTTCTGACTTGCTTTTTTTCAGTGAAATCACTGTGTCTCTGGGAGTCCTGAGAAGCATGCTTTTCTTGAGGTGATGAACTCATATGTCTGTGGCTAGGAGCCTTGCATGTAGCCACTTTCTCCTCTCTTGAAGGCCTCTGGGAGAGGGAAGAGCATGAAATCCTAGCTGTAGCCTCCATAGTTCACAATAATGTGGCAAAAGAAGCTCTAGTCTTGGGTCCGAAGACCTGGGCTACAATCCTGTTTTGTCCCTGACCTACTGTAACACCCACAGCAACACAGGTTATCCTTCTTGATCTGACTACTCACTCTCGCCTCTAAAATGAGGACAAGGAACTAGATGATTTCTAAGATCCCTCCCTGTTAAAAAGGTTCATAATTATTTGATTCTATTATCTTATCATATTTTATGTTCTTTTTCAGAGAAGCTGATAAGTAAGAAAAGGCATTATCAGAAAAATATGCATTATTCTAAGATTGTTGGGGTGTTTCTAGGCTCTGGTTTCTGGAGATAATTATGATCTAAAGTCTTAGGGCATTCATTGTGCATAATAAATTATTTCTCTTCTGTGTCTAGAATGGTACTTGTTCTATCTTGGGAGAATAAGAAAATGGTCACCCAAAACATTTTCTGTGTTTAGTGGTTAACATAAGGAACCTCAGCTGAGCAAACCTGTATTATGTTTAGATGGATCTGGTATAGCCAGAGTTCTGTGTGTCTACGTGTACATGTGTGTACTCATGTGTATATGCATATTTGTGTGTAGGTGTGTGTGTGTGTGTGGAGATAGGAGGAGTATTTTATTACAAAAGGGGTTATTTTAGTACTCAGATACATTTGGAAAATGTGGGGTTAGACAAATTTCTTTACTGCAGAACATCTCAGGGCCTTTAGTATGCTACATGCATTTTGCTATTCAGGAACATGTTATAGCAATGTTTGCTAAATTTATATGCCCTTGGAACTCTTTTGTTGAGGGATACCCCACTGGACTAACACTCCTAGAATAGAAAGTAAAAAACAAGTACACTAATGTTCCAGGTTAATTGTTGCTGCAGATTGTATTTTCAGATGAGATTTGAGTCTTGAACTAAATATCTGAGACCAAGTTGGGAAAATTCTCTTGGCCAGTACAGATCACTCTTAAAGCTTAATTCTCGTTATTCTAGGGATTTGCCTTCTCAGTCTACATGTAAGATTGACTCTGCTTTTGCCACTGAGGGTGCACGTTGCCTGCCTGTTTAGGTCTGTCCCACACCCACTCCCATTCACCAACCAGAAGCTGTTTTTATGCTTGTTTTGTGAGAAAACTCTAGTTTGATTGCCTATCATTTCCTGAAAGAGCCTTTGTTTGGCCATCTCTTCCCAAAAGATAGACAGAAGACAAATACTCTACCAACACCCTAAAAGATTACACCAACCAAGGACCAAAGCTTTGTCTCAAAAGGTACACCCCTTGGGCCATTGTTTATACTGTAAATCTGACCATTGGCCCTGACTTTAGTGCATTACCCCAAAATCCAATACGGAATTACAAAACCAAAAATAACAATGACAAAATAGATTGTGAATACATTCACACTTCTATTAGCAAATCAAAGCAAAACTTTTAAATGATCCTTTATAGTTGCAAAATCTAGACTTTCATGAAAACCCATTTCTCTGGATACTTTCATAGCCTTTAATAAAAGGATAAATATACCAAAATGAATGAAAAAAATTTATGCCATTGTCTCCAAGGAGATGAATTGACCTGTCTAGTTGCTTGACCTGTTGACTTAAGCTTCATATTTGAATTTATTTTATAAGAAGTTATAAAATTTGTTATAGACCTTTGAGAGCTAGAGCGCAACAAGCAATGCAATATGCAATCACTGCCGTGGGGTGGGATCTGACTCACAGCGATCCCTCCTTGGGTTTCCGAGGCAGTATCACTACGGAAGTAGATTGCCCAACCTTCCTTCTGAGGAGTGGCTGGTGGGTATGAACTACCGGCCTTCTGGTTAGCAGTCAAATGCCTTAGGCACTAAGCCAGCAAGCAATGGGTACCAGTAAACAGAAGCTTTAAAAAAAAAAAAAAAATCTTAACCCTCTCCCGTGCCCACAACCCACTCTGAAGGAGCCATTAAAAGGAGCCTTTGATGAACAATTGGGGACCTGACCAAAAGCCCAATTTCAGTTTCAACAAGTCATCAAATATTATATGAGTCAATTACATAAACATTGGAATTTCCTAACATCTGATTCCAATAGCAGGAGAGCAGCCCAGGTTCACAATGGAGATTTCTCAATAGGCAATGCCGTTTTCCAGGTAATTAAAACTGTTTGTATAGGAGAGTAGATTTATCTTCTGAAACCATTTTAGCACTAGTGCTCTCCTGAGTGGTATCAGTTGACACACTGCATAATCTAGAACAGACTAATTGCCGCATGATTTCTAATTTTTCTGCAGCCATGTAAATGAGCTGAAGTCTGCACAGGTGGAGCCCATTAGAGTGAATGATTTCCCTCTCATGTTGTTATCTTCATTTGCCGTTGTCTTATCAACTCCAAGTAGGAAATCCGCTGTCATGAAAAGCAGGCGAGGGAACAATGTCTGGCTGAGGAGTCTGTTTCATTATTTTTTAATTCATACAATCCTACCTGCTTAATGCAGTATTCTGATTAGCATGCTAGGCAGCCAGTAATGCAGTTTTATTCAAATAAGGAGGCAGGGCTTTAATTTAAACTAAGAAATCATCCCCATTCCTTACTAGAGAACAAGGATTCATGATTCGGTAATACATGAATTTAATAATGCATAATGGTAGGCTTCACAGGTACTAAACAGCAATACCAGAGTGGATCAGTATGCTCCGTGGGTCGCCATCTCAAATGCCCAATCTGGTTTATCCACACTCCCTCCCTTAAGCTCTTCCATTATTTCCTTCCAGTAAGAGTTGTGCCATTTGCCATATTCCTCTGATGCTGCCAACCACCCCACTCGCAGGCTGCATCTTCACTTTACAACCCTGTTTAATAGCTGTTAAGCTGCTGGACTTTAGCCTTTGCAAGAATTCACAAATTGGACCCAAGGGAGATTTGAAAAGGTTGGGAGGGAGAGAATGGGGGAAGAAAAGTAAAGAACTTCGTTGCCTACCACTAATTGCTTTTTCCACTGAAGTATCTATCCATCGCCTCATTTTAGTGAGGGGAATATAGTCTATAGCATACTTGCAATATCCAGGGCTACATAATCTCTTTATAACTCTAGTTGTGTTTCACAGATTGCATATACCTCATCCTGACACTCCAATGATAGTTGGACTCAGCATTCCTTAGTTTCATGGTTTGTACGCCTCTCTTTGCTGTGGGTTGCCAAGTGGATGTCATGCCATTCTGCTTGACCTTAAAAGCAAAATGTGCAAAGAATTTCAGGCTGCCCAACTAAATTACCTGAGTGCCTTGACCAAGAGGAAAGCCAAGTGAATCAGATATACATTTCTTTTCATCATCCATTTATTTGTTTTACATTTCATTCAATTTGGAAAATTAGATAAAGCTGGTCGAGTTTACGTTCTCCTTCTTTCATCTGAACATAATGGGTTAAGCTTTTTTTTTTTTTTAAGAATTTAGAGAATTTTATTTAGAGGGAAATCAAAATGCACATGTGGAATCTTGTTGGCACAAGTACACAAGCACAAAATGTGCTAAATTTGTTAAGAATGATTAATTAATCTTTTAGATTTTTTTTTCATTGCAACCTTCTTTCTCACATGCTACAAAATGTTTCTGAGTAAGTACAAATGTGTGTAATTTGGTGGCCTAAATAAAACTACCTTGCTGGCTTGGGTGAATCAATGAAATCAAGATATGTGTAATGGTATCAGTAACACTATGGCTTAATTAGCCAGTGACACTATGGATTAATTCCATTCTAGTTGTCAGGTATGTAAGTACTGCTATCACCAAAAGGTGCAGTGCCTAAGACATATAACTGCAAACCAGAAGGTTGGTGGTTCAAACACAACGGCCGCTCTGCAGAAGACAGGGCAATCTACTTCTGTAAAGATTTACCACCTTGGAAACCCAATAGGGGTCACTATGAGTTGGAATCAACTCTAATGGCAGGATTTTTGTGTTGTTTTCTTTGTTACCACAAAAACATTACAATCTCTTTGCAATCTAGAACGGTATCTAAGACCTGGTTTGTGTATCTTGCAGAATGATTCCTCCAACAAATGTATACTGAGACTTACTATATGTCAGTTATTATACTACCCAGGGTATTAAAAAGCTAAATAAGACATGGGTCCATCCTTAAAAAATAATCAGTTTAATATGGAAAAATGAGCAGAGAGAAAATACACATAAATGGTGTAGAATATTGTGGGACATACAAACCTGTGGTTAGAGGGCATTTTAAGAGCTCAGAGGAGGGGTACTCCAAGAACTAGGAAGTGAATGATTCCTCAAAAGATATTTTTGAAAATTGTAATTTTAAAAGTTCACTCCCCTTAGGTGTGATTGAATTAATACTACTATATTTAAGTGCATGAGTTTTACTTCTTACCAGTTGTACAGCCATCAGTTGATTGGTTTTGACATATTTTGTATGATTCCTTTGGCCAAAAGAGCTGAATAAACCGGACAAAGAAGGGCCTAACAAAAGTCATTTTCAATGTTTTTAAATTCAATTCATTCTTCCTTAGAATTTATGGGATTGTAAATATGTGCATAAATCAAGATTATTCTGTTTATTTTTATGTCTTTAAGATTTATATCCCACAAGAGGCCTTTAAGGTGAATTATAACAAACATACACACAGGCACACACGCAGACAAGCACACACACAGAGAAGCACTAGGGTAGTTAAGATAAAAATAATAATTAAGAAAAAAAAATGAAATAGAATGAATAGAGAGAAAAGGAGATTGCCCAGGATCAAGACATGAAGTAGCTATGGTAATTAAGTTTGAAGCTTCTTGGAAGTTGCATATATTTCTGTGTAAATACTTGAACAACTATAATTCCAAGTATAACTTCTTTTCACTGACCTTTTGCCTATTTTTCCAGCCTGGGTGAGGTGGGAGGGTAATGTGACAGAACACCCATAAATCAACTCTAATCTCTAATGGCACTTTCTATGTAAAGCCAAACAGAAGATCATAGAATGGATTTTTCACCCTCAACAGAATTTTGCTCCCTATAATACCCCTCACTTAAGAAAATTGTATTCTGAGAATGTTTCATTGGGATGTCAAAATGGGATGTCAAATTCATTATCCTACCACCCTGAATGGGACACTAATCCTGATGCCTTAGCTACAGAGACTTGCTTCACAGGTGGTTGCTAAAGTTAGAGTATTTTTCTTTATATTTAAACTTATTCCAGCTCAGTATCAATAGCAAGTCCTCTTAAAACATGTACATAGGAGGCCAAGCCAATATTTTGACATTCTTGGCTAGGAACTGTGCCATTAACACCTTCAATTAATCTCCATGCAAGGTCATTTGGAGGCCCCAATTCAAGACCATATGTTAAGATGTTATTAGTTTTCCTGCAAAAGGGATGTTTGGCCAGTTACAACTAGAAACAGATGCCCATCAATAGCATCAGAAGGGAATGGTTGCCTTAGTTACAACACCTCACATCTCACCTATTACTGAGATAGGGCAGGGAGCTCCCTAACTCATCATTGAACTGGGATACAGCAATGTTAGACTCTTTGTCAAGTTTATTACTAACAATTATGACAATAGAAGGAAGGGAGAAGAATAAGGATCCATAAAGGAAACTGATCTGGTTGTAAATTAGCACCTTATTAAATCACCTAATATATTTCCTGGAATTTTAGGGGTGGGGGAATGGACTAAGTATAAGGAGAACTGTATTCTAATATGCCTTCTGCTACTTCCTAGGTTCATGATCTAGGAAAATTCACTTAACCTCTCTGTTCTTCATTTTTCACCCCTAAGTCATGGGGAGGGAAGAGGTTGTGGGGTACCGGAATTAAAATGTGGCATTATTAAATGAGATAATGCATGAGAAACATATTTTGAAAATGGAAAATTCATTCTATAAATTCAGAGTGTGCTTTATTTTTATAACTGACAAATTATAACTTATTTGGAATAGCATATTATTTGGGTGTAATTACATTGCTATAGTTTGGGCTACTGGCCAAATCCATTAAAATAATCTCTTGTTGGGATCAAAATCTCTTATAATCTCTTATGGATTACAAACCATTTGTCTAAAAGCAACACCATTTGAATGATTTCCAAAGGATGACCGATTTTGAGTTTTCTGCAACACTACTAAAGTGTATAGAATTGATGAGAACAACTCCCAAGCCAGGATGTATACCCCACAATCTCTATGGGCTTTGTAGAGGAATATCTTATCTTTGCCATCTACCAAAGCTGAATTTTATTAAATGAGCCTGAAATTGAAAGGCTTCTGAAGTTCTGGTTTTCAAAGTGGAATGAGTGCACCTCAGAATCATCCAGACGGATTGTTAAAGCACAGGTTTCTGGTTCCCACCTCCACAGACTCTGACTCAGTAGGTCTAGGGTGGAGCCTGAGAACTTAAATTTCTAACAAGCTCCCAGATAATATTGACTTATGCTCAGTGGACTATCCTTTAAGTAGCATTATCTTGTAGTCCTCTCCCATGGAATAAAAATTAAATTAGGCAGATGTGCTTTTCAAAGATGTTTCTTAGACCCCAGAGTTTCCCAGAGGTACTTCAGAGGTTCTTTCCTCTCCCTTACCTCAGTCAGAGTAACTGTACTTTTATTATTTGTGTATATTGGTGTTCTGCATAGGACTTTTTGTGATAAAATCTGGTCTGTACCAACCCCAAATAATAAGTTTGAAAACTAAGCAGATTTCTATGATTCCTTTAGACTATCATTTTCTATAATTTCCAGTGACTTTGGTGGCCCATAAAAACCTTAAACATCTTTTCACCCAGCTACCCTGGTATTGTGAAGACTCAATTGAACACCATAGACACTTTGAAAAACACAAAGTTTACTTCAAGGTTAAACAAGGAAAGGAGGCTTCCTAAGTCTAAGGGATCTGAACCCTGACTATGTGTCATTTCAACAGCTTTAGCACAGCCCTCACAGAAGTCTGAGCATATAGTTTGCTCTCTGGAAGTTATGAAGGAACTCTCTTCCTGGAAGGTAGTGCTTCTTTTTTTGTTTTATTTTGTTTTCAAGATGTAAGTGGCCTCAGAGTCACTGAATGGTTGCTAATGACTAATGTATTCCACCGCCAACCCAAAGATTGGAAGTTGGAAAGTCCATTGAAAACCAGATGGATCACAATTCTACTCTGACACATATGGGTTTTCCTGGAGTCAGAATAGACTTTATGGCAACTGGTTGGTTTAAGTAGCTTCAGCCAGTCTTTCCCTGGTGCTTGGAAGTTAATTAAGTATTTGCTACTTCAGTGTCTTCATGCCTTTTTTCCTCCTGATCACATTTCTCTGTTCTAGGTGTTAGACCTCCACTCAATAAACACCAGCAAAATAATCTCTTCGGGATTGTCAATACCACTGGCTCACAGTAGGCATAAGAGAATTTTGAGGGTAGTGAGCAGAAAACCAGGAGCTCTGGGAACTTAGTGATTAAGGCAGTTGACTGCTAACCAGAAGGCTGACGGTTCAAATCCACCAGCCACTCCTCAGGAGGAAGGTTGGGCAATCAACTTCTGTAGTGATATTGCCTCGGAAACCCAAGGAGGGGTCGCTATGAGTTGGATCCGACTTGAAGGCAGTGCATTGCGTTATACTGTGAGCAGAAAACCAATGATGGTTGATGGCCAGCAAGTAGTGGCTTGAAAATTCAGATGTTCTCCAGAGCATAGTTTAGGTATCTGAAACCCTCATTGCCTTTTCTGAGAAAATTGCTAGTGGCCTGAATGTTGGGCCCTTGTTGAATAGTAATGAATGTTCCTATTCATTATTTTGAGCATTTGTGTCATTATTCATCAGTTACTAGTGACAAGCACTTTGCTAGCATCCTGTGTTATTTTCCTAATGCGCAGTCCCCTTATCTTGTTGTTAGTGTTAGCTGCCCTCAAGTCAGCCCCAACGATGGCACAAGGGGATTGGACCATGGTGATCCATGAGACATAGGATTTTCATTGGCTGATTTGCAGAACTAGATCATCGGGCTTTTCCTCCTAGTCTCTTAGTCTGGAAGCTCTGTTAAAACCTGTTCAGCATGATAGCCACACACAAACCTCCACTGATGGATGAGTGGTGGTTGCACAGGAGTGCTTTGGCCAAAAATTAAACCCAAGTCTCCCACATGTAAGGTGAGAATCCTACCACTGAACCACTACTACCCTCTTTCCTTATATACATTTTTTTCTAATTCTCTCCATAACATCCAAGGTAAATCTTTTTTCCCCAGGAGAAGAAACTGAGGTCCAGATGGCTAAGTTTTATTCCTAAGGTCTCTCTGCTAAAGAAATGCTTATAGTTGAGATTTTCACCCAGATGAGGCTTGCTTGCAAGTCACTGCCTACTCCTTTTCCTATGTAACCTCCATGGCCCCTTTATCTCCTGGGTGTCTGAAGATTTACACTGTAAGAGTTGGGAGCCATACTTTACATTTTGAAATTATTCCTTTAGACAGGCTTCTTTTAGCCCTGCCCTAATTTCTTTCAGATTTCAGGCCCAGGGTAGTCAAGCTACACAGAGCTGTGGCAGCCTTTCGAAGTGAGTCCAGCTGGGCCAGTCCTGATAGACTGCTGTGGAGCAAAGACATAGCTCTTCATATTCTGCAACACTCAGAAGCAGGAATCAATTAACTTTCAGGACAGGAAAAATAGATCATTTGGATTGCTGTAGCAGCTACGAGAAACGAGTCCAGAGAGTGAACTGCTGTGTCCACGGCTGAGGAACACTGAGGGTTTGCTGAGTAGAGAGTGCTCTTAATGACCAAGGCCAGGGATGTGTATCTACAGGCCTAGCCCATGTAGAACACCATTCAGGACATGAGGCATTGTTCAGAATACTGAATAAAGATGAGCTGGAAAATGCCAAAAGATAACCAATTGATTCTTGGGGCAATTCCCTAATGACATTAAAAATGCAAAAGAGTGTCCTTTGTAAGCTGTCTCTCAAGAGATATCTAGTAGTATAGGGGAGTAAGAGATAAATTTATATAGCAGAATTGATATTGTTGCATGTAAGAATGCAAAGCATCCTGAGACTACATCTCAAATTAGTTAGTTGTGAGTCATGTAAGATCAGAGCGGGGCATGGTGCAAACAATGTTTACAAATGTATTACTAAACACATTCAAACCCCCATATAAACCTGTCAATAGGTGCAGGAGTAAGAAATGTCATCACCCATCAAGATGCCCAGCTGATGTCTTTACACTTTCCACCAGATTCCCTGAAGACAGATGGCACACTCTGCAGAACAGAGACATCAAGGACCACGTGCACAGGTTTCACTGTAAAGCATGGGATACAGTACGTGCTCCCAACTTGCTGTAAATCCTCACAGGATGCTCCTTCATCCTAAATTGTGGCTCCAATTCCCAGGCTAGCAGTAAGAAGTTTTAAATCATTTCTAAGACTAGAGTTCATTGTACAGCATTGCCAGGTCAGGCAGTATCTTAAACAATTATAAATGAGCATACATAGCAATGTGAAAGAATCCAGTAGCTCTCCATGTGCTAAAAGGAGAATACCTCTATCACAAAGGCCTAAATGAAAAACATATAGTACATATATGTGTAGGTGTACTACACAAGACAACATTACAATGCCTATCTTTGGGGAGAGGGAACAGAGAAAGGAGATTTCCATTTTTCATTGCACACATTTTTTTGTAGGCTTTGAGTATTTGCTGTATGTATATGTTATTTTTAATTTAAAACTTTTAAAATAAAATTGTTCTCGTTTATTCTCCTCAACAATTCACAATAGAAAATCTGTTTAAAATAAAAATACATTAGTGGGAGATTATAGTCTTATAATAAAGGGCTGTTCATTCACTAAAGATTTGATTAGCTTTAAAAATTAAAAACACATTTTTTTAAAAAAACTTTATCTTAATGGTTGTTTACGTAGCTCAAATGTCCACTCCAAGGTGGTGATGGTTTTGCAGCTTGTCTAGGTGCTGGAATAGGTGATAAATATGGATAAAAAGCAATGCTGGGATATGAATACCATCTACCCTGTAAATGAGAGAGATGGTCTGGTGGCCACCAGGGGCTCTCTTGGGAAGGATAGTACCATCCTTGTCTGTTTAGTTAAGACCCTCCACCTGCCATAACATAATTTCTAGAATAATATGTGGAATGTGTATGTGTGTGTGCACTCATGCTACTTTGGAAAATCCTGCCAGGAAAAAAAAAAAAAAGAGCATCAAAGGATGATGAGGGATAAGGAGATGCAGAATCAGAGATAAAAGGGACCAAATTTTACTAGCAATCACGGCAAATATCTAACTTGCATAAGTGAAGCCAATTACTGTATTATTGCCTCCTTTTGCACTGTGCACAGTAGGGATGTCACTGGATAATGGTTTGCATGTAGAGTTAATCACTTTGATGCATTTCTGACTGATCCCAGCAAATTATGTTTTGGTTCCACTATATTAAACACAAGAGCCGAGGATTATCATTAATAAATCTAAGGCACAGCATGCATAAATCTTGAATAAATCAAATATCAATTACATAGGCAGTATCTGCTGACATCTGCTTTCATCAAATAATATATTTGAAATAGGTGTTATTCCAATTTGTTTAAGTCAAAGGGATCCTCGTACCAGGAGCACAGACTCTGCACCCCAAAGAGGAAAACAGCTGAGCTGTTGATGGTAGAGTCCTTTTGTGGAACTCAATTTTAGTCTGTGAAGACTGCATTTAGATGAATGTGTAGACATCCGGAGGGAAAGCCTCTTGCTGAGGGAAACACTTCTAGCTAAATGCCATTTCCATCTAGATGTTTTAAATTGAAGCAGGAGAGTTGGAGGTGAGAAAGAGGAAAACTTCTGGAGAGTCTACCTGTCAGGTACAGGAGCATGCAGTGGAGGGGGCAGACAGGGCCTATTAAAATCCAAGAAAGCAGAATCCCTCCAGATACTTATGGAAGAATAGTTTATAAAGGTGAAGACTTGTGTAAAATAAGAAGTATGGGGACAGCACATAGAACTCCCTCAGGGGACGCAAAAGCAGATGAGGGAAAGAAACTGGCATTTACCAAGTGCCAGATCCAAGTGCCACCACCAGTCTGTCAGCTTGTTGTACTATCGTGCCTTGCATGTTGCTGTGACACTGAAAGCTGTGCCACTGGTATTTCAAATACCAGCAGGGTCACCATGGTGAACAGGTTTCAGCCTGAAAGAGACTAGGAAGAAAGGCCTGGTAACCTACTTCTGAAAATCAGCCAATGAAAACCTTATGGAGCACAACAGAGCATTGTCTGATATATGCTAGAAGATGAGACCCCTACACTGGAAGGCACTCAAAACGTACAATGCCCACAATGAAATGACCAACCAATTGATTGTAAAAATGGCACAGAAGCAGGCAGTATTTTGTTCTCTTGCACATGGGGTTGCCATGAGTCGGAACAAACCCGAGTGCAAGTAGCAACAACAATAAGACATTGGCAAGATCCTATGTTAGAAACTGTATCTCCCTCCTCTCTTAATCCCCACATCCTCCCATATGAGGCAGCTATTACCACTTTTTCTTATCATCTGAGTAAACCAAGGCATACAAAGTCAAGTAACATGTCTGACACCATGCAATTCTCAAATGACACAAGATTTATATTTGGATCTGCTTGACTATGTCACATATCACTGAGGGGTGGTCATGGTGATGTGTGGATGTGTGTGTGTATGTGTAAAAGAAAAAAAAAATGTATGTGCTTGGGGTGGGATAAGAGATGAAGCATTGAGAATATGCTTTTGTTAAGAAAAATCATTAAGTGCATTTCAGTCATCCATCAAGATAGAGGAAGGAACAACCCTACTATGTCATATTCCTCCCCTGTCATCTTCCATCAGTAGATTACAATCCATTCTCTAGGGTGGCTTTTGAGGACTCTTTTAGGGCCTCTTCAAGGAACTTTCTAGGGTTAAGCTGGTGTTAGGGAGGGTGGAGCCATATTGGGAAATAATCTCTAGGGCATTGGCTCATCATGAGAAGGAGAAAGGGATTGCCTCACACACTTCAGGCAAAGAAGAAGTTGAGGCCAGAAATGAAGTAAGCCGACATTGTGCACCTGAAGCAGTCCCAAGGCCTCTGCTAAGGGTGGAGATGGCACTTTGAAGGGGAGGGTGGAGTATTTCACAAACTGCTTGTCCCAACCTGAATATGCTAGCCTAATAAAGAACCCAGGGTTCTTTTTCCATTTCTGTTATCATGCTTGACATCAAAAGAAAGTAAGAAAATCCAAAAGCAGATTGCCCAGCCCTGGCTATTGGGAACTCGTTAGGTTTACATGTTCAAAGCAAAGGTATATGGGAGTCGAGGCCATCTCCTTGTGACAAAAGACCCTGTGAGATGCCTCAGAGGAAGCCGTTCAAGGAAACGGAGTAGAAACAGCTCTCAGATTTCATTAGGCTGCAGCTCCCCTGCATACCGAGCTGCACCACATCAGACCCGCCTGGGCCCCTCACCACATATTTCTCCCTTTCTGCATGATGCTTTCCATATCAGAATCTGCGTGGGGATATTGTGAACACTTGGCTGTTGACAGATACGCTAAAACTGATGTAATGTCACCATAGAGATGAGCATATAATATCAGAGTTGCAGACACACTTATAATCATACACTATATTACTTAGAGCTACAGGTTCTAAATAGTTTGAAAATTTTTTATTATTATTATTTATTTTAAATCTAACTGTTGGGTTATATTTTTTTATATTCACAGGTATTTTTGCTTAGTTGTTGTTTTCTGCTAGATTGTCTAGTAAGCATTACAGAGGATTACAAGGCCATATTCAGATAGCACATCTGACTCAGACTGGATAAAAGTTATCATCTTTTGTGTAAAAGAGACATTTGGTTTGTGAAACTACTTTCCAGAAATCATGGAAATTGTGTGAAAATAATAACCTTAAATGTCAACTATAAAGAATAAGTTTAAGTCTCTCTCCCTTGTGCTTTTCTCCCCTCATACTCACTCACATACACACACACACACACACACACACACACGGGAATACATGGACTGATAGGTAAAAGGGGGACCATGAGATCTTCATCTTGATGACACCTACTCTCCATGAAGTTATATTTTGCTCTGCATGAAGCAGAACATCTCAGTCCCTGGGCCAACAGGTAGCCAGGAGAGAGTTATCAGGGGTAGCTAAAGAGTTTCTAGTTCAATTCAGAACAAGCATGATTAACCTGGAAAAGAGTGACAAGGATCAGAGACATCTCCTTTTTCATTAGCTCCACAATTCTGATGGTTCCTCTCTGAGCTCAAAGAAGGAAAAACTGTTTTTATATAGTTTTCTAGTTTAAACTTGTGCCTTTGAACATCTAGAAGTTAGAAAAATTGGGCCCTGTGTTGTGGAGTAGCCTTGTGGAGTAGCCAGCACTGTCTGGTAATAATCAGTAGCATTAGAAAGACAACTGAAGAAGAGGCAGGAAATAAGCACTGAGGGTTAAGATAATGCATCAACTTTGAGGAGAATAAGAGGCACAGAAAAATAGTTAGAAAATTCAAAGTGCAGTGTGTGTGTGTGTGTGTGTGTGTGCGTCCACATGCACACACGCATGCAACACATTGCGGGCGTGGCCAATGTCAGAAAGAATATTTCACATAATTCGTGGTTGTTGAGTTTAGCCAGAGCTACAGGTAATAATCCAATCAGCATGAGTATCTTTAAAGAAAAATTATTGCTAATATCTCTGTAAGGAGCTCTGCTGGTGTAGTGGTTAAAGCATTCAGCTGCTAATCAGAAAGTCTGTAGTTCAAACCCACCGGCTGCTCCACAGGAGAAAGATAAGGCAGTCTTCTTCCATAAAGATTTACAGTGTTGGAAACTCCATGAGACACTTGTACTCTGTTCTAACGGTTCACTATGAGTCAGAATTGACTGAATGGCAGTATGTTTGGTTTTTCTTTTTTCTTTTGTTCATTTTTCAGAATGTCTCTGTTGGGGATGCCTGGATGGTGCAAACAGTTAACACACTGGCTGCCAACTGAAAGGTTGTAGTTCAAGTCCACCCAGTGGCACGTCAAAAGAAAGGTCTGGCAATCTACTTCCAAAACATCAGCCATTGAAAACCCTATGGAGCACAGTTTTACTCTGACATGCATGAGTAGGAATCAACTTGATGGCAACTGGTACTGGTAATGTCTCTGTATAAATGTTGCTGGCATTTGTAATAAGCCCTCCTGAGAAGGTGACCCTTGGAATGTAAACTGAATTTGAATGGTTTTGAACGAACATTATTGACATTAAGGATGAGTCTTCATGATGGTACCATTGCTGATTGTTCTGCATGTAAAAATAAGAGAAAATTAAATGACAGAATCACAGTTTATATGCAAAAAGAATTCACTGATGTAAAAATGCACTGGAAATCTGACAAGATGACTGATATAGAAGACTTCTACATTCAGCAAATATTGTAAGAACCTTTTTCTGACTGTTTACTCTCTATTAGGCTGACTGAGGATGGTAGGAGTTAAGAATTAGGAATATCGTGACCCAAATACATGTATCAATTTCAAGAATATATAAGCAGTGTGACACAAAGACTGATTACTCTTGTACTTAGATGATGGGCAGGACAAGAGGCAATGTAAAAGGTGCCAGTCTAGAGCCTTATTTTCAACTTTCTGGTTCTGCCATAAACAAACTGTATGTGATGTTTGAAAAGGCCACTTAGCCGCAGCTTTAGGGAATCTCAGTTATAGTGGTTGGACTATATTGTCCCAAAACGTCAATGATTTGGAAATCTTTCTTAAAAAGCCTACCTACCAATTCTCATAAGACCAAGGAATATCAGTTGGCTTGAAGAAGGATAAAATTATGACCACTAATCAAGGGGGACAGTGGGGTGAGTTTATTGGTTGTTTACATCTGTGTCTTGTTACAAAAGTCTCCACGTCACCGAATGTTGTTATGTCTCTATGCAACATGGAAAGTTTATCTGCTTTGAAAAGGTCAGGGGATGGCCATCCGAAAACTCCTTTGATCCCCTGTCACCATATCCAATCAGCCTGTCTCATCTGTGAGGACTTGTGGGCAGAGAGGCTACAAAGTCTGAGGATGTGTGGATGTGCATATATCATTTATCAAAGATTCCTAGATGCACATCTGCATTTTGCAATAATTTTTCTTATAATTTTATTAAATAGATCTGGCACATTGCCAGATATCCCAAAGTCACATTGTTCCAATACATAGGTAGCACAAAAATGAACACAATGCACACAACCCACAGTTAAACTTTGTGTTTCCTCAGTGTTTTCCCCCTAGGCAGCAGAGATTTCATTTCATCATCTCACCACAACCTTAGCAAACTTTCATCACAACAGGGTCATTTAGGAATAATATATGAACATATGTCAATGAGCCAAGGAATCTGGTAAGGTACACATGGTACACGAATACAATAATTCACATTTCACCCATTTCCTTTACCTAGCACTTGACTGCTAACCAAAAGGCTGGCAGTTCAAACCCGCCAGCCACTCCTCAGATGGAAGTTTGGGCAATCTACTTCTGCAGTGATACTCCCTCAGAAACCCAAGAAGGGGTCACTATGGGTTGGGGCTGACTCGATGGCACATAACAACAACAACAACAGTATATGCTTGGTCACAGTGGTGTTTACCCTGTTAGAGATGGAAGCAAATTGAATTATTTAACTATTCCTGTTACCCTACTACTTTGTCATACAACGATGGTTTGTGTGTTGTTATGAAGCTTAAAACTGTGACACCGATATTTGAAATACCAAAAAGGGTCACCCATGTTGAACAAGTTTCAGTAGAGCTTTTAGACTAAGACAGAAAGAAGAAATGCCTGGAGATCTACTTTTGAAAATTAGCCAGTAGAAACTCTATGGGTCACAACAGAACACTGTCCAATATAGTGTTGAAAGATGAGCCCCCTGGCTTGGAAGGCATTCAAAATACACAGTGACAACAACCATAAGATGCTACAGGACCAGACAATGTTTCATTCTGTTGTACATGGGGTCACCATTAGTCAGAGCCAACTCAACAATAAGATATTGGCAAGATGCTATGATACACTTATCTCCTCTCTTAATCTTCACAACTTCCCATATAAGGAAGCTATTATTTATTATTACCATCTAAGGAATCATTTTGTTACATTGTACATAGGATCTTAATGAGTTAAATAGTCAACATGACAGCAACTAACAACAATGGCAACACAAAAAGACCTGTTCATGGCAGAAATTCATACCCACCTCCCAGTGTCTCAAGAACCCAAGTGGGAAGTCTCCTCAGTCTCACTTCAATTATGCAGAGTCCATTCACAGGTCCTCTCCTCCAGACCCTCACCATTCCTTTCTGGTACAGTTTATTCACATTGTTTAGTTAGGAACACTGACCTCACTTACTTGTTCCTTGCACATCATCTAGGAAGAAAATAGACTCAATAAACAGAGTGATGAGTTGGCGGTCTTCACATATTTTCATATATGGCTAAGTTTCTTCTAGGCTCTATGGAAACTGGAAGATTTTCAAACCATCCAAATGAGAACAAAGGTGGTACAAACTAGGAATAAGTGTAGCATAATTTCATTTTATAAAGATGCCCTTTGTTAGGCGATAGAACCCAGATAAATGACACTTTGGCCTGGCCAATTCAATAATAAATGGGACCCATATGTCCACTGCATAATTTGCTCTCTGAATGTTATCATTATGGATTATCCCATCAGGAAGCAAACTTGAACATCTAGTGACTGTCAGGGAGCAGTTTGACTGAACAGTGTAACTTCAGGCCTTTGTTACAACCCTTACAAAATATGGTGGTCATCATTCAGTTGACATCCTTCATTCTGGTGATTAAGAATGATGAGCTATGTAGAAAACCAGTATTTCTACTTACATTCCAGGCAGTGTTTCCCAAGGCCTTAGCCAAGGGCCATCTGCTTCAAAGTGACATATAGAGGGCACACTTGTTCAAACATTCAGATTTCTGGGCCTCACTCTAGACCTATGAAATCAGAATCTGGGGAGAAGCCCAGGAATCAGATTAAAAAAAAAAAAATTCTCCATATCATTCTTTATAACTACTAAAATTTGAAAAATCCTGCTATCAGGCCAGTGGACAAACAAGACTTCTTAAACTAGTGACTTCTTAAATTAGCAAGATAATAGTTTAATTTAAAATGCCAAGAATGGAAGAATTATTGCAACTGCAGAGTCTCACATCTCCTGAAGTTCTAAGTCTTTGCTACTCACAGTGTGGTCCTTGGATCAGGTGTATGGACATCACCAGGGAACTTGTTAGAAATACGGAATCTCAGGTCCTACTCCAGAACTACTGAATCAGGATATACATTTAACAAGAGATTTATGCACACTCTAAATTTAAATTTGAGAAGTATGATTCTAAATTATATAGACATCCTATCTTCATCTTTGCTTTTTATTTAGAAGCCTCATCTTCCTCCTTCATAGGTCCGTAAAAATCAAGAAAATGAAACAATGCTAAACAATAATATATGGATACAATGAATAAAATCTAAATGATAGGTTCTTTTATGACAATGGTAAATAAATGTACCCCTATGTCCACTGCATCATTCGTTTTCTGAATATTATTATTTTTTTGAAGTTTCTCTGTAACAAAAGTATATGGACTGGATTCTCCGGGACATAAAACTAAGTAGGACATGTTCACTGTCATCTAAAAGTTCACACAATCTGGCAAGAGAAAATATGCAAGTAAATAGTGTAATAGCAGAAGATAAATGCTATAATGGGAAAAGGCGACACCAATTCTGATCGAAGAATCGGCAAAGGCCACCCAGAGAAGTAGGTTAGGAGCTGGCATTGAAGACTGAGCAATCATTTTCTGGGCTGAAACACTCAGTGCTTGGCAATGCTGATGTTTCCATACATAAATCTGCTTCAAATCTCTTCAGTTGAGCTGAAACCTATCCTTTCTGATCTGCCCTACTCTTAGCTGCCTGGTATGTATGGACTCTTCTAGGTTAACCTGAGAGTCCTTGAGAGCTGTCCTGGGGCTTCCTCAGCAATGCACAGCTCAGAGGGCAGGGTCACATTTCCAGCATGGGTGGTGTGTGGGGAGTGTTTTTCCAAGAAGGTGGTGAGGTCAATTGCATTAGAGGGTGAATGAGCTTCCTCCAAGAAAGGAAATGAAAAGAAGAAAATAAAATGTTTTTCTTTCTCTTATGCCTACACACCCAACTCCACCACCCTTGAGCAAAGTGGCTTATTCTTGCCTTGCTGCCAGTCTTCCTACCAAACTGTCAGACATTTCTGGAAATAATGCCAAATGGTAGCTTTTCCTTGTCTGGAGCTGCTAATACCATTTTAAAGGCTTATCTGTAGCATACTGCCTATTCATAACATCTTTGTCTCTTATAATCTTTTCACCATGCCTTCCTTTGGAAAGAAAGAGCGAAGATCTTCTACTGGATGCCCTCATTTGAGGAGTCACTGTTTACAAATTGCTGTCATTTGTATACCAAATTTCACCTCCAGCCTGACTCATCAGGTAAGGGTGGAAAAGTGAAACCTTTGGCCAAGAGGAGAAGTAGAAGCAAAAGGATGAATGACAGCAGCAAGAATATCCTTGGCTGGCAGGATGATGCCACTGACCCATACAGGAGCCAGGAGCCATCATTTTCCCCTGACCAGCTCACCTCACTCTCTCAACTTCTGTGTGTCTTTGGTGTCCTAAATAAGCAAGAGGTGCTTGGCAAGGTTGTTGGGAGGCTGAAGAGTATTTCTATTTCAGTCTTTCTCCACAAGTGGTTTCCTTCACTAGCTTCTTGCTGACAGGGACTTTCTGTAGATTTTGGATTCAGTTTAGCCCAGACTAAGAAAGGCCTGAGTTGGGAAGTGACTGTCTAGATGTAGGAGGGAGTGTTGTTTCTAAAAAAAAATGAACAACTGCAGCTGTGGTCTGGCCCCCTATTCTACTTGGACCTGCAATCTAAGGCTTAGCCGGGCTTCATGTAGGGGCTACTGGAATCCAGCTTTATTGGGTCACTTTTAAAAACAGACTCAAATTCAGACTGATCAGCACAGAGCAGAATTCATTTTGGCATATTCAACTGGCAAACTTGTTCAGTGAAGCTCTACAAAACCAAGAAATTAAAAACATCATGGGAGCCATGTTTGCAGGAAATTGTAATATATTTTACTTCCTAATGTTTATATTCTCCGTGTTGTTCTTAGGTGATGTCGAGTCAGCTCCGGCTCATAACAACCCTGTGTACAACAGAACGAAACACTGTCCAGTCCTGTGACCAGACATTCTCTGTAGCAAAATATTATTGTTTGTTAAATATTTGTTGGATTCATTTCTCACTTCTCCCCAGGGAGTTGGTTTGGGGTTAATTGGAGTCCTGGATATCTCTGCACTGTGTCACAGCAGTCTACTTTCTCTCTCTGTGCTGGAGAGAAATGAGCACTCATTTCATGCAAGGTGTCATATAGACGAGAAACTCACCACTAGCCTTGCTCTCAAGGAAGTTCTAAACTAAAGCATAAAAAATATGATGAGTTTGGGCAAAAAGCCCATCCACCACTATCTGAATACCATGTCTGGGCATATGAGGTACCTGATTTTCAGCCCAGGGAAACGCCATCTGAGAAGCATTCAGTATCACAATCTGGCGATATTTCATGCTCCTTTTCCATCAGTCTGGGATAAATTGTGTGTGTCAAGTTTGGCAAGCGTGGGTGAGCTAAATGGAGATGTTAGCTGTCTTTTCAACATATTTATCTATTCCATTGCCTATTCTAGGATGTCTTTGTAATCATTATATAGGGATCACAGATAATAGACCATCTGAAATCTTACTTCAATTAAAACTTAATCCTCAGATGTCAATAACAGTGTTTTGTTACAGAAGGTTACAATGAAAGCAGTGTCTTTTGTGAATATCATTTAAAAAATAAACCAAGAATAAGAAATAGCCTAAACATTTTCCAAAACAAGATGTTGAACACTCTCTTGTCAACCTTTGCCACTATGACCAACTTATGGATATATTTCAAATATATCCTATGCATGTGGACTAATCACATAAGACTTATAAGGAAAAAAATCACATAAGATTTCTTCAATTCCTCTTTTAAATCCATTTACTTTTATTAGGTTTTATTTTATATAAGAGAATATATTATTGACTACAAAAGATGGCTTTATTTTATAAAATTAAGAATAAAATCCTAGCTTTTATTGGAATAAAACTTCTCATTCTTATTGTAAATAAGGACATCTAACAAATTTCAGAAAGTATAAAACAATGTAAAGTGTGTGTTGGTAGGAGGAATGGCTGTTGGAGAGGGAAAGATTGAAGTGATTTTTTTTTTTTTTCAATCTCAGGCGCTTGGAGAGATCACTCTGCCCAATACAGTGTATCAAGTAAACCATTTCACCAAAATAAATGTTTTGGTGAAGATGATAGTTATGTTTATAAAATTTCCTCTTCTTCTATCCATGCTTTATAGCATCACTGGTATTGAAGAAGCTTTCTAGAATTTATTCATCAAAAGGTTTCTTTTGCTATTTTTAGCATCCATTTCTCCCTCCTCTTTTTAATGGTGTTTTTTTGTTTTTTTGTCCTTTAGGTGCAGGTTTACAGAGCAGTTTGTTTTACACTCAACATTACATGTACATTTAGTTTCACTCCCCATTTACCATCCCCAACCCTAACTCAGTCTCCTCCCCTCTCTGCCCAGAAACACCCCTCCCCTGTGCCCCTCATAGTTATGCACTCCTGTGTGTCCTGCATTTCCTCCGTGAACATTGCCCCTCCAGTGCCCCGTGGTCAATTGCTTCAAGGGATGCATATCCATAGAGTATGTGGGAGTGTCACCCTGGGTTGAGTGGTCTGTGTGTACATCTTGTTAACTATTGGGCTGAGAGCCAGCCCCTGGGAGTGAGCTTTATTCCAGGCCCAGAATGTTTCCCAGGCCATAGTATTGAGAGTCTCACCAGACTACATCCTACCAGTAATTCTGGTAATTATTGAGTTTTGGGATTTTGTTCCACATTTTTCCTCCCACTCTATCCAGGATCTCCAGATTTGATCCTTTCCTGAGTGGTTGGCATTGGTAGCCACGCACCATCTAGTTCTTCTGGGCTCGCAGGCCATTGTGTCCTAAGGCTGTTTGCTTCCAAATGCCCTTGGTTTTTTATTTTGCACTCTTCTTTGCTTCTGACGATAGGAGACCATTAGCTGCATCTTAGATGGCCACTTGAAAGCTTTTAAGACCCCAGTCGTTACTCCCCAATGTAGGAAGAGGAACAAGACTTTTATGTATTTTGTTGTGCCAGTTGAGTCTGGTGTCTCTCAATACCATGGTCCTGAGTCAGTAGATCCATGGGATCTCTCTCCCACAGTGTGTAGGTGTCTGTGAGGGATTACTCTATGTCTGTCTTCTGTTGTTTCCATAAGGATTGCAGGTATTTTGTATCACTGCTATCTGTGCAGGATTAGCCTCATCTGAATCTGTCCTTGGTCTAGAGTATACTCCTGTTCACTGACCCCCATGTGATCTTCTCAGACATTTATGTGTTTATCTGTAGCCTGGTGCTTGGTGTTAATGGTAATGCAGTATTTTGGATATACTGGTTGGCGTTAGCATCTGTCATCTATCTTTTAAGTGCACAATTTGGTACCTCCTTTTTCCTAATGCTATCATGGTGGCCACAGACTCTTTCTATACCATCCCTCCCCTTACCCATGTCAAGGTGTGGTCCCCAACTAGTCTGAAATTAATTCCTCCCCAACCCTCCCCATCCCAGTAACCTACAAAGTGAGTTCTCTTTCTTAAGCAAACCCTTCTTTGTCTTTTTACAGTAATGGGCTCATACAGTATTTGTCCTTCTGTGATTGACTTTATTTCACTCAGCATAATGCTCATCCTCATTGTGAGATGATTCACATATCCTTCATTGTTTTCTTTAGTGTAGCATAGTATTCCATTGTGTGAATGTACCATAATTTGGTTTTCCATTCATCTGTTGATGGGCATTGAGATTGTTTCCATCTCTTTGCTATAGTGAATTGTGCTGCAATGAACATAGGTGTGTGTATGTCTGTTTGTGTGTTGCCTCTCACTGCTTTAGGATATATTCCTAGTAATGGAATTGGTGGGTCAATGATATTTCTATTTTCAGTTTTTTAAGGAATAGTGTCTCAATTTTGGCGTGGGTTTCTGCATCTCCAACATGAAGTGCAAGTGACACAATGCAAGCTGGCCCCAATTCCGCTCCCAGGAGTATCTCTAATTAGCTTATTCCAATCATACATTCTAGCCCTAGACCAAAGTGATGGGTTCAAGATGAGCATATGGTCCAATTTTCTCTGTATGCTTCAGGAGATATTTGTTGGAAAGTTCTTCAGCCATCTGTAGAAAGTACCTAAAGAGTATCTCTCTTCCTTTTGGGTGGTATGCAATGTGGCTGTAAGGCCAAAAATTATCGCAACCACTTGACTGTCATGAGAAAGGAAGCCTCCAAAGAGAAAATTTCAAAGCTGAGAGAATTTTAGAGAAACATAACCAAATCCTTAATGATACACATCTGAATCACATCATTGTACCTTGCCTCTGAATTCTTAAGTTACATGAGCAATAATTCTCTTTATCATTTAAGTCATTTGAGTCCATTGTTGCAGCCACTGTGTCAATCCATCTCATTGAGGGTCTTCCTCTTTTCCACTGACACTCTACTTTACCAACCATGATATCCTTCTCCAGGGATTGATCCTTTCCGGTTATATATCCAAAGTACATGAGATGCAGTCTCTCCATCCTCACTTATGGAGAGCATTCTGGCTGTACTCCTTCAAAACAGATTTTTTCATTATTCTGGCAGTTCATGGTATATTCAATATTCTTTGCAAACACCATAATTCAAAGGCATCCATTCTTCTTTGGCTTCCTTTTCATTGTGCAGCCTTTGCATGTGTATAAGATCTTTGTGGCATATATCAGGCACACCTTAGTCTTCAAAGGGGCATCTTTGCTTTTCAACACTTTAAAAAAGTCTTTTGCAGCAGATTTGCCCAATGCAATATGTCATTTGATTTCTTGACTGCTGCTTCCCTAAGTGTTGATTTTGGATGCAAATAAAATGAAATTCTTGATAACTTTAATCTTTACTGCATTTATCATGATGTAGCTTACTGGTCCATTTGTGAGGATTTTTGTTTTCTTTATGTTGAGGTACAATCCATACTGAAGGCTGTATGTAGTTTTTGATCTTCATCAGTAAGTGGTTCAATTCCTATTCATTTTCAGCAGACAAGGTTGTATCAGCTGCATATTGCTGGTTGCCAATGAATCTTTATCCAATTCTGATGCTGTGTTCTTCTTCACATAGTTCATAAAGCTGTATGAGGAAGAAAAATTGTAGAAGATTGAAATCAATCAAGGCTATAAACATCATATCAAGAGTCCTACAAATAATTAGTTACCTTCTTTGTAGGATGCATTAGGGGTCCAGTCACCAGATGTCAACAGCCAGAGCCAAAGTTCAGCATATCACTCTGCTGAGGGACTATAACAGGAGATATCTGGGATGAGAATGTAAGCAGTATGTATTGTCCAGGGAAAGTAATAAAGGCAAGGTGATATCCAACACTAAATGTAATCTGATTTTGAGCAAAGAAATATATGTACTTTGGATTCCTTTTATACAACCTAGATTAGGAATAAGTATCCTAACCTACTGGAAATTATTGCCATCAGTTGAAGTTTAGGATAAGGACTTCCTGGAAGAGTTTTGATTCTGTTTAAATGTGAATGATCAGTGAGTTGAAAGAAGTGTTCTACACTGAGTCAAATCATTTATACAAAACAACAATTAAAAAGAATAAATGGGTAAATGATTAGCCAACAACAGCTTGTTAGTAAGTAGAACATCCACTTCTTTTAATCTTGCTCTAATTGAGAGATTAATAATAATAATTAATAATAGATTATTTAACAAGATTAGTAAAATTATTAAATGAAACAATGTCAGTTTTCTTTTAAATAGCCATATACTTGACTTACTTAACTATTAAAGCCATGACTCTATAATCAAGACACTAAAGCAGCTTCTACCCAGTACCGTGGTGTTCCCAAAATACCGAAAGGGACATTGTTCTGTCAAAATTGCCAACATTATGCAGTCTCATATCCTGCTAGGAAGTCTGAACGACCCCACCAACTCCTTTTACACTGATGAGGAGCAAAATTTGGTTGCTGTCCCAATCTTTGTGACTTTTTCTTAATCAAAAAGTGGTTTGACCGACTACAAGGTATGTTGAACCACCCATTTAAATTGGATTCCTCACCCATCCTAAAAGCTAACCTTTTTATGCCCAGGGGTTGTTTACTCTGACCTACATAAATCACAAACTTGAGTAATAGCTCAGGACTCTCACAACCCAGCTCTAATCTGCCACTGCATATTAGGAAGGAACTTGCTTGCAAAGTGAGTTTGTGGCTTCTTTACCCTTTTTTTTTTTTTTTCTATTTTCTTTCCCCAAGTAACCGGCAAGCTGCCTTTTGGATGTGCATGGTGCCACCCATTTTGAAGCAAACAGACCATAATACAGGGGAGAGAAGGAATAAAAGTTCTTTGGGGGAATCTGCAGGTTAACCAAGAACAGGTGGGGAAATGTTCTCTTGGGTAGGTGGAGTTGAAGGGCCACAGAAGGTTTGGCTCCCACAACCCAGGGGGCTGAGCAGCAGCACAACTGACTGCAGAGTAAATCACGTCATTGGTGGCTTATGTCCTGCTTCTCCTGGCTCTCTCCCTCTCTGTCACACACACACACACACAACCCTTAAGCTGTAAAATCTTCCTTGTACAGAGGTTTGGGGAGAAGGGGAAGGAGAAAAGAATTATTGTACATCCACCTCTGGTCACCAAGACTCACTTTGTTCTCCTAGAATGGAGGCTACAGCAGCAGCGAACTCAGGAACCTAGGTTGATCCAGCTCTGTGCATGTGCAGGACGAATGGTCACCATCTCGGTCCCCATCCTGAACCAGTGAATCTGGAGCTATTTCCCAGATTCAGAGAGAAGGAGAGAAGCCACCAAGTAACTGAAAGGGACAGAACAGGCCTTGAGAATAGAGTCTAATGGGTTCTGATGTCTGATTGCCTGTTTTCAAATCCTGCCTCCATCTCTTTCTAACTTAAAACCTTGGGCAAATCAGCCAACTTCACTAGATCAATCCTAAAATGGGTAGAATAATTGTACCTATCTAAAAGCATCATTGTGCCAAATAGAATAATAAATGTAAATTGCTAGGCCAGTAAGAACTCAATTCATTTTAATTCTTGAATTATTATAAAGAGAAAGCACAGAGCTCTCTGCTGAGAGTCCCACACACCAGCTTGCTCTCAGAGAGCAATAGTTGTACCTGTCTTTCCTCCCTGCACATGCCCCAGTGGGTTCTTTTACCACACCAAACCCCCACTTTTTGATTGCCTGAATCAATAAATTACAATTTTATTTTCTGAGTGCAGGGTACACTTATATAATATTGCTTTGTTCATCAACGAATGAAGTCCTTCTTCCAACAGGATTGTATAATCTTCATGGACTAAGATCATGAATTTAGCCTCTGTTGGGCCTCTCCCTCCTTGTACAACTCTATTCTCACTCCCATATACCCTCTCAATCAGCCCAGCACAGTACCAGTCAAGCACTTTCCAGACTAGACTGAAATAATCTGTTTTCACGTTTCCCCAATGAACCATAAGGAACTCTGGTAACATAGTGAGTAAAGCATTTGGCTGCTAACCAGAAGGTCAGCAGTTCAAATCCACCAGCTGCTTCGCAGGAGAAAGATGAGACAATCTACTTTCATAAAGATTGACAGCCTTCGAAACCCAATGGGGGTTACTATGAGTTGGAATTGACTCGATGGCAGTGGCTTTGGTTTGGTTTTTGCCACTGAATTGTCATCTCTTTGAGAGTGGAAACTGTATCTTATTGTATGTCTATTTCCTTACATGATCCTCATAGCATCATAGGCAATAAATAAATGTTTGTTGAGTAAACACATAAGTAATTAAGAAGTGCTATTATTCCATAGTACAAATTTCTTAGGATATTGTTCTGGTTATCTAACGCCACTATGACAAGAATATACCACAAATGGGATGGCCTAAAAAACAGGAGTTTATTCTCTTACAGTTTGGAGGCTTTAAGTCCAAGTTCAAAGTGTCAGGCTCTAGGGGCTGGGTGAAAGAAAGCCCCTCAACCTTGGGGTCCAGCTCTGCCTCCAGCTCCCAGCCCACTGCAGCTAGAGGTGTTTCTTCACTCAGACAGCTGCTGGCTGCTGAGGCTGACAAGCCCAAGGTCGACAAGTAAAAAGGCACAGTCCCAATGTTACAAAATCACACAGCAGGCCATTAATTTAAGTCCATTGTAAGCCCCAAGGTCAGCAGAGCATGGCAGACTGCTGAACAATGACATGGCTACATGCAGGGTCCAAACATGCCATAAGATGGAGACCAATCCCAAAGCTGCTGCTTATATACAGGAAGCAGATCACATCCCAAAGGCAGCTACTCAACTGCTTGTGGTAGATCCCACCATGGCGTTGATTTCCAGTCTTATCATGGGGAATAACTACCACCAGCTGCCCAGCCACTCAATCAGGCCCAGCCAAGTTGAAACACAAATGTAACCACCACAGATACCTTTATAGGTGGCTTATAGGGATATTGTCACCTTAGCCAGGGAATCCATAGCTAATCAACCAGAAAGTACTGTCTTGGTTTCCAGTGTATCTCTCTCTCTCTCTCCATACTTCCCTGGTCTTTCTTTTCCTTAATTCTTTTTCTTTTTGTTTTCTTTTCTTTCTCTCCTTTCTCCTCCCTTTCCATCCCTCCCCAACCCTCCCCTCCTCTCCCTCCTTCCCTCCTTCTTTCCTTTCTCTCTCCCTTTTTCTCTGTCTTTTCTTTTTTGTTTTTGTGTATGTGTGTATGCATGCACACTCATCTTTTCAGAGTTGAGGTGTTTCCCTAGAAGGTACAGATGTCTTGGTTGGCAAAGGTGTAGGGGCTGGTTTCAGCAGCCCACGTCTTCCTCACCTTCACTATTACTAATGCCTAAGAACGCTTTCCTATGCTCTGACTCTTCGACTGGAAGGAGATCTCCAGGCCCTGGAATCTGGCTGAGTTGGTGAATAGAGATGTCACTATCCAAAGCCATTTTCAGACCAAGAGACATTTCCTAGGCCACACTGATCCTTGCGGTTTACAGTACCTTTTTTGTAATTATGTAATAGAGCTTCATTCATTAGTGACCAACTTTGTAGCCTGGCACACATTGATTTCCTTCCCAAAATAAATGGAACAACTTCAGTCTTTTCTTTCAACCATATTATAAAATGTGTGCCCAGCCCCATGGTTCGAGTCCTGGTCAGGTCATCCTGCAACATGGCATCACTGTTCCTTTCTCCAAAGTAATTTTGAGCTATCAAAGGGTGGCCAAAGGAGATGCTTGAAATGAAGGCGTTATCCAAGCCACATTAAATCTCCCCACTGTCAGAGAGACTGGCACAAGTAACTCATAAATTACAATAAGCAAATAACCGTGTCTTCCCCAGGCTACTATTGGCTAGCAGGGCTCAGTTATGAAAGAAATGTTTTTAAAAGTTAACCCTAGGTTTATATCTGCCTGGAGCACCTTTGTGCATTTAACCCTTCTGCTGCCTCTCTCTAGTACCTATATGGTCTTCACTGGACTCAAGACCTGGTGACGTTTCTGGACCTTCTTTGTCTACTACAGCCATACCTTTTGAGCTAATTCCTTGGGAATGCCTCCTTTTCTCCCCCAACCATATCAACAATTAAAATAAAGTACATGCATTTGACATATATTTACAGAATCTTTCTAGCAGGTAGACCAAAGGTTATTTAACCTTGACCTGGTATTCCCCTGGGAGGTCAAATTTTTATATATGACATTATCTTTAAATGACTATATACTGTCATTTGTCTATATAGTATCACAGAAATTAATAGAATTTTAAAAAATCATCATACAAATTTAAACATAATTCCTATTACTGGATCACATTGCCTTTAGGATACCATATATTCACATTATATCCTGTTAATAAATCCAATAATTATCTTGTGAATCTTACAGTTGTATTGCATTTTTTCATAAAAGTGTTAATTTGCTAAATGTAAACATTTAAAACTCTGCTACAATTCTTTGTAACCCTGTTTTGACATATCTTCATTATATATGAAACCTCAAAAGGAAAAGCACCAACCCCATCTTCTCACATGGAGAGGCTCTGTGTAGTTAAGGCTCCAGTTCCCTTGGGCTGTGACTGGGATTTTTCAGGCTTCTCTGCGTAGTGCAAATGGTTAAGTGCTCAGCTGCTAACTGAAAGGTTGAAGGTTCAAGTTCACTCAGAGGTACCTTTGAAAAAAGACTTGGTGATCTACTTCTGAAAAATCAGCTACTAAAAACCCTACAGACACAGTTCTACACTGATACATGTGGGGTTGACATGAGTCAGTGTTGACTCCATGGCAACTGGTTTGGGAACTTTCTTTGTAAAGGAGATAATGCAGGCTACAAAGGTCCCCCTGGAGGAAGTAAGAGATCTCCTGGGTGGCAGAAGACCTGAGTCTGCTTCTCTTTTCTACTTTGTCCATCCTGTGCTTCATCTCAGGACTCATAGAAAGCAGGCATAAACATTAAATGAGAAACTTGAAGAATTATGTGATATTGAGCCATCCTCCTTTAAAAAATATAATAATAATTCTGTGGATTCTAAAAGCAAATGGTGAACTATAGTATAGGGCACTGGGCACTAAATTTCTATTAATTCATAAAAACTAAAATAGAATCCATTAGTAGTGGTAGGGTATTGGTGCGAAAGGAGATGTAAATTATCCACACTTATGCTTAAAATGCAAAACCTGATCATGTTTGGCATCAGGCCAGCTGCCATTAAAGTAATTATTTTTAATCATCAGCACTTGGTGACATGAATACTCATATTTGTTGATTTACTGAGAAAAGCATTTTATATTGTAAATAAAAAGGATGGAAAAATATACATTTGGATTTTAGAGCAAATAATAATGATTATTATTGCTTTATTGAGGATCATTTCTTTTACAAAGCCATTAAAAAAAAAAAAAAAGCCCATCTCCATCTGACTCAGATCTGACCCTAGTGAAAATATCATTGAAGGCAGGTGGAAGCTGATTTTCAGATGCCATTTCTAAAGGATAGTCGGGTCTATCCTTAAATAAGGATCAGGAACAGGGTTTTTGGTGACTCCTTAAGTAGTAACCACAGGAGACATAGAAAATGGCTATTAAAATGCACCCTAAGAACTGCCATGAGCATCCTCAGAATCCACGGAACAAATAATTACTTTTCTTCCTACTTCAGTTTTCCAGTCTCTGCCGGGATTTGAAAGGTAGATCACGGTCACCAGGGAGACAGGGGCCAGAGGGGCATTCCAGGCAGGGCAGAAACACATGCAAAGGAACTTAGGAAGCTACGTCATGTGTGTTAGAAGAGAGAAAATGTTGGCAGTGTAAAGAGATGAGGCTTGAAAGTAGACAGGCTGAAACTTGGAAGGGCTCACACCCTGTGCCAAGCAATGGACTTCTTATAAATCAGTGGTTTATGAACATTAAAATAAAATAAAATAATAATACTAAAAAAAAAAAATCTGTTGCCATGGAGTCAACTCTGATGCCGAGTAACCCCATGTAGGCTAAAGTACATCTGTGCTCCTTCTGGTTTTCAAGAGCTGATGTTTTGGAAGTAGATCACCAAGTCTTTCTTCTGGGACACATTTGAGTGGACTCCAATCAGCCTTTTCAGCAGCCAAGCACATTAGCTGTTTGCACCAACCAGGGACACTTCAGAAACATGTTGTTGTTGTTAGGTGCCGTCAAGTCATCTCTGACTCATAGCGACCCCATGGACAGCAGAAGGAAACACTTCCTGGTCATGTGCCAGCCTCACGATCCTTCCTATACTTGAGCCCATCATTGCAGCCACTGTGTCAATCCATCTTATTGAGGGCTTTTTCCTTCTTCATTGACCCTCCACTTTACCCAGTATGATATTCTTCTCCAGGGAATGGTTTCTTCTGACAACATGATGAAATAGGTGAGACAAAGTCTGGCCATTCTCACTGCCAAAGAGCATTCTGGCTACACTTCTTCCAGGACAGATCTGTTAGTCTCTTTAGCAGACTATGGTAGTCTTAGCATTCTTCTCCAACACCACACTCAAAAGCATGAACTCTTCTTCAGTCTTCCTTATTCACTGTCCAACTCACACATGCCTAAGAGGCTATAGAAAATACCATGGCTTGGGTTAGGCACACCTTAGTCATCAAAGAGACATCGTTGCTCTTCATCACTTGAAAGAAGTCTTTTGCAGCAGATTTGCCCAATGCAATACGGCATCTGAAGCCTTGACTGCTACTTCCATAGGTGCTTATTGCAGAACCAAGTAATATGAAGTCCTTGGCAACTTCAATCCTTTCTCCATTTATCATGAAGCTGTTTATTGGACCAGTTGTGAGGATTTTTCTTTTCTTTATATTGAGGTGTAATACATACTGCAGACTGTATGTAGTCTTTAATTTCATCAGTAAGTGCTTCAAGTCATCCTCACTTGCAGCAAGCAAAGTTGTATCATCTGGGTATCTCAGGTTGTTAATGAGTCTTCCTCCCATGCTGATGTCACGTTCTTCATATAATTCAGCTTTTCAGATTATTTGCTCAGCACACACATTGAATAAGTATGGTGAAAGGATACAACCTTGACACACTCCCTTCTTGATTTTGAACCATGCAGTATCCCCTTGTTCTGTTCAAACGACAGCCTCCTGATCTATGTACAGGTTCCTCATGAGTACAATCAAGTGTTCTGGAATTCCCAGTCTTCTCGATGTTATCCATAGTTTGTTATGATTCACACAATCTAATGCTTTTGTGTAGTCAATAAAATATAAGTAAATATCTTTCTGGTATTCTTTGCTTTCAGCTAAGAGCTATCTGACATCAGCAATGATATTCCTCTTTCTGTGTTCTCTTCTGAATCCAGCTTGCATTTCTGGAAGGTCTCTGTCAGTACACTGATGCAACTGTTTTTGAATTATCCTTACTAAGATTTTACTTGTGTGTGATATTAATGATACTGTTCAATAATTTCTACTTTCTGTGGGATCACCTTTCTTTGGAATGGGTACAAATATGGATCTCTTTCAGTCAGGTAGCTGTCTTCCAAATCTCTTGGCATAGCTTAGTGAGTGCCTCCAGTGGGGCATCCATTTGTTGAGACGTCTCAATGGGTATTCCATCAATTCCTGGAGTCTTGTTCTTTGCCAATTCCTTCAGTGCAGACTTGACTTCCTACTTCAATACCATTGGTTCTTGATCATATGCCACCTCTTGAAATAGATGAAGATAGACCAATTCTTTTTGGTACGGTGACTGTGTATTCCTGCCATCTTCTCTTGACGTTTCCTGCATCATTCAATATTTTGCCCACAGAATCTTTCAATATTGCAACTCAAGGCTTAATTTTTTTCCTCAGTTCTTTCCACTTGAGAAATGCCAAGTGTGTTCTTCCCTTTTGGTTCTCTAACTTCAGCTCTTTGCACATTTCATAGTAATTGGCTTTGTCTTCTTGAACTGCTCTTTGCAATCTTCTGTTCAGCTCTTCTATCTTGTCATTTCTTCCATTTGCTTTAGCTACTCTCCATTCAAGAGCAAGTTTCAGAGTCTCTTCTGACATCCACTTTGTTCTTTCCTTCCTTTCTTGTCTTTTTAATCACCTCTTGCTTTCTTCATGGATGACGTTCTTGACATCATCCCACAATTCCTCTGGTTTTTGGTCACTGGTGTTCAATGCATCAAATCTAATCTTTTTTTTTTTCTTTTTTTCCCCTGGGGGCTGGAAGAATCTGGGCACAGATGATTTACCCAGTGGCCTTTTTTTTTTTTTAATGCATTTTATTGAAATATAATTTATGTACACTGAAATACACCAAACTAAAGTGACATGGGTCAATGCATTGTTTTGTTTTGCTTGTTTGTTTGTTTTGTTTATTTTGTTTTTTACAATGTTCTCTCCCCTCCCCTCCCACTCCTGGCAACCAACAGAGAAAGTTTCCCTCCATATTTAAACTTTTCCTTGACCCTTCACAACAATGAACTAATACTATATTTGTCCTTCTATGATTGACTTATTTCACTCAGTATAATGTCCTCCAAGATCATCATGTTATGTGGTGTCTTGCAGACTCTACACTATTCTTTAGTGCTGCATAGCATTCCATTGTGTATGCACCATAATTTGGTTATCCACTCTTCCATTGATGGGCACGTAGGTTGTCTCCATCTTTTTGGTATTGTAAATAGTGCTACAATGAACATGGGTGTACATATATCTGTTCCTGTCCTGGTTCTCACCTCTCTAGGATATATACCTACTAATAGGATTGCTGGGTCAAATGGTATTTCCAATTCCAGTTTTCTAAGGAATTACCATATAGCTTTCTACAGTGGTTGTATCACTCACAGTCCCACTAGCAGTGTTTGAGAGTCCCAATCTCTCCACATCCCTGCCAGCATTTGTTATTTTCTGTCTCATTGAACCTTGCCATCAGTGCGGGGGGGAGATGCTATCTCATTGTTGTTTTATTTGCATTTCTCTGATGGCCAATAATCATGAGCATCTCCATCTATTTGCTGGCCACCTGAATATCCTCCTTGGTGAAGTGTCTATTCATGTCTCCTGCCCATCTTTCAATTGAATTGTTATCACTTTGCTGTTGAGGTGTTGAAATTTTCTATAAATCTTAGAGACAAGTCCCTTGCTAGATATGTAATTATCGAAAAGTATGGATTTGTTGCTGTCATTTTTGTTATGTGCTTTTTTTATGGCATTGATTTCTTTGTTCCATATAATTTTCTGTGCTGAGTTTGTTTTGTTTTTGAATCATGTTATCACTTCCTTCATTGCTATTGTTTTAGTATTTACTAAATATTTGTGTTGGTCCTCTTTTTTATTTTGATGTAAAGGTTTATCATTTTTCTTTGAGGTTACCCTGTAACCTTCCCAAGTTTAGAACAGTCTGTTCTATCTTGTAGTTGTCTTGACTTCTCTACCATTTAGAAGTTCTGTAATTACACATTTTTTCCCTCTTTTTGGTTTGTAGTTGTCCTCATTTGTCAGTTTATGTCTCTAGTTCCCTGTTTACAATCTTGTAGGCTTATGTACTTTGGATACTTCCGTAGCTGTGTTGCTTTCTGGGTTATGTCATCATGTGTGTTAATGGTCAGTTGTTGTTTGCTGTTGTTGGTTCTCAGTCCAAAGGACTCCTTTTAGCATCTCTTGTAAGGTTGGTCTGGTTTTAACAAATTCCCTTTATTTTTGCTTGTCTGGAAATGTCCTAATTTCACCATTATATTTGAGAAACAATTTTGCTGGGTATACAATTCTTGGTTGGAAATTTTTCTCTTTTAGGGTTTTATATATACAATTCCATTGTCTTCTCGCCTGCATGGTTTCTGCTGAGAAATCTGAGCTTAGTCTTACTGCTTGCCACTTGTAGGTAACTTTTCATTGCTCCTGTGCCCCTTTCAGGATTCTTTCCTTGTCTTTGATTTTGGTGAGATTGATGACGATATTTCTTGGTGATTTTCTTTTGGAGTCTGTTCTGCTTAGGGTTCGTTGGACTTCTTGAATGGATATATTTTCATCTTTCATCATACCAGGAAAATTCTCTTCCAACAAATCTTTGACAATTTTTTCTGTGGTTTTATTTGTCTCTTTCTGTTCTGGAATTCTGATTACACATAGGTTATTCCTTTTGATGGCATCTCATATGAACCTTAGGCTTTCTTCATTTTGTTTTGATCTTTTTTCTGATTGATCCCTTTTCAAAGAAATATTGAGGTATTTGCCTTCAATCCCACTAATTCTATTTTCATTGATTCAATTAGACACCTTTGCCCATTCAATGTCTTATCTATTTCAGAAACTTTAGTATTAATCTTCTGGATTTCTGTGTGTAGATCTTGTATCATTTCTAATTTTTCATTTATTTTGTCATTTTGTTCTTTTATTGTCTTTCAAAATTGTTCTAGGGTTTTCTCTATGTTTTCCTCAATTTTGTCAGTGTTTTCTTTTATCTGTATCTCAATTGAAGACACCTTAATATAATTCTTTTGAATTCCTTATCCAGGAGTTCCAATGCTGCATCATCCTCAGGGATATGTTTTGTGTCTGTATCTTAGTCCCTTGTTTCTTGCTTTATCTTGCTTATTTATGTGCACTGTGATGCTCTGTTGTCTCTGAGGCACTGTGACATTTTTGTGTTTATATTTAACTGGTGATTGTATGTTGGAGTGACTTTGCCATGGTTTTCATTTTCTTTGTTTTTGTTTGTATGTTGTCTACATAAGCAGGGTATTGTGATGTGCTCCTCTACTCTCTAGATGGCAGCACTTATACCCTCACCACCTGCCTCCTTTCCAGTTGTCAGCCTCCCATGTGTCCCTGCTGCCCTTGGCAAACAGAACCTATTCTTAGGTCCCTGGAATCTGAATGAGAATTCAAATATATTCTTTAGATGGTCTCTAAATTCAGGAGGAATATTATCGAGGTCATATTTTGGCTCTCAATGACTTGTTTTAATTGTCTTCAACTTTAACTCGAATGTACATATGAGCAGTTGATAATCTGTTCCACAATCAGCTCCTGGCCTTATTTTGGCCAAAGATACTGAACTTCTCCATCGCATCTTGCCACAGATGTTGTCAATCTGATTTCTGTGTATCCCTTCTGGTGAAGTCCACGTGTGTATAACCATTGTTTATTTTGTTGAAAAAGATATTTGCAATGAATAAGTTGCTGGTCTTGCAAAATTCTATCATGCAATCTCCGACATTATTTCTGTCACCAAGGCCGTATTTTCCAACTACTGGTAACTAACTCTTCTTTGTTTCCAACTTTTGCATTCCAGTCACCAGTGATAATCAACACATCTTGATTGCATGTTTGGTCAATTTCAAACTGCAGAAGTTGGTAGAAATCTTCAATTTCCTCATCTTTGGCTTTGGTGGTTGATGCATAGATTTGAATAATAGTAGTATTAAGTGGTCTTCCTTGGAGGGGTATGGATATTATCCTATCACTGACAGCATTGTACTTCAGGACATATCTTGAAACATTCTTTGTGATGATGAATGCCACAGCATTCCTCTTCAATTTGTCATTCCTGGCACAGTAGATCATATAGTTGTCTGATTCACAATGTCCAAAACCAGTCCATTTCAGCTCACTTATGATATCAATCTTTATGTGTTCCATTTCATTTTTGACAACTTCCAATTTTCCTAGATTCATAATTCATACATTCCATGTTCCAATTATTAATGGATGTTTGCATCTGTTTCTACTCATTAGGAGTCATGCCACATCAGCAAATGGAGGTCCCGAAAGCTTTATTCTATCCATACAGTTAAGGTCATCTTTGATCTGAGGAGTCAGCTCTTCCCCAGTCATATTTTGAGTGCCTTCCAATCTGATGCGCTCATCTTCCAGCACTATATCAGACAGTGTTTCAGGGCTATTCATAAAGTTTTCCAGTAGTATATCAGACAGTGGTTTACTGGTATTCATAAGGTTTTCACTGGCTAATTGTTTGAGAAGTGGATGGACTCTTCCTTCTTCAGAGTCTATCTTAGCCAGGAAGCTCCACTGAAACCTGTCCACCGTGGGTAACGCTGCTGGCACTTTGCAACACTGGTGGCATAGCCTCCAGCCCCACAGCAACACATAAGCCACAACAGGATGACAAATTGACAGACAAGTTTGTCTCCCTTAGTTGTTCCTAACAGCTCTGTGCCCCAGTCTTAAAATAGAGCCACCCCCAAGTGAACAGCAGCCCCTGAGGTGCAAGCCCACCTATCTCAGACCCTGGTCTTAAAATAAAAACTTAAAAACATAAGTACATTGGAAAATCACCTCAACTTGCTGTTAAGGCAAATATTAAGCTCCTACAACCACTCCTTCACCCAAGAGATTCATATCCCACCAGGAACACCTTGAAAAAACAAAACCAAACTCATTGCCATCAAGTCAATTCTACTCATAGAAACTCCTCCTTGGGTTTCTGAAGTGGTATCTCTATGGAAATAGATTGCCTAGTCTTCCTTCTGAGGAGTGGCTGGCGGGTTTGAACTGTCAATTTTCTGGTTAGCAGGCAAATGCCTTAGGTATTATATGTATTTAACAAGCCCAGTCATGCACCTCTTCCACCCTCTCCCCTACAAGTATGATTTTGAAGTATGTGGTTTCCCTTTAAGATACTCTCTTCTAATTGCTGAGGATTCCCAGTTTTGACCAGATCAATAATCACTTTGTTACCAATCTAGAAAATGGACTAGAAGGAACAAAACTGGAGGCAGGGAGATCAGTTATTGCAATAAATGAAATATTGCACTAGTGTTGGGGATGGAAAGGAGAGAAGGTATCTGATAGGAAAATCTGAGAGGATATGAGAGTTCATTGCATGAAGAGTGCAGGGAGAAAAGTCAAAGATTACACTAATATTTCAGGTAGTGACTGGTAAGGTAGACATGATAGGAAGATGGTGTTATTGTTGGGTGTCATTGAGTCAATTCCAATTCTCGGTGACCCTATGTGACAGAGAACTGTCCTATAGGGTTTCCTTGGCTGTAATCATTACAGAAGCTGATCACCAGGTCTTTTGCCAAAGGAGGTTTGAACTGCCTAACTTTCAGTTTCCAGTCACACACTTAATTGTTGCCCCACCAGGACTCCTTATCATAGGAAGAAGAGGGCTGTTTTTCCTTTTGTCTTCTAGCAGAGATGAGATTGGGAAGGAATTTTGGGGGAAATGAATGTATTCTTTGGACAGCTATCACTTGATTAATCTGTGAGAAAATTCAATGGGAAGTACCAGGTAAGTCTAAAGTTCAGAAAGGTGATAGCTTGAGGGGCTACTTCCAGAGTCATCAGCTTAAAATCAGTGAGGAAATACATGGATGAGGAAGAGATCATCTGAGAAACATTGTGAGAGAAAGAGGCTTTTGTTTTCACGTGATGAAGAAGGATTGCAAGAAACCCACCATCCCCTCTTGCCTCAGGAAAATCACCTACTCTTCAGTTTTTCTCTTCCTATCAACTTTCCATTTGCGAGCCTCAAAACAAGTCCAACTAATATTGATAACACACAGCACCGAAGAATGGAAAATCTTTTTTTGACTTTTGTTATTGTTTGCTCCTATTGAGGTAGCCTTTGATTTGCAGCAACCTCACACACAATTGAATCAGAATGTTGTGATCCACATTGTTTGGTTTTTGGAAAAGATTACCAGGCTTTTCTTCCTAGTCCATCTTAGTCTGGAAGCTCTACTGAAACTTGCTCAGCAGCTTAGCAACACACAAGCCTCCAATGACAGACAGATGGTGACTGCCTTTGGAGTACTTTGACTGAGAATGAAGCCTGAGTCTCCCATAGGGGATGTGAAAATTCTACCACTGAAACACCACTCCCTTCTTTCCTTCTTTTACTGTCGATAGGAATGTAATTTAATAAAGTACCATTAATTTCTAAATCCCTAAAAATATCTGGAAATCTCCCTTAAAATCGCCATGTAACTCTACCTGAAAACATTTTCTACAATTTGCCCATATTTTCTCAACTACCAATGTTTAAGATAAATGTAATGTTTTCCTTATTAAATTCTTTTGGGTTTTTGTTTATTTTGGTGTGCTTAATTACTAGTCTTTAGGGTTGTTTTTTTTTTTCCTGTAACTTTTCAGGTTCTTGTTCCCCTATTGCCTTGTTATTTTATCTTAATAATTTCTAAAGATTTCCAGCCTTTTTTTTCCTTTTACTATTACAATGGTATTATTATAAACATATTTTTCATTTAATTAGGCACAGTTGTGTGGATTAGCCTGGAAGCTTATCACATGTAGATTATATGGGAAACCGTGTTCCAAAAATGTGTTACTGGAACATAAATCAATTGTAATTTAGTGGCTGCAAGCATTTGGAACTATCATCATAGACTATTCAATAATAATATAATATTATTGTCAACAAACTCATAGGATTTATTGCAAATTAAAAAATAAATAAATAAAATATTCTTTTTGAGGAAAGCAGCTTGATTTCATAGGAATATAATGCCTCATTAGGAAAACTTGTTTGGACAGAAGTAACTGAGAAATACAAGGCTATGATTTAACCAGAGAATGTTAAGATTGGAAAGAAAGCTCTACCTGCATTTCCTATACGTGAAAACAGCACAGCCAAAGTCTGGGCAACAGACCCCAGAGACCAAAAGGGGCCCTGTTCATATGGCTCCCACAAAATCCTTATGAAGCTGCCCTCAAATCATTCTATTAAAAATACAGGATTCTTACTCTTTAATCCCCACTGGAGCTCCTAGACCTGTGGTAAAGAAGAAAGGGACTATGTCTAGCAAAGAACATTAAGCTCAGTTTTTATCCTTTCAGTTTCAAGTTCTTGGGCAAGAAGCCAGAACACTAATGTGAGTGTTCAAAAAAGAGGTTTGGGTGGGAGGTGGGAGATGAAATGGTGGAGTGGAGGGGAAAGGGGGAAACGGGTTACACAATAAAGACTTAGCCTTCCAGAAATCAACACTTGCCATAATTTAGCCAACTCCCATCTGCAAGCTAAATTACCTTTTTTTGCCTCCCTAGCAATATTTTTCTGTGCTGTCTTTGGACCCATGCATCCAAAATGGCCCAAATGTTTGGTTCTCCTTTCTGATAGACGTGTGGCTCTCTTTTCTGATAGAAAAATAAATCTAATGCCATGTATGGGTTTCAAATATATTTCTGTATATTGATTTTACTCACACTCTGTAAATGGCAAAATCATAATGCCTTTGAATGTCTCTATCACTGAAGAGGACCATGCTGGGAGCAGGGTTATTTCCTGCAGATAAACATAAGCTTTCAGGTCCAGAGGAGGTTCATAATATAACCTTGTCATAGGCAATTGGAGGAGGCATTATTTTTGTGTGTGTGTATGTGTGTGTGTGTTATTCTATAATGACACAGTTTTTATTTTAAATATGTTGTGTTTTTTCTTATATTGGGGATTTTCTCAAATTTTATGAGAAGTCTGCTGTTCTTTTTTGTTGTTGTTTATTTTTTGACAAATATGTATAATTTTAGGTAGTTAAGCATCACACATCTACTGCGGTCAACTAGTAATGATATTATTTACAAAAAAATCTTAAAAATGGCTCTCCCTTTTTCAACCCATCAGTATCTTTCTCTTCTTCTGCTTTCTTCCTTCCCTTTTCTTCTCTTTCCTTTCTTTCTCATCTTTTCCCTTCTCTTCTCTATTTTCTTTTCTCTCATTTTCTGTGTGTGCATGTGCCTGAAAAAGTAATCTACCAGAAGTATTCAGTGCCAAGTTTATTGAGGTACAATTCACATACAATAAAAGTCATCCTTTCTAGATATACAGATTTTATTGGATTTTGAGAAACATATAAATTAATGTAACAATCAAGATATAAAATATTTAAATCACCCCAAAAATACCTCATGATCATTTGTGGTCAAGGCCCTCTCTCTACTCCCAATTCTTAGCATCACTGATCTGTTTCACATCTTCATAGTTTCACCTTTTCCACAATGCCATATAAATGGAATCATATTTTATGTAACATTTTGAATCTGACTTCTTTCACTTGGTATAATGCTTTTGAGAGTCACTGGTGTTGTTCCATGTATCAGTAGGTGGGTTTCATTTATTAATGAGTAGCATTTCATAGTCTGAATGCTACACTTTTTGTTTATCCACTAGTGGAAATTTAGATTGTTCCAAGTTTTTGTAATTTATTAATAAAGCCACTATGAACATTTGCATTCAGATCTTTGTGTGTATAACTTTATAAAACATTTAATGTATTAGTCTGTGAGGATATAAGAAAGGAAAGAAATATTGAAAGAGAAAAATCTAATGTATGTTTGTTGGTGAGAGGCTGAGACAAGGAGAATGAGATGAGAGATTTTGTACATGATGATGAGAAAGAAAATGAATGCTCCAGAGTGTCTGTGTTTACAGCCTTGATTGCTAAAAAAGATGGTGGGCAATTCTGGTAGATGTCAGGGTTGTCTGGTGGGGATACAATCTTAATTGTACTCCCATTTCCCACCACCATGCTTGTTACATAGGAGATGATTTAATACATAAATATTTGTTGAATAAACAAAAAGATAACAATTAAATTTGGGACCATTGATACAAGGAATTGGTTTAATTTGAAAAGACTAAGTGGAAAGTTCTGATTGCATGAGTATTCTGATTAGAAGAGTTTCAGATTCAGGACTTCAATTGTTTTCAAAGAATACAATGAAGTAAGTTTACCACAAATATAACACCAAAACTTTTTTTGATGAGTTTAAATTATGAACATTAATACTCAAAGAACATGACTATGGATGTAGAGGACATCGGGAAAATTTTGTCCAAAATTGACAACCTCTTGAGCATGCTGTTGTTCATCTCCAAACATCCTCTGATTTTCACCTGACTGGTGGTCCGAACCCTCTCCTACTTTTCTCAAGAATCAAACCTATTCCTACCACAGGCACTCTGATGACTTATCATTTTGCTTTACTGATGTGATTGAATTCAACTCTCATGATTTCTCAAACGAGTCTGTTAAACATCTCTATTTAATAAAATTTTTGTTCTCCTTTCACATCTGTTATTGGTGAAATACTGTGGTGTGAACATATAAACTATCATTCAAACCATGACACTTTTGAGAGTACAAGTGGACACAAGTAATAATTATACAAGGACAGAAAATGCATATCAGAAGTGTCCTGGGCAAGCCAGACATGTGGCCACCTTGCGAAGAAGGGACTTTCTTTCCCAAAGGTACTGTTCCACCCTTGCTTTGATTCAAAAAGAAGACATAAGGGTTATAATCAAAAGCAAAGGTGGAACAGTACCTTTGGGAAAGAAAGTCCCTTCTTCCCAAGGTGGAAAGAACTGAAGAAAAAATTTAAGCCTCGAGTTGCAATATTGAGAGATTCTATGGGCAAAATATTGAATGATGCAGGAAACATCAAGAGAAGATGGCAGGAATACACAGAGTCACTGTACCAAAAAGAACTGGTCGATCTCCATCCATTTCAGGAAGTGGCATATGATCTAGAACCAATGGTGAAGAACAAGGCTCCAGGAATTGATGGAATATCCATTGAGATATTTCAACAAATGAATGCCCCATTGGAGGCACTCACGCAGTTATGCCAAGAAATTTGGAAGACAGTTACCTGGCCAACTGACTAGAAGAGACCCATAATTGTACCCATTCCAAAGAAAGGTGATCCCACACAATGTGGAAATTATAGAACAATATCTTTAATATCGCACACAAGTAAGATCTTACTGAAGATAATTCAAAAACAGTTGTGGCAGGATGTTGACAGACAACTTCCCGAGGTGCAAGCTGGATTCAGAAGAGGACATGGAACAAGGGATATCATAGATGTTGTCAGATGGATCTTGGCTCAAGGTGAAGAATGCCAGAAAGATGTTTACTTGTGTTTTATTGACTATGCAAAGGCATTTGATTGTGTGGATCATGACAAATTATGGATAACATTGAGAAGAATGGGAATTCCTGAACACTTCATTGTACTCATGAGGAACCTGTGCCTTGACCAGGAGGCTGTTGTTTGAACAGAACAAGGGGACACTGCATGGTTTAAAATCAGAAAGGGAATGTGTCAGGGTTGTATCCTTTCCCCATACTTATTCAATCTATATGCTAAGCAAATAATCCGAGAAGTTGGACTACATGAGGAAAAACATGGCATCAGGATTGGAGGAAGAATCATTAACAACCTGAAATATGCAGGCGATACAACTTTGGTTGCTGAAAGTGAGGATGACTTGAGGCACCTACTGATGAAGGTTGAAGAATACAGTCTGCAGTATGGATTATGTCTCAATATAAAGAAAACAAAAATCCTCACAACTGGACCAATGAGCAGCATCACAATAAGTGGAGAGAAGATTGAGGTTGTCAAAGAATTCACATTGCTTGGTTCTACAATCGATGCCAATGGAAGCAGCAGTCAGGACATTCGAAGACGTGTAGCATTGGGAAGATCAACTGTGAAGGAACTGTTTCAAGTGCTGAGACGCAAGGATGTCTCCTTGAGGACTAAGGTGTGCCTGACACAAGCCATGATATTTCCAATTGCCTTGTATGCATGTGAGAGCTGGACAATGAATAAGGAAGACCGAAGAAGAGTTGATGCTTTTGAATTGTGGTGCTGGCAAAGAATGCTGAAAGTACCATGGACTGTTAAAAGAACTAACAGATCTGTCCTGGAGGAAGTGCACCCAAAATGCTCCTTGGAAGCAAGAATGGCCAGATTTCACCTCACCTACTTTGGTCATGTTGTCAGAAGGGACCATTCCCTGGAGAAAGATGTCATGCTTGGTAGGGTGGAGGGTCGACAAAAGAGAGGGAGGCCTTCAACAAGATGGATTGACACGGTGGCTGCGATGATGGGTTCAAGTGTAGCAAGGATCATGGAGCTGGTGCGGGAAAGGGCAGTGTTTCATTCTGCTGTGCATGGAGTTGATATGAGTCGGAAACAACTCGGCAGCACCTAACAACAACAACAATGTCTTCTCTGGGACTTGGTTCTACTGGTTATTTCCTCTTTTTTTTTTTTTTTTTCCATTAGTCTTTATATAAGTTTACTCACAAAATATTCAAAAGGTGTCTCCTATGTCAATGTTATTTCTGACACCCCATTTTTAATGACAGCTTAGGAGCTCATTGTTTTATTCAGTATATTCTCCCTCACAGAATGTAGACATTGTCTCTAATGTTATTACCCTTATAAACCATCTCTGCCATACCTTCATGGTCTCCACTGTCTCACACACCCAAGTCATCATCACCTCTCTATCTGACTTTAAACCACCTCCTAACTAGTCTTCCTGCTTTCTCACTCATTCCCCTTAAATCCATTCTCCACATTGCAACCAGAGCAATTTTTTTTTTTTAAGTGCAGTTTAGGTCACATCGTTACACTCCAGAAAAACCTTCAGTGGCTTCCCATATTGTAGAACAAAATTGAAACTTTTTACCATGACCCCAGAAAGTCCTGTATAAGTGGCATTGTCTACCTCACCACCTTCATCTTTCCTCTACCCTATTCAGGGTTACTTTTCTCCAGTTTTCTGGGCTTCAACCAGGTCTTCAGAGTGACATGCTCTTTCCTGCCCAAAGGTCTTTACATTTGTTATTTCCTGTCGCACCTGGTTCTTTACATAAGTTTTCTTTTTATCTTTCAGATCTGAGCTTAATTGTGACAATAAGTACATAAATAAATAAACAGACCTTCCCTGACATCAGAAATCCCGTTTATTGTCTTCATAGCACCATCTCAATGTTTTGTATGTTTAGTAGGCTACCTCTCTACTATCCATCTTTCCTATGAGAATGAATCTCTGTGAGGGCAGGGATTATATCTGTTATCTTACTTACTGTAACTCAACCCTAAATTACAGTACCTGGAATTTGGTGGGTGCTCAATAAATATTTAGTGGATGAATGAATGTTGCAAATGACTTAATTTAGAAAGTATTGGGGTGCATTTTTAATTTGAGGGGAACAATTTTCTACAAATGGTATTTATAACTCAAAAAGCTTATATTTTTTTTTGATGTTTTTAATATGCATTACACTCTACATATTACAATATGGCACTTTATATCACCTCCATCATTATGGATATTAATGAACATTAAGTTATCATTGAATGTTTATCTTTATCAGTTGTTGTTGTTATTATTGTTCTGTGCTGTTGGGTTGGCTCCAATTCATAGGGACCCTAGGTACAACAAAATGAAACACTGCCCGGTCCTGTGCCAGGCTCACAATCCTTGATCTTTATCAGGTTGATGAGTGAAAATTGTATCTCACTACTGATATCATTTGCATGTTTTGATGACCAGTGAAGTTAAACGTTTCATATGCTTATAAATCCTTGTTACTTCTGTGTGTGTGTGTGTGTGTGTGTGTGTGTGTGGTGTGACTATTCCATAGTCTTTTCCATTTTGAGGAAAGTTTGCTAGTTAAAATTTTGACCTAATCATTAAACCAAAAACCAAACTCATTACCATCAAGTCGATTCTAACTCATAGTGACCCTCATTGGGTTTCCAAGGCGGTAAAGTTCTATAGAAGTAGATTGCTCCATCTTCCTTCAGCAGAGCAGCTAGTGGGTTTGAACAGCCAAACTTCTGGTTAGCAGTCAAATTCCTTAGGCACTGCACCACCAGAGCTCCTTATATACCATTAGGAATATTAATTTGAGGGTTTTTTTATTATTATAAATGTTATTATTGTTTTTCTAGATAGCCATTTTACTTTTAACCTTATTAAAATTTTCAAAAATAATAAAATTTTAAATGTTTATGAATACGAGGGCTTGGTAGCTCAACGATTAAGCATTCAGCAGCTGAATGAGAGGTCAGCATTTCAAACTCACCCAAAGGGGCTCCTCAGGAGAAAGACTTGGAAATCTGCTGCCATAAAGATTACAGCAAACCCTATGAGGAAGTTCTACTCTGTCACATAGGGTCACTGTGAGCTACAATAGATTCAATGACACCTAATCACAACAAAAACATGCACCTGAATATACTAGTCTTCTGCTTTGGGATTTCAGCCTGTGGTGTCATTATGGGAAGTAATTCCCACTCAAAGATCATATAAAATTTTTTCGTGATATTTTTATGGTTACTTTAATATATGTTTAAATACATGATTTTAAATGATTTTTATATGAGGTAGAAATGTTTTCTGATATATGGTAGAGCTTTAATTTCAATTTTTCAACTATTTATATATTGTATTATCATTTGTTGAACAATTCATCCTTGCTTCAGTGATTTGAAACACTATGTTTTTCATATTTAAAGTTTAAAAAAAGAGACTTTTCTGGATTTTTCATTTGGCTCAATGAGTTTTTGACTGTTCTTATACTGTTTTAATCATTATAACTTGATAATATACAGAGAGACAACTTCTCCCTCATTATTCCTTTTGTTCAATAGTGGTTTTGTCATTCATCAAGGTGAACTTTAAAATAATCTTTATAAAGTTTGATAAAAATTTACTGAGCATTTGGAATGGAATTGTGTGGCATTTATAAATAAATATAGAGCATAATTTATCTTTTATAAGATTGAGGTTTCTCATTAAAAATATGGTAAATTAAGGATGTATTGAAGTTTTCTTTATGACTTGTTTAAGGTCTTTCAAATATTTCTTATTTAGTTTATTCATAATTTTTCAAAAGTTTTTTTTTATATAT
>NW_006921652.1:2327902-2366085 GCF_000298275.1 Orycteropus afer afer
TTCCAGCATTGTGGCAAACTTCAGCTCAATTCTAGATGCACCTCATGTACAGCCAGTACTCATCTGTTGCCAGAGAGTTGCATGCTGCTGTGATGCTGAGCAGGTTTCAGTGGAGCTTTCAGACTAAGAAAGACTAGAAAGAAAGGGCTAGTAATTTACTTCCGAAAATCAGCTGATGAAAAGCCTGTGGATCAAAACTTTCCAATCTGCAACCAATCATGGGGATGGTATCAGACTGAGCACTATTCAGTTCCATTGTACATGGGGTTGCCACGACTCAGAGGCCAACTCCACAACAGCTAATGACAATTATAAGTACTTCCTAATATTTCTCCCAACTTCTGTTTTTCTTCATTCCAATCTATCCTACATTTTGCTGATGGATCTGACAAAATAATCAATCTAACCTTATCTCAATTCAAAAGTATCCAGAATCTTCATTATTTATTTATTTAGACAATTCTTATCAAGAACCCAGAATGTGCTGGGTAAGGCTAGTAGTGAGCAACAAAAAAAGACATCTGTCATATGAGCTTTTCATTTAGATTGAAGACTAATAAATAATAAACACACCAACCAACAAATAAGAATACTATTGTGTGTGTGTACAAGTGTGAGTGCACACACATGTGTGTGTGTGCATGCTACATGATGTCGAAGAAGTTCCAACTCATAATGACACATATTATATCAGAAATAAATACTTCCTGATACTTCACCATCCTCACAATTGTTGCTATGTTTGAGTCCCTCTTGTTGAGAGTATTCCTCTTTTTTGCTGACCCCCTATTTTATCAAGCATGATGTCCTTCTCCAGGAACTGGTCCCTCCTGATAACATGTCCAAAGTACATGAGATGGTCTCACCATCCTCACCTCTAAGGAGCATTCTGGCTATACTTTTTCCAAGCAGATTTATTCAGTCCTTGGTATATTTATGCAGTCCTTGGTATATTCAATATTCTTTGCCAACATCATAATTCAATTGGATCAATTCTTCTTTGGTACTCCTTACTCATTGTCCAGTTTTCACATGCATATGAGTCAAATGAAAATACCATAGCTTGGATTAGTTCTCAAACTGACATCTTTGCTTTTTAACAGTTTAAAGGGGTCTTTTGCAGCAGATTTGCCCTGTGGAATACATCATTTTATTTCTTGACTATTGCTTCCATGGGTGTTGATTGTAGATCCAAGAAAAATGAAATCCTTGACAATTTTAATCTATTCTCTGTTTGTGATGATGTTGTTTATTGGTCCAGTTGTGAGCATTTTTGTTTTCTTTATGTTGAGGTATAATCTATACTCAAGGCTTTAGTCTTTGATCATTATTAGTGAGTGCTTCAAGTCCTCTCATTTTCAGCAATTAAGGTTGTATTATCTGCATATTGTAGGCTGTTAATGAATTTTCCTCAAACCCTGATTCCATGTTCACCTTTAGATAGTACATCTTCTCAGATTATTTGCTTAGCATGCAGATTGAATAAATATGGTCAAAGGATACAACACTGACACACACCTTTCCTGATTTTAAGCCACACATTATCCTCTTGCTCTGTTCAAAGGCCACTTCTTGGTTTATGTATAAGTTCTGTGTGAGCACAATGAAGTATCCTGAAATTCCTATTCTTTGCAATATTATCCATAATTTATTTTGATTCACACAATTATAAATGGTGGTAAATGCTTTAATGATAAAGACCAGACATTAACATCAGAGAACTCTATGTCAGAGGAATGCCTTGGAAGGTGCAACCTTTGTACTGTGACCAGCAGGATGAATCAGATGGACAGGGAAGAAGAGTATCATTGAAAGCTAGAATGCAGGTGCAAAATCCCCCAGGCAGAATAGAGAAGGTACTTTTCAGAAAAGGAAGTGTAGTGAGTCAGGCGGAGGATAGTAAGAACATGGACTGCCAAGATCAAATAGAGTGCCATTGGTCATCTCTGAGATCTTGAGTTTTGTTTTAAGTGCAATGAAAAGTGTCGAAGATTTTAATAATAGGGGTAACATGATCCACTTTGCTCTTCAAAAGCTGTCTCCACTTCTGAATTAACCCGACATCTAATCAATTGTAGACTTGTATTTATTCCTTTTGCCCAAGGCTAGTAGTCCTCCATCAAATATTCTGTGTGTCAGTTAGGGAGTAGTTCTTGTTTTTAAAAGACTTATTGACTTATGATCAATTACAGGAATTCACTAAACATTTATAGATCACCTAATCCTTGCCAAGTCTTATGATAGATGGTAAGGAGCCTGGTGGTGAAATGATTAATTCATCCACAGATAGCTGAAAGACTGGTGGTTCAAACCCACCCAGCATCTTTAAGGGAGAAAGACCTGGAGATCTACTTCCATAAAGATTACAATCTAGAAAACCACATGGGGCAGTTCTTCTCTGTCACATGAGGTCACCATGAGTTGAAATCCATTCATTGGCACCTAATAACCAACACTCATCTGTCAGTTTGTCATACTGTGGTGGCTTGTGTGTTGCTGTGATGCTGGAAGCTGTGTCACTGGTATTTCAAATACCAGCAGGATTACACATGGTGGGCAGGTTTCATTGGAACTTCCAAGCTAAGATAGTTTAGGAAGAAAGACTAGGCAGTCCACTTCTGAAAAAATTGGCCACTGCAATATTATGAATAGCAGTGAAACATTGTCTGATATCATGCCAGAAGATGAGCCCCTCACGTTAGGAGGCACTCAAAATACAACTTGAGAAGAGCAGCCCCTTCAAAGTAGAACTGACCTTAATGAAGTAGATGGAGTAAAGCTTTCACGACCTTCATTTGTTGATATGACACAACTCAGAATGAGAAGAAACAGCCACAAACATTCATTAATAATTGGAATATGAATGTATAAAGTATGAATCTAGGAAAATTGGAAGTTGTCAAAAATGAAATGGAATGCATAAAGATCAGTAGCCTAGGCATTAGTGAGCTGAAATGGAATGGTATTGGTCATTGTGAACCAGAAAATCATATGCTTTGCATGCTGAGATGAAAAATTAAAGAAGAATAGTGCCACACTCAACAACAAAAAGAACATTTCAAGAACTATCCTGAAGCACAATGCTGTCAGCCCTAGGATAATATCCATTCACCTCCAAGAATGACCAGTTAATACCACAGTTATTCAAATTTACGCACCAAACACTAAAGCCAAAGATGAAGAAATTGAACACTTTAGCCAACTTCTGCAGACTGAAATTTACCTAATATGCAAGAAAGATGTATTAATAATTACTGGTAATTGGAATATGAAAGTTGGAAACAAAGAAGAGGCAATGGTAGTTGGAAAATATGGCCTTGGTGAAAGCAATGTTGCCAGAGACCACTTGACAAAATTTTGCAAGACCAATGACTTATTCGCTGCAAATACCTTTTTTCAAAAGAAATAAATGGTAACTATACATGTCACCATGTCAGATGGGTTACACAGGAATCAAATCGACTACATCTATGGAAAAAAAGACAATGGAGAAGTTCAATATCATCAGTCAGAACAAAGCTAGGAGTTGACTTTGGAACAGATGATCAATTGCTTACATGCGAGTTCAAGATGAAGTTGAAGAAAGTTGAAATAAATCCATGAGAGACAAATATAACCTTGAGTATATCCTTCATGAATTTAGAGACCAACTGAAGAATAGATTTCACACATCGAATACTAATGACTAAGACTAGATAAGTTGTAGGATAACATCAAGAACATAATACATGAAGAAAGGAAAAGGTTATTAAGAAGACAAGAAAAACATTTGTTGATATGAGTGAAGGGAAAGACATATAACAAAACTATGTGACCAGTACAATAACACTAAGGGAAAAAAAGGATACAGAGAGGTACACAAGAGGTACAGAAAACAAAGGCAAATATTAGTACATACACAATACTGCATTAGCACTAGTCCACTAGGTGGATACATAGGTACACAGACAAGAAGATCAAGGATGGGTAAGCAAACTCATGAACACACATAGATTAAGGAGCTCTGGTGGTGCAGTGCCTAATGCATTTTAACTAGAAGGTTGCCAGTTGAAACCCATAAGCCACTCTACAGAAGGAAGATGAGTCAATCTACTTCTGTAAAGATTTACCACTTTGGAAACTCAATGGAGGTCATTATGAGTTGGAATTGATTTGATGACAGTAGGCTTTTGTTATACATAGGTATGGCAGGTGATATTCCTACATGTATATCTGTCATATAAAAATGTCCATATACATTATAGAGCTAACAGAGGACAAAGTTAAGATATCTTCTTAGCCACCACCAAGCACCTTGAGGGAGTGAGTCACTGGCCTGTGGGCTCAGGACCACGGTTATAGGGGACACAAGCTCAATTGGCCCAACATAGTTCTAAACAAAAACAATGTTCTACACTCTACTTTCGTGAATAGTGACTAAGGTCTTAAAAGCTTAAGAGGGGCCATCTAAGATGCAACAATTGGTCTCTCCTCATCCAATACAAAATAGAGTGATGAAATTCAAAGACATATGGAAACTATTAGCCCAAGGGACTAATGGACCATGGGAACTTCAGCCTACACAACCCTGAGACCAGAAGGATTAGACATTACCCAGATACTAGTGCCAACCACTTGGAAATGGATCAAAACTGGAGATTATGGGTACAGTGGGAGGAAAAAATTAAAAACTAAAAATGACAAGAATTACTAGTTAGATGGAGACTGTTGAAACCCCCAAGACTGTGCCCCCAGGTAACCTTTTGGGCCTGGAATTGTACTTTTGTGGCTTAACTCTCAGCCAAACAATGGAAAAGCCCACGAGCTGAACAACTAACTACACCAGGGAGATGCACTCCTTAAAACAGTCAACTATGAGAGATTAGAAGGACAGTATTTGCATAGGAGGGAAACTAGACGGCAGGAATGTATAGGTGAGAAGGACACAGGCAACGAGTAGTAACAGGGAGGAGGTGGGAGGAGAGTTATTACACTGTTGGGGTTGTTATCAGTGACATGAAACAAAATGTCTATGAACATTTGTAAAATGTAAAATATAAAAAGAATTTGCTTTGTAAAATGGCAAACAAATCATAATAATTAAAAAAAAGAAGGAATCAATACAAGGAAAGCAAGAAAAGACCAAAGAAGATGTTAAAAGAGATTGTGAAACTTGCTCTTGAATGTAGAGTAGCTAAAGTGAATGGAAGAAATGATGAAATAAAACAACTGAAGAATTCAAAGGATGGCTCAAGAAGACAAACTAAAATATTATAATGAAATGTGCAAAGGCCTAGAATTAGAATGCTAAATGGGAAGAGCACACTCAGCACTTCTCAAGCTGAAAGAATTGAAGAAAAAAAAAAATCAATATTGAAGGATTCCATAGGCAAAATATTGAATGAGGAAAGAAGCAGCAAAAGAAAACAGAATACACAATCACTCTACCAAAAATAGTGGTTGACATTCAATCATTTCAGGAGATAGCATATGATCAAGAATCAATGGTATTGAAGGAAGATATCTGAGCTGCACTGAAGGAACTGGTGAAAAACAAGTCTCCAGGAATTGAGAGAATACTTACTGAGATGTTTCAACAAATGGATTCAGCACTGGATGCCCTCACTTGTTTATACGAAGAAATTTGGAAGACATCTACTGGGCCAATCAACTGAAAGAGATCCATATTTATGCCCATTCCACATTCCAACAGAACATGGAAATTATTGAGCAATATCATTAATATCACATGCAATTCATATTTTGCTGAAGATAATTCAGAAATGCTTGCTGTGATATATTGACAGAAAACTTCCAGAAATTCAAGCCAGATTCAGAAGAACACGTGGAATGAGAGATATCATTGTTGATGTTAGATGGATCTTGGCTCAAAGCAAAGAATACCAGAAAGCTGTTAACCTGTGTTTTATTGACTATGCAAAAGAATTCAATTGTGTGGATCATAACAAATTGTGGATAACATTGAGAAGAATAGAAATTCCAGAATACTGAACTGTGCTCATGAGAAAGTTGTACATAGACCAAGAGACAGTAGTTCAAACAGAAGAAAGGATACCACATTGTTTAAAATCAGGAAGAGAGTGTGTTGTGTCAGGTTGTACACTTTTGCCATACTTATTCAATCTGTATGTTGAACAACTAATTCAAGAACCTGGACTATATGGAGAAGAATGAGGCATCAGGATTGGAAGAAGACTTATTAACAACCTGCTCTATGCAGATGACACAACCTGCTGAAATTGTAGAGGACGTGAAACACTTCACGATGAAGATAAAAAAAAACCTCCAGTCTTCAGGGGAGCTCTGGTAGCATAGTGGCTAAGACACTTGCCTGCTAACCAGACGGCTGGCGGTTCAAACCCACCAGCCACTCCTCGGAAGGAAGGTTGGGCAATCCTACTTCCGTAGTGATACTGCCTCGGAAACCCAAGGAGGGGTCGCTATGAGTCGGGTTTGACTCGACGGCACATAACAACAACAACAACAACAACAGTCTTCAGTATTGGTTACATACCAGCATAAAGAAAACAAAAATCCCCCAAACTGGACCAATAAGCAACATCATGATGGAGAAAAGATTGAAATTGTCAAGGATTTCATTTTACTTGGATTTACAATCAAAAACCATAGAAGCAAACAGTGAAGAAATCCAACATCTCGCATTGGGCAAATTTGCTGCAAAAGAGCTCTTTCAGGTCTTAAAGAGCAAAGATGTAACTTTGAACACTACAGTGTTCATAAACCAAGCCATGGTATTTTTCATTTACCTCATATGCATGTGAAACGACAATGAATGAGGAGGCTTTAGAAGAAGTGATGCATTTGAACTGTGGTGTTGGCTAAGAATAGTGATATTAACACAGACATTGAGAAGAACCAACAAATCTGTCTTGGAAGTACAGCTGGAATCCTCCTTAGAAGTGAGTATGACCAGACTTTGTCTCATGTACTTGGGTCATGTTGTGAGAAAGGACCAGTCCCAGGAGAAGGATATCATGCTCAGTGAAATTGTTGTTGTTATGTGCCATCAAGTTATCTCTGACTCATAGCAACCCTATGCACAACAGAACAAAACACAGTTCTGTGCCAGCCTCATGATCCCTACTACACCTGAACCCATCGCTGCAGCCACCAGGTCAATCGTCTCATCGAGGGCTTTCTCTTTCTTCATTGACCCTCCACTTTACCAAACGTGATATCCTTCTGACAACATGACCAAAGTAGGTGACATGAAGTCTGGTCATTCTAGCTTCCAAGGAGCATTCTGGCTGCACTTCTTCCTGGACAGATCTGTTAGTCCTTTTAGCAGTCCATGGTATTCTTGGCATTCTTTTCCAACACTGTAACTCAAAAGCATCAATGCTTCTTCGGTCTTCCTTATTCATTGTCCAGCTCTCACATACATAAAGGCAATTGAAAGTACCATGGCTTGTGTTAGGCACACCCTAGTCTTCAAGGAGATATCTTCACTCTTCATCACTTGAAAGAAGTCTTTCAGAACCGATTTGCTCAATGCACTAAGTCATCTGATGTCTTGACCGCTGCTCCCATTGGTGTTTATTTAAAATAAAGTAATAGGAAGTCCTTGACAACTTCAATCTTTTCTCCATCTACTGTGAAGCTGTTTATTGGATCAGTTGTGAGGATTTTTGTTTTCTTTATGTTGAGGTGTAAGCCATACTACAGACTGTAGTCTTTAATCTTTATCAGTAAGAGCTTCAAGTCATACTCACTTGCAGCAAACAAAGTTGTGTCATCTGTGTATCATGGGTTGTTAATGAGTCTTCCTCCAATCCTGATACTACATTCTTCTTCATATAATCCAGCTTCTCAGATTACCTGCTCAGCATAAACATTGAATAAGTATGATGAAAGGATACAACCTTGACGCACTCCCTTCTGGTTTTTTTAACCATGCAGTATTCTCTTGTTCTCTTCAAATGACAGCTTCCTGATCTATGCACAGGTTGCTTAATTGTACTGTTGCATTGTAAGGGTTCTGGAATTCCCAGTCTTCTCAATGTTATCTATAATTTGTTATGATCCACACAATCGAATGTTTTTCCATAGTCAATAAAACATAAGTAAACATCTTTCTGGCATTCTTTGCTTTCAGCTAAGATCCATCTGACATCAGCAGTGATAACCCTTATTCCATGTCCTCTTCTGAATCCAGCTTGCATTTCTGGAAGCTCTCTGTCAATATGCTGCTGCCACCATTTTAAATTATCTTCAGTAACATTTTACTTGCATGAGATATTAATGATATTGTTCGTTAATTTCCACATTGTGTGAGATCATCTTTCTTTGGAATGGGTACAAATATGGATCTCTTCCAATCAGTTGGCCAGGTAGCTGTATTCCAAATCTCTTGGATAGCTGAGTGAGTGCCTCTAGCGGGGCATCTGTTTGTTGAAACATCTCAATGGGTATTCCGTTAATTCTTGGAGACTCATTCTTTGCCAGTTCCTTCAGTGCAGCTTTGACTTCTTCCTTTAATACTATTGGTTCTTGATCATATGCCACCTCCTGAAATGGATGTACACCGACCAATTCTTTTTGGTACAATGACTCTGTGTATTCCTTCCATCTTCTTTTGATGTTTCCTGCATCATTCAATATTTTGCCCATAGAATCATTCTTCAGTTCTTTCAGCTTGAGAAATGCTGAGAGCGTGTTCTTCCCTTTCGGTTTTCTAACTCCAGGTCTTTGCACATTTCATTATAGTAATTGGCTTTGTCTTCTCAAGCTGCTCTTTGAAATCTTCTGTTCAGTTTTTTTGTCTTGTCATTTCTTCCATTTGCTTTAACTACTCTCCATTCAAGGGCAAGTTTCAGAGTCTCTTCTGATTTCCATTTTAGTCTTTTCTTTCTTTCCTGTCTTTTTAATGACCTCTTGCTTTCTTCATGGATGATGTTCTTGATGACATCCCACAGTTCCTCTGGTTTTTGGTCATTGGTGCTCAATGCATCAAATCTCTTCTTTAGATGATTTCTAAATGCAGGTGGGATATAAGCAAGGTCATATTTTGGCTTTCATGGATTCATTTGAATTGTCTTCAACTTCAACTTGAACTCGCCTATGAGCAGTTGATGGTCATTCCACAGTCTGCTTGTGCCCTTGTTTTGGCCAAAGATATTGAACTTTTCTATTGCCTCTTGCCACAGATGTAGTCAATCTGATTCCTGCATTCTATCTGGTGAAGTCCACGTGCATAGCCATCATTTATGTTGTTGAAAAAAGATATTTGCAGTGAATAAGTTGTTGCTCTTGCAAAATTCTGGCATGCAATCTCCAGTGTTACTTCTATCACCAAGGCCAAATTTTCCAACCACCAGTAACTCTATTTTGTTTCCAACTTTTGCCTTCCAGTCACCAGTGATAACCAACACATTTTGATTGCATGTTTGGTCAATTTCAGGCTGCAGGAGTTGGTAAAAATCTTCAATTTCCTCATCTTTGACTTTGGTGGTTGGTACATAGATTTGAGTAATAGTAGTAGTAACTGGTCTTCCTTGGAGGGGTATGGATATTATCCTGTCACTGACAGTGTTGTAATCAGGACAGATCTTGAAACAGTCTTTGTGATGATGAATACCATACCATTCCTCTTTAATTTGTCATTCTTGGCATAGTAGATCATATGGTTGTCTGATTCAAAATGGCCAAACCAGTCCATTTCAGCTCACTAATGCCTAGGATATCGATCTTTATGTGTTCTATTTCATTTTTGACAACTTCCAATTTTTCTAGATTCATACTTCATACATTCCATGTTCCAATTATTAATGGATTTTGCATCTGTTTCTACTCATTTGAAGCTATACTACATCAGCCAGTGGAGGTCCCAAATGCTTTACTCCATCCATGTCATTAAGATCATCTCTACTCTGAGGCGTCAGCTCTTCTGCAGTCATATTTTGAGTGTCTTCTGATCTGATGTGCTCATCCTCTGGCACTATACTGGACAATGTTTCAGGGGTATTTATAAAGATTTCCAGTAATATATCAGACAGTGTTTCACTGCTATTCATAAAATTTTCACTGGCCAATTGTTTGAGAAGTGAATGGCCTCTTCTTTCTTCCCAGTCTGTCTTAGGCCAGAAGCTCCACTGAAACCTATCCACCATGGGTAACTCTGCTGGCATTTTGCAACACCGGTGGCATTGTCTCCAGCTTCCCAGCAACATGTAAGCATATGATGACAAACTGACAGACTAGTTCGCTTCCCTTAGTTATTCCTAACTGCTCTGCACCTGCCTCTCTGGAGCCTGGCCTAGCAGCCCCAAGCCTGCATGTCTACCTGCCTACCCTCTCCAGAGCCCAGCCTTAAAATAAAGCATGTATATATATATATGTGTATGTGTGTGTGTATATATAGACACATACATGTATGAACTCAAGTGCCTTTAAGTGGACAAGACCCAGGTCACATGCCACCTTCCTTGAAGTTTTTGGCAACTACCTCAAAGTTTCTATTAATAGAAATCCTATATTGCATTGATCTATTTCTCCCCATAACACTTAGAATTTGTCCTTGATTATATTGCTCTCTTATAGCCTAATATTCTACCTAAGCTTTGACTTGCCAATGGGTGTATAAATTTCTCATCGTTTTGTGTCTCTCACAAATCCTGACATAGTAATAAGTGCATAGCAGACCCTCAACAAATAATCGTTGATTGCATAAGACTTGCTTCCAAGATAGAAAGAGCTGATGCTTTAAGAAAATAACATGTTTGATTTTATATTTAACTTCCTGGAGCTTCAATTGTTTATCCAGGTACTTATCAGTAACCTGTCCATCCTTCTTTCTCCTACTCATCCTCCCTACAAATCTATTCTCCTTTGGCAATACCATGTAACCCTAGAACCAATCCATCCTACCGCACGTGGAGTTCCTGTCAAGTGCTCCACTTTCTCTTCAATGGCTTCTCTCATTTCTTACTTATTTATCCTAATGCATTGTCCTTTTGACCCAAAGAATTATCTAATGGTTTTTACAGAAGGTATGCAAAAGTATTACTGCCTTGAATTTAACCATAATAGTATATAGTATATCTTCAAACCTCTTTTCAAACAATAACTGATTCACTGCTTTTTGGAAGACTCTGCTAAGGAGTTAAACATTTGAATCTCCACTGGGAAGCTTGGGAGACCAAGCCATGATTTAAAGCGTTGACCAAACAACTCCGAGGAAGTCAGAGCCTCAGACACTGTGAAAGTTCCAAATGGTAAGCGCCTCCTATTGAGCTCCCCCAGTCTTTTAATGCCTGGAATCAGTTTGACTGATTCAATGTTAGGAAAAAGACACAATGCATCAAGACTTGGTGCCAAGAGGCTTCTATTAGGAAAGTTTCAAGGGAGTAATTCCCCTCCTTTTCAGAGTGAACTTACCTTTTCCAGATAGAAATATAGCCCTTGCCTAATGAGCCCCTCTTAGAAATAGAATTTCATGTTTACTGACATGAAAATTAATGCAAGTGTGAGAGAGTTTATTTACCCTCATAAAATTATTTAATGATCTTCAGACCTCCAGATTTGAGAATTTGTACAGATCACAGAATGCAATAGCTGTAGCTTTATAGACTTACCACGCTAACAAAATACCACAGCAAATACCATTCAAGAGTATAAATAGCTTGTATAAGATATAGTTCATATGAATCACAAAGATACCATTTTGGAGCACAGCAATCCTCTCTTAATGTTTAGCTGAGCTACTGAAAAGACAATTACCTTTCTGAATAATTGCAAATCAGAGATATAAGACAAGAGACATGTATTAATAAACATAAGCCCAACCTTTCAAATAAATTCCATTTTACTCAATGCCCACAGAGGCTGGTAACCTTCTGACATTCTTATCTCCTAAACTTCTTGTTTTCTTTCCATCTGTTAAGTATTAAATGATGTCAATTCTTCCCTCCAACTTTAGATCTACCCCCATCGAACTAGACTAAATAGAACTAAATTCAATTACTGCATTAAGATATATTCTGCCTTATTGAAAAACAAAATATCTCCCTTTTTACTTTATTTAAATCAAAAGGCATGTTTGAGCTGGGTCTCTCTTGATCATTGCAGCTTCTGTGAGGGAAGAGGTAAATCAGGAAGTACTTGCATTATTTCCTATGCCCATCCCCATTGCTGTTGAGTCGATTCTGACTCATAGTGATCCATAGAATAGAGTAGAAGTGTTCCATAGGTTTCCAAGATTGTGGTCTGTTTTTAAAAAATAAATAAGTAAAAACTTCTTTTTGTGTTTTAGGTGAAAATTTACAGAGCAAATTGGTTTTCCATTCAACAGTTCATACACATTTTGCTCCATGATATTAATTGTAATCCCCTTAATGTAACAGCTCTCTTCCTACTTCTTCCCTATGGTTACCTTTTCCCTGTGTCCTTCTTTCCTATGCTTTCCTGCCTTCTGTGTTTTATCCCTGCACTTTTAATTTCTTATGGTTGATCGTTCTAAGGAATACATACATCCTGGACTAATTATTCATCTGTTAGGCTTGCTTATTGTTTGGCTGAAAGTTGAACTAAGGAAGTGAGTCCAATTTCAGGCCCAAAGGATAATAGTCAGGAGTTTCAACAGTCTCTACCAAACCAGTAAATCTGGTCTTTTTTGTGATCTGGGGTTTTGTTCCACAGTTTTTCTCCCACTCTATCCAGGGTCTCAAATTTTTATCCTTTTACCAGTGGTTGGCTGTGGTAGCTAGTCACCATCTAGTTTATCTGGTCACAGGGTCATGTAGCCTGAGGTTCCCATGGTCCACTAGTCCTTTGGACTAATTGTTTCCATGTGTCTTTGATTTTCTTCAGTCTTCTTTGTTCCAAATGACGAGAGAACAATAGTTGCATCTTAGATGAACGCATGCAAACTTTTAAGTTCCCAGTCACTATTTACAAAAGAAGTGTGCAGAACAGTGTTTTTGTGTACTACATTATGCCAATGGAGCTTGATGTCCCCTGAGACTACAATCCTGAGCCCACAGGCCCAGTGATTCACTCTCTCATGGTCTTTGGTTGTGGCTAAGAAGTTATCATAACTTTGCCCCCTGTTAATTATTTTGTGGAGCTCTGGTGGCATAATGACTAAGGCATTTGACTGCTAACCAGAAGGTTGGCAGTTCAAACCCACCAGCTACTCTTTGGAAGGAAGACTATCTACTTCTGTAGTGATACCAACTCAGAAACCCAAGGAGGGTCTCTATGAGTCAGCACTGACTCGATGACAGTGAGCTGAGTTAATTATATTGTATATATGGACTTTTTATAGGATATATAGGTACATATGTAGAGATACCATCCACCAAACCTATATATGATCATGGTTATTATAGTCCCATTTGCAAGGCTGAAATCTTTATGGAAGAAGATTGCAACGTATTTTTGCCATGGAATGGCCAGTGGGTTTGAACTTTTCAGTTTCAGTTACCCGCCAAACCCTTTAATCATGGCACCACCATGGTCCCTTACTTCCTATGCACAGCCAGTGAAGTGTGTTCTTTGGAAGTTAAATCCTTCCATCAGAGAGGTCATCAAAGTTAGCTATGCATTCTTCTATTTTGGCTGCAATTACACCACATAAAATTGAAGACAGCAAACTTGAGATGTGCTGGGTCACAGTTTGAAGGCTCCCAAGTGGACATCATGGGAGGGAAAGCAGACACAGAAGCATACCACCACTCTTTTATCCAAAGAAGTATGACAGTAATGCATTTTCCAGGAGAGAATGGGCAGAGGTGTGAAGAGAGATTAAAAAAAAAAATGGCCACTTATTCTTCTGCCTTTAATAGGTACCCACCTGGCATAAAAAAAAATATGTCAAAGGGAGTTATGAAAGTGCCTTTCCCAAAAAGCTACCACTCTGTTTCCACATCACTGCCATTAGATCATCAGAATCATTCTTCCAAGAGAAGGCATTACTATTCAGCATTGTTATTGTTAGATGCTGTTGAGTCAAGTTGAGTCCAACTCATAGTGACCCTATGTACAACAGAACAAAACACTGCCTGGTCCTGCACTATCCTCATGATCCTTCCTATGCCTGAGCCCTTTGTTGCAGCCACTGTTGTCAATCTGTTTCATTGAGGGTCTTCCCCTTCTTTGCGGATCCTCCACTTTATCAAGTATGATATCCTTCTCCAGTGAATGGTCCTTTCTGACCACATGACCAAAGTAAATAAGATGAAGTCTGGCCATTCTCACTTCTAAGGAGTATTCTAAGTACACTTCTTCCAGGATAGATTTGTTCATTCTTCTGGCAGGCCATGGTATTTTCGGTATTCTTTGTTAAGACTACAATTCAAAGGCATCATTTCTTTTCTAGTATCCCTTATTCATTGTCCAGTTCTTACATGCATATGAGGTGATCGAAATGTCATGGCCTGGACTAGGCATACCTTAGTCTTCAAGGTGATATCTTCATTCTCCTACATTTTAAAGAGGTCTTTGGCAGCAGATTTACCAAGTGCAATACAATATCTGATTTCTTGACTCCATGAGTTTTGATTGTGGATCCAAGTAAAATGAAATCTTTGACAACTTCAATCTTTTTTCCATTTATCCTGAGGTTGCTTATTGGTTCAACATATATAACAGAAACTCTTAACAGGAAGAAGCAACAATTGCTTGTCCCATTCATACTATTCAGGAAACATCAAGCTGCCCCACCCCAAGTCGTGACAAGGACTACAATGGGCCTGGCAGAGGGTGCTCTTAGCTTGGCAGGGGAATGAAGGGTGTTCACTTTGGACCAACTACTGGACCTGGGTTCTGGTGGGGTGGGAATAAATGTGGTTTGTAGACAGTCATTGCTGAAAGAAAGACAAGAAGCACTTTCAGTCCATTAAGGTATGAAATAAAGTTTCCTTCTAAATGATTGATTATCAACTATCAATTTGGGAATGATTTTAAGAAAGACAGTAAGTAAATAATAATATAGGTGCTATGTGAACACAGCAGAATTCAAGAGAACAGTACATAAATGCTTGAGGTTTAGGCAACAGTGACATTAAGGAAAATGAAGCCTTGGAAGAAGGCTTAGATTGACCTTTAAATTCCTGCCAAATGACTCTCTCACACCATTCCTAAGGCTAGCCCCAGGCGTCTAAGCTGAAAGTTAGAGTTCCTATTCCAGTTATGTGGAAACCAAAAAGATGCCCACCCCCGCTCCTGTACCCTCTTGAGTGCGAGCCAGAGAAAACAGCCTGTCTGTCATGGGATTCTGCTGCTGTTGTGACTGTGTCCCATCCTGATAGTACAAAAAATCCAAAGGAGTTGTCATCAAGTCAATTCCAACTCATGTGTCACAAGAGAGCTGTGTCCCGTAGGTTTGTCAATGGCTGAGTTTTTGGAAGTAGCTTGCTAGGCCTCTCTTCTGAGTCATCTCTGGATAGATTTGTACCTCTAACCTTTCAGTTAGAAGTCAAGCACATTAACCATTTAGAACACCCAGGGACTCTCTGTTCTAATGATAAGATCCCATAACTCCCCACCATGGAAGACAACCAAGATTGGAACCATTTTAAAGGTAAATACATGTGAGTGAGAATCCCCAGAAAGGACTCCCTTTTATGAAGAGGCTTTGTTGCTAGGTCATGGGCAGTGTGTTTTTTTTCAGGCCCACTGGACTTGCTTCAGACTTTGAGCCCTGACAGGGTGTCCGTGAATTCAGCCAGCTTGCAGAGGCGCCATCCTTCATCACTAGTAGCAGGCACTCCCTGGGGTTCTGAATCATCAGGCTCCTGATGGTGATCAGAGCACCAAGAAGGGACTAATTTAAAAACCAAACAATGTGGTAATTGCCCCTGGTCACCAGGTTGCCTTGCTTTTGGAGGGCCGCTGTTTCCGATTAGTGGGGCCTGGATCTGATGACTAACAAAGTGTAACGAATGATCAAAGCAACAGTTACAACAGCGCGAGTGCCCAGTGATTGATCTGGATGACATAATAATGATAACCAATGAGGTGAGGAGGGGGTGGGCCCCTCCAGGTAGGGACAGGGTGGGCACTAGACAGGTCAGTATGTCCCTCTGTTTGAGGAAAAGAGAGTATCTGGATGGAAGCAAGGCCAAAAACAAAGCTTTACACCCAGAGCTATGGGACAGGAAGAAAACAGATCCACCATGGGTGAGAACAAGAGGCTCCTCAGAGATGGACATAAATATTACTAGTCCTGGATTATCACTAATGCAAGTATGAGGGTGCTACACAAATGTATTTATTATTTTAAAAAGCTTACTGTAAATAATTTTAATAAAAAGAGGACTTGTTTTAAAGTTATTTTTTGATAGCCTTGTTTTCTGAATAGCAGAGAATTACTACTTCACAAATCAATAGCACCTAACATGTTTTATTTTCATCATTTGGGTAAAAATGATTTTTCAATAATACTATATGTGTTCTATTTTCTCAAGTAATACATCTAAATCTGATTGGATCTCTCCTTTGGAAAGTTCAAAGGAGTGCTGATGGCACTGTGGTTAAAGTATTGGGCTGCTATAATGGTCTCAGTTTGAACCCACCAGCCACTCTGCAGGAGAAAGATAAGGCAGTCTGCTTTCATAAAGATTTACAGCCTCGGAAAAAGTATGGGGCAGTTCTACTCTGTTCTATAGGATCACTATGAGTTGGAATTGACTCAATGGCAGTGGTTTTGGTTTGTTTGGTTTGGAAGTTCAAAATATTATACAGAGTCAAAGGATAATAATAAAACCAGCCAAACCCACTGCCATCGAGGTGATTCTGACTCATGGTGACTCTCACTGGGTTTTCAAGGCAGCAAATCTTTACAGAAGTAGAATACCCTGTCTTCCTTCTGTGAAGTGGCTGGTGGGTTTGAACCACCAGCCTCTGGTTAGCAGTCAAATGCCTTAGGCACTACACCACCAGAGCTCCTTAAAGGATAATATTGATTTCAAAGTCAATTGAGGTAAGTGAGAGTGTTGCCCTGTACAAATAGCCCCAGAATAATGAAGAGCTGTCATTTCTAAGTCTGGTTCTAGGGGGCAGTGGTGGTTCAGAGGTGGAATTTTCTTGAGGAAGTTCAATGTTCCATTCCCAGTTAATGCACCTGATGCAAAGTCACTATCCATCTGTTAGTGAGGAATTGTGTTTTGCTATAGTGCTGCACAGGTTTCCATAGAGCTTCTAGACTCAGAGGGACTAGTAAGGAAGGACTAACAATCTACTTCCAAAAAATCAGCCAATGAAAAAACCCTGTTGGGCACAATGGTCCAACTCAAAACTTCATAGAGATGGCATGTTGTTGTTCTTGTTATGTGCCGTCGAGTCGGACCCGACTCATAGCAACCCCTCCTTGGATTTTCAAGGCATTATCACTATGGAAGTAGATTGCCCCATAGGATGATTTAATTCCTTTGTGCATGGGGTTGCTATGAGTCAGCCAACTCAACAGCAGCTAACAAGAAGTCTGTCTTGTGATTTTATGATGCTTTTGTTGTCAGTTCTCAACTCTTTTCTTTGGGCCAGTCTCCAATTGCCTCCTCCAATTTTGACAAGGAAAATAAGATATGTGTTGTTGTTGTTATGTGCTGTTGAGTTGGAGCCAACTCATAGCGACCCCTCCTTGGGTTTGGTTTTGCATAAAATAAGGATGAAGGGATACAGAATCAGAGGCAAAAAGTACTGCCAGGAGCAGTCAACTGAGCTTTAGTACCTGGGGCTCAGCACTTCTGCTTCTTTCTTCTTGAAAGACTATTGGGTTTGCCATTGCCCAAGTTTCTGTGGGTTCTGCATGGACAACATAGCCAGCTCCTGAGAGGTGGCTGGGAAAGGCATAGTTATAATATAACAGTGACCCAAGAATCAGAGGCACAAATACTATCAACTGTAAGGATCGTGTCTGATAAAAATCAAGAGACTGACTAAACACAAACCCTAAGAAAAGACTGACCTGGTTTCTTCAGCAAGAACCAAAGTTATCAATATTTTCAGTCTCTTATATTACTTTCTTTCTCATTGAATAAGGAAGAATCTTATCCTATCTTATTTTTTTAAGTTAGTATTTAAAAAAAAAAAAAAAGAGGCCATATTCATAAAAAGAAGCCAACATTGATGCTCAGAGGAGAAAAATGTAATATCTTTTCATTCCTGACCAATTTATACCAAATTATGCAATTGATGTTCAGGCAAAATTTTTCTGCTGAAGTTTATATTTTAAAAAGTCTATCCTTTAATCCCTGAATCAAAATTATCCCCTGAAGTTTTCTTTGAAGAAAAATGTAGCTTATCTTAATTAATAATAACAACAACAACTACTCCCCCCCAAAAAAAAAAAAAAAAAACAAGCTCACTTTCATCAAGTTGATTGCAACTCATAGTGGCCCTTCCTTGGGTTTCCGAGGCAGTATCACTATGGAAGTAGATTGCCCAATGTTCCTTCCAAGGAGTGGCTGGTGGGTTTGAACTGCCAGCCTTCTGATTAGCAGTCAAATGCCTTAGACACTAAGCCACCAGAGCTCCCTACTTAATTAAAAAAGTACATCTAATTTGAGCATTGTGTTCTTTTAAAGAATTGTCTGTGTAATATCAAATTGTTAATGGCAACTCCAAAGGTTGGATGGGAAGTGTAAGATAACAGTGGTGAAATAACTTGGAACAGGATAATGAGAATGATAGTACAACTTGAAGAATGTAATGAATGTTACTGAATTGCACATGTAAAAATTGTTGAATTGACATATCATCGGTCGTGTATAATTTCACCAAAAATTAAAAATTTAACACAAATAAAAAGGGGTATCCTAAAGCTCAATTGAAACGTGCTGGGTCAGCCAGTGAGTCTCAGTAGCAGTAGTCTTAATCTATTAGTCCTCTCATACCATAGTTTTTGTGTTCTGCTCCTGCACCCAGAATTAAGGCATGTTCTTCTTGTTCATTTCCATCTGGAGGCTACAGAAATACCACAGGACTATCATGAAGAAGAGGAAGGGCAAGAGAAACTGGAAGGAAAGAAAATAATTGGACAGTTGTATTCCTCATGGTAGGAGCTCTGATAGTGTAGTGCCTAAGGCACTTGACTGCTTAACAGAAGGTTGGCAGTTCAAACTCACCAGCCACTCCTTGGAAGGAAGGTCAAGCAATCTACTTCCATAGTGATACTGCCTCATAAACCCAAGGAGGGGTCGCTATGAGTCAGATGCAACTCAACGCTGCATAACAACAACAACATTCCTAATGGGTAGTGGGTATCAGTCACAATCTCATCCTTCTATGGTATGATCTCAATGAGCAGCCCAACTCCTAGTTAGTGGCCAGCTCAGTGGCCACACATGTGGATACAGCATGATGTGATGACAGAGTCCTAATCACAGTGTGTGGATCTATAATCCACACAGAGGACCTGGGTGTGGATCCTCATTCCACCTCCGACTTGCTCAGTGACACAGTACAAAAGCCTCCCATTCTCCAAACCATTCCCTATCTTTGAAATGGCGGCACCTTCCTGCTTTCCCCCCAAATTTGCCATAAAGCTCCGCTAAAACCTAGTTGTGAAAACACTCTGCAAAGTGTGAGGTCCATACACAAATGTGAGAGTTTTCACTGACCACCATTTGGCAGATGCAAAGCCTTATGTTAGTGACACAGTTGTCAGTTTGGCAACTGGCAATTTGAACTTAATTGACAAACAGGGGAAAGGTGGCAACATTTGCCTCCAACTTCAATTTTGAAATAAAGTTCAAAAGGTTTTCCACAAATTTGCTGAGTGAGATTGTCACAGGTTTTGCATATCTCTGTATCCTGCGTTCCCAGGCTACCCTGACCCCTCTCTGACCTCACTTTCTACTCCAGCCTGCTTTTAAAACAAACAAACCAACAAAATTTTACTTTTTAATATTTCAAATGCAGCTTTTAGGGGATTGGCACATCTTTACAAAAAGACTGTTGCACGGTGTGGTCTGTAGCGCTAGAATCCATATGTCTCTGCTGGTCAGGGGCCACAAGGCTGGTCCTCACCTTAAAAGAAAGTGATGCCAGAACTTCAAACATTGGTTCTTGCACTCCCCTAAACAGCCTTTCATTGTTGACTATCCTCCTAAAGGGTCTTGGAAAATCATTAGCAGTGACAAAATATTTTCCAGAGCTTCAAGATTTTTTTTCCTGGTGACTTTTAAACCTCTCCGGGCCTCCCTGTTCCTTTCACACCCACCCTTTGGGGCTCCAAGCATATTCAACTTAATTAGTTTTAATACTTTAACCCTTTAAATAGTTAACAGTAGAATTTAGAGCCACAGGCCCCCCCCCCACAATTGCCTATGTGTTTGAGGTTGTCAGACAAAGATGGAAAAATACCTCTAATTGTTTCCAGACAATGCAAGACGCTCTCACTCTGGTGAAAGTAAGTATAGCTTATATTTTCATAAAGGACCTTGGGGGCCTGGGGGAGATCCTTGCAAGCTGGGCTTCTTTGTACGCTTCAACCCAGTGGAAAATAAAACCCACTTTCAAAACTCCACCAAGAACTTCCATCTCCCCTACATCATTGTTGGATGACCAGCTATAGCCTGTTTTGTTTTATTTTTGTTATCAGACAAATTACTTTTCTTTTCCGATCCTGATAGATTTTCATCTTGGTGCTCTTTGTCAGAAGTAAGTACATTGGCCTGGAGGAAATGACAACAGTTTATTGAAACATGGCAAACCGGATTCTTCTGAACCCCATTGAGTTCTAAAAAATAAACTGTGTGCCATACTTTTTCTCTCTCTAGGAACGTCTCCCTCTTCAGGAAGAGCCTCTCTGGGCCTAAAATTCCACTGCCGAGAGTCATTTTTGTGTGTGTATAGAAGACTCTTTGGCCTTCAAAATATATACAAATTGAACACAATGCAGTTAACACCTCAGCAGGACTTTCATTAATAAAATTTTGAGACTATCACAATTAGACTCTGGATTAGGACCAGGGGAGGGGAATCCTGGGGGAGGAAGAGATGTGAGGAAAATGAGGGTTTTTGGTTTTGGGGGTTTTTTTGTTTGTTTATTTGTTTAGTATGTGCCAGGCACTTTCCCCACTTTTTAATCATATACTGTTCAGGGAATTCCAGGGAGGTACGTATTACTGAACTTGTTTTAAAGATGAAGAGACTAGGACTCAAAAAGTGTAAGTCGCTTGCTCAGGGTCGCATGAGTACATTCTAGAATGCAGTTCTGAATCCAAATTGTTTTCTTTAAATCGATTCATGGTTCCTACATTAAATATTAAGTATCTTTTGCTTTTTTATTAATTAATGTTAGAACAAATATGTAATCACCAAAGTGAAGAATTGTTATCTGTGTACACCTGGGGAATTCATCTGGCACGCTCTCAGGTATGGAACAGACTAACAGGTCTTGAAAGCAAGAAGGGCAGAGGCTCCTTGGATGCTAGCTAGTGCTGCTAGGAGGTGTTCGTGGCCCACAGCCAACTCATTCCTCTTTAGCGGCTCCTACAAGAGCCAGTGAGAGTGCGTAAGGAGGGCAGCAAGCTGCTCGTGGTGGTGGTGGTTGTGTGCCGTCAAGTCAGACCCGACTCATAGCAACCCCTCCTTGGGTTTCCGAGGCAGTATCACTACAGAAGTAGATTGCCCCATCTCATATGACAAGGAAAATCAGCCACCATGACCTGGAATCCAGAATTATCAGTCCTTCACTGTTTTCTTTTAAAGAGTTCCTTGATGGAAAAAGAACTCATTCATTTCTGAGGTTAGACGAGAGCAGCAGTTCTCCAGATTCTCGTACGAGGGCTTGGTCCTGCTGAGATTTTTCACTGATCTACAGTGAAAATATGATAAGGTTCCCATCTCTCCTTTTTTGGAGAAGACCGTTCTTTTATTTGTTACTTTTCTCTTTCCCTGTCACTATGTCCCTTTTAAAGAATGTAATTGTCCTTTGACATTTACATTTTTATTTTAGAAAATAATGAGGAGAGTATATGGAAGTTTATTTTTCATTAAAATCCATACTTAGAAAAAATGTGGCAATCTATATACATACTGCTATTTGCCGTGAAGTCAATTCTCACGCATAGTAGCTCTATAGGACAGAGCAGAACTGCTCCATAGGTTTCTTAGGCAGTAATCCTTACAGGACAAGATCACTGGGATCATTTCCCCTTGTGAAGCCACTGGTGGGTTCAAATCACCAACTTTTCATTTAGCAGCCAAGCACTTTCCAGTTGTGCCACCAGGGCTCTTTTCTGTATACATACCCCTGTACATGTTTGAAAGTGTTTTTTGAGGATATTCACACATGTGCAAAAAGAAGCATATACAAGGAAATGAGGAATGGTTAAATAACCATGATAGTCACACAGCAGAGTTAGATACAACAGTTAAAAAAAAAGAATGAAACAAGTCTGCATGTGTTGACATACAAAAATCACTAAGGTTAAAAAAAAGGAAGAAAGAAACCAAGAGATAAAGGCAGAGACAGAGCGAAAGGAAACCACAAGCAGAATAAATGTACTACAGGATGCCTTCTGTATAAACCATCCAAACTAGGTACTTCTATATGAACCTACGTATGTGTATAAATGTTCAGAGAAAGGGCTAGAAGGTAAGCACAAAAAACTGATAGTAGTGGTTTTGTCACTGGAGGACATTGAGATTGGATGGATGTCACAAGAGATTTTTGCTTTATTTATATTGTTTGAGTTTTTTTTTTTTCATAAGAAGAACAAGTTTAGCTACTACTTGTGCAAACTTTTCATAAAAGTTTTAGAGTTCTAAATCTATGTCAGTACCTTTTTATTATTGCTATTATTATTCATTATTGTTATTATATTCATTATGCTTGTTATTACTATTCACTTATTTTTTACTTTATCAGTCTTCAAAAGCCTAATCTTGGCAGTCACTGGGATACACAGAGCTTCAGTAAACATAATAAAATGCACAAAAAGTTATATTCAATACTTGTCACTATAAAAATAATGCATTTTAAAAGTGCAGATTCTTTAGTACAATATCTTCACTTTTATTCATATTATCTTAATGAGTTAAACATTAATTCTTTGAAACTCTGTTGCAATATTTCATGCATAATAAGAGTTTCCAAAAAATTGTCTTACAGCCACTATTTCTGACCCACTATTTGCACTGGAGACCCTGAGGCATTGTTTTTGGAGAAGATGTCTAGAGTGCTCCATTGCAGCAGCACTTATTCAAGTTTGCAGGAAAAGTCATGGAGAATCGTGGCTATTTTGATTTTTCCTTCACCATCCACTCAGCCCTTCTGATCTCAGAAGCAAAGCCTTACAATCAGGTCTGCCATAGTCTGCAAAGGGCCCAAGTCCAATTTTCAAGCATTTGTCTCTTACATCATCGTCAGCCCCATGCACTAGACTTGGAATCAACATCAAGGTAAGCCTTGGGGAGAGATCAGATTTGTAGAACTGGAAACTTCAGGTCAACACGACAGCAGTTCCTCGGACATTCAATCCAAAAGCCGGGTGGGGTGTGTGTGTGTGGAGGACTCGTGCCAGACCAGCCTGCCTCTGGATCTGTTCCAGGCCCTGATGGAACCAACAGCCACAGGGTATTTGGTAAAGGACAAACACCTCCACTGCTCTTGTGCATCAATCACTGCTAACCAGACCTGGACCAGGGGCCTGAATTCACAATATAGATGGAGAGATTCTTCCTTTTCCTGCAGCCTTAAAATTGTGGACTATTTAGGAAGGGGTGGATATTTTGTTCCCTTGAACCTCAAAACTCAGAGCCTCCAGAACTCTGATATATTGCCTCCTAGAAATCAACCTAATGTTCACCCTCTTCTTTCTTTTTATTAACAAGTGTAAAACAGATGTTAGCTGAGTCTCCTGCCCCATAAAGGATACAGAAGATCAGCTCAGACCAACATTCCAAACCCTATAAAAAAAAAAGTCCAAAGCTTTCACCAAGAGTTCTGTAAATTAAATGCTAGGAGGGATCAAGATATTGACGAATATCTGATCCCACTGATTACTTCTAAATCAGGCCCCACCATTCCTTAGCGATGTCATTTCAGGCAAGTCATTTATATCTCTGTGTCTTAATTTTTTCTTCTGTATAAGAGATACAATAATATTATCTGTTTCATATGGTTATTATAAGGATTAAATGAGAATATGCCAGTGAAGAACTTAGCATAAGGCCAAACATAATAATTGCTTTAAAATCTTAGCTATTATTATTGGTATCATGAGAAGTCCATGGAGACAAAATGACTGTGAAAAAAGTGGTAGCATCTCACTGTCCATCTTTTTCCCAACTGTCTGTCCAGGAAAGATAAGTGGGAATAAACAAATATTAAATCCTTAAACAGAATAGTTTAAGCTCTATTAGTGTAATTTCTAGCACCAATTTGTTGGTGGGGGGTGGGGTGAGTAAAGACCTGCAAACCATCTCTGGCTCCATTTCAGTCTTTAATCACTCCTGTAAGGCTAGCTTATAATTTTTGATGAGAGGTACCACAAACCCCTCCTTAAAGTATCATCAGCTGGATACCCAGTGGCCATCCCATAGAGTTTCCTCTAGTCTTGGGCAAACATGTCCATGTTCATCCTGGATGCTCAGATGCAACAATGCTCTCTGCTCATCCATCCAAACTCATGACTATGAACAGGCCACAGGGCTCCCATAGGAGATTTTGAGAGTTGTGTCCTGGCCTGTGCTGTTACAAATTAGCCCTTATTTTTATAGTAAGTATGCAAATGCCATATAAATAGTCAAGGCACTGATAATACTAAAGATAACATCTAAAAGTCACAATTCAAAATGACTTTTCATTTTCTCAGTTGAAACCATCAGTTAAAAAACAGTCTTTCAACTCTTGCTAACTCTGGTATTATTTCCCTCTATAGTAGTCAAAGCTACAGAGCTGGTGGTGTAATACCTAAGGCATTTGATTGCTAACCACAAGGCTGGCAGTTCAAACCTACCAGCCACTCCTGGGAAGAAACACTGGGAAATCTACTTTCATAGAGATACTGCCTAAGAAACCCAAGGAGGGGTCGCTATGTGTCAGCAACAACTCAACAGCAGTGACTTTGGTTTTGTGCTTTATAGTAGTCAAAAGTCCAATTCAGTCAGATCAGTTTTTCTACATTAAAGTCATCCCCCCCAAAAAAAGTGTATATAGATAGATAGATAGCTATTCCCAGAGCACTTTATTAACTAAATAAAGTAACTGAGATCAATAGCATTATTAACCATACATCATACATCAGTGGACAGTATTTTGCATTGAGACTATATCAAGTCTCAATTGTATTGCTGAACTGCAGCTTGCTTAAAATAGAAACAAAAATTGGAAAAAGAGGAAAAGAAAAAAAACAGAAGAAATAAATTTGTTTTTGAATTCACAGAAGTATAAAAGAATAAAATCGCAAAGTCAAAACTCCTTCTTCATTCATTAAATATCTTTAGTAAATGGTCATCTATGGTAAGACAGAATGAGCAGCAGCAGGGATCCAAATAAGGGGAGGGACCCAGGCCCTAACCCCAAGTGGCAGGAAAGTAACAAGGATCCAGGTAAGGGGAGGGTAGAGAGGTTTTGAACAGCTAAGGGAGACAAATTTGTCTGTTGGTTTGTCATACAGTGGTGGTGCGTTGCTGTGAGGCTTGAGGCTGTGCCACTGGTGCTTTAAATGCTAGCAGGGTTGTACAGGTTTTAACGCAGCTTGCAGACTGAGACAGACTAGGAAGAAGGAAGTGATAATCCGTTTCTCAAAGAATTGGCCAGTGAAAACCTTAAGAATAGCAGAGAAACACTTTCTGTTACATTACTGCACAACTTTATGACTAGTCTGGAAACATAGTCCAATAAAGTGCAGAAGGATGAGCCACTTAGGTCAGAAGGCTCTCAAAATACAACTGGGAAAGAGCTGCACCATCAGAGTAAAACAAGTCTTATTGATATGGATAAATTAAAGCTTACCAGACCTCCATTTGCTGACATGGCATGACTCAAAATTGAGGAGAAACAGCTGCAAACATCAATTAATAATCAGAACATGGAATATATGAAGTATGAATCTAGGATAATTGGAAACTGTCAAAAATGAAATGGAACACATAAAGATTGCTATCCTGGGCACTAATGAGCTGAAATGGACCAGTTTTGGCCATTTTGAATCAGACAACCATATGATCTATTATGCCAGGAATGACCATTTGAATAGGAATGGCATGGCATTCATCATCACAAAGGATGTCTTAAGATCTGTCCTGAAGTATAATGATGTCAGTGATAGGATAGTATCCATACACCTACAAGGAAGACCAATTAATACAACTATTATTCAAATTTATCCACCAACCACCAAAGCCAAAGATGAGGAAATTTAAGATTTTTATTAACTTTTGCAGTCTGAAATTGACTGAATGTGCAATCCAGTTGTGTTTGTTATCACTGGTGACTGGAATGCAAAAGTTGGAAACAAAGAAGAATCACTGGTACTTGGAAAATTTGGCCTTGGTGACAGAAATAATGCTGGAGATTGCATTATAGAATTTTGTAAAACCAATGACTTACTCATTGGAAATACATTTTCTCAACAACACAAATGGTGGCTATACACGAGGACTTCGCCAGACAGAGTACACAGAAATTATATTGCCTACATCTGTGGCAAGAGGCAAGGGAAAAGTTCAATATCTTCAACCAAAACAAGCTGGGAGCTGATTGTGGAACAGACCACCTGCTGCTCCTACGCAATTTCAACTTCAAGTTGAAGACAATTAAAACAAGTCCACAAGAGCCAAAATATGACCTTGAAGATATCCCTCCTGAATTTAGAGACAATCTAAAGAATAGATTTGATGCATTGAACACCAATGACCACAAACCAGAAGAATTGTGGGATGAAATCAAGAACATCATCCATGAAGAAAGCAATAGGTCATTAAAAAATTGAGAAAATAAAAAAAGACCAAAATGGATGTCAGAAGAGATTTTGAAACTTGTCCTTGAGCAGAGAGTAGCTAAAGCAAATGGAAGAATTGACAAGATAAAAGAGCTGAACAGAAGGTTTCAAAGACCAGATGCAGCAGACAAAGCCAATTACTGTAATGAAATGTGTAAAGACCTGGAGTTAGAAAACTTAAAGGGAAGAACATGCTCGGCATTTCTCAAGCTGAAAGAACTGAGGAAAAAAATTAAGCCTCGAGTCATAACATTGAAAGTTTCTATGGGCAAAATATTGAATGATGCAGAAAACATCAAAAGAAGATGGAAGGAATACACAGAGTCACTGTACCAAAAGGAACTGTTCAATCTTCATGCATTTCAGGAGGTGGCATATGATCAAGAACCAATGGTATTGAAGGAGGAAGTCAAAGTTGCACTGAAGGAATTGGCAAAGAACAAGGTTCCAGGAATTGACGGAATAACCATTGAGATGTTTCAACAAATGGATACCCCACTGGAGGCACCGACTTGGTTATGCCAAGAGATTTGGAAGACAGCTATTTGGCCAACTGACTGGAAGAGATCCATATTTGTACCCATTCCAAAGAAAGGGGATCCCACAGAATGTGGAAATTATCAAACAATATCATTAATATTGCATGCAAGGAAAATCTTACCAAAGATAATTCAAAAATGGTTGCAGCAGTATATTGACAGAGAACTTCCAGAGGTGCAGCCTGGATTCAGAAGAGAACATGTTGTTGTTGTTGTTTGCCGTGGAGTCAGCCCCGACTCATAGCGACCCCTCCTTGGGTTTCCGAGGCAGTATCACTACGGAAGTAGGATTGCCCAACCTTCATAGAGCAAGGGATATCATTGCTGATGTCAGATTGACCTTGGTGAAAGCAAACAATACCAGAAAGATGTTTACTTGTGTTTTATTGACTATGCAAAAGCATTTGATTGTGTGGATCATAACAAATTGTGGATAACATGGAAAAGAATGGGAATCCCAGAACACTTCATTGTACTCAAGAGGAACAAGTACATAGACCACAAAGCTATTATTTGAGCAGAACAAGGGGACACTGCATGGTTTAAAATCAAGAAGGGAGTGCATCAAGGTTGTATCTTTCACTATATTTATTCAATCTATATACTGGGCATATAATCTGAGAAGCTGGACTATATGAAGAAGAACGTGGCATCAAGATTGGAGGAAGAATCATTAACAACCTGCAGTATCCTGACGACACAACATTGCTTGCTGAAAATGAAGATGACTTGAAGCACTTACTGATGAAGATTGAAGAATATAGTCTGCAGTATGGATTATATCTCTATAAAAATAAAACAAAAATCCTCACAACTGGACCTAGAAGCAGCATCATGATAAATGGAAAAAAGATTGAAGTTGGCAAAGATTTCACATTGCTTGGTTATGCAATCAATGCCAATGGAAGCAGCAGTCAGGACATCAGATGACATATAGCACTGGGCAAGTCAGCAGCAAAGGTCTGCTTTCAAGTGCTGAGGAGCAAAGATGTCTCCCTGAGGACTAAGGTGTGCCTGACACAAGGCATGATGTTTTCAATTGTCTCATATGCATGTGGCAGCTAGACAGTGAATAAGGAAGACCACAGAAGATTTGATGTTTTTGAGTTGTGATGTTGGCGAAGAATACTGAAAGTACCATGGACTGCTAAAAGAACTAACAAATCTGTCCTGGAGGAAGTGTAGCCAGAATGCTCCTTGGAAGCGAGAATGGCCAGACTTTGTCTCACCTACTTTGGTCATGTTGACAAAAGCAACCATTCCCTGGAGAAGGATGTCATGCTTGGTAAGGTGGGGGGTTGACAGAAGAGGGGAAGGCCCTCAACCAGATGGACTGACACAGTGGGTGCGGCGATGGACTCAAGTATAACAGGGATCATGGAGCTGGAGCGGGACCAGGCAGTGTTTCATTCTGCTGTGCATAGGGTCTCTGTGAGTTGTAGATGACTCAACAGTACCTAACAACAATGACAACAATGCTAAGAAAAAGCTATAGGATATTGACATCAATAAACTGGCTTCTTATAACTTAGACTAATGGTTTGTACATTTTGACAATTGAAAAATTTAACTCGGTGTCAAAAAGAGAAAAGAAAAATCCTGATAGCTCATCATGAGCATTATAAACAGAACCACTTGTGCTTCCCTGGTCTAGGCTCTGCTTATCAACAGAGCAAATGAGGGGGCATGCAGATGAATGATGGCATGGGGAGGCCCAGGAAGCTTGAAGGAAATCAAAGTTTGAATATCAAATCCATGGCTTAACATCAGTCTTTAATTTACTAATTTTCTGTCATTTGGGTAAAGGTCCCTGGGTGTCACAAACAGCTAAGTGCTTAGCTACCTAATTGAAAGTTTGGTGGTTGAAATCCATCCAGAAGTGCCTTAGAAGAAAGATCTGGCGATCAGTTCTGAAACATCAGCCATTGAAAATTCTACACAGTAGTTATCTTCTGACACACATGTGATGACCCTGACTTGGAATCAACTCAATGACAGTTGGTTTGGTTTTGCTTTAGACATTTGAACAAATAGATAGACCCATTAATGATTTATTTGTTTTGAATTTTCATAATAAGGTTCAAAATTATTCCAGGAGTCAGATACTAGTCAGAGTTGCAAATTAGCTGCCAACCCTCTCTCTTGCCTGGAAAAGTACCAAACATACAAGTAACACCACAAGGCCCAAGCTGGAATTCAATCACATCCTAGAGCAGTACCACTTGATTCATTATTGAGACTATGGGAGCATCTGGTAGATTTGAGACCATAATAAGGAGTTACAGAATAGTAATTTATGCTCCTTCTTAGGGGCTCAATGAGTTTGGGAACTTTAGATTTATAGGACTTACAGGGTATAAGAAGGAAAAATATTGCTATTTTAAATTAATCAATCAACTTTTCTTTAGAAACTGTGGAACAAAAATTGACCTTGCTGAGCCAAGACATGTTGCCAAGATCAATGATACATTTTTAAATCACTTTCCTTAAGCAAATCAGTTTTATAATATGGCAGGAGGGAACCTATGGAAGTCATACCAAAAAGTCATTTCATTGTGAGTCAAGGATGATATAACAACAGAGAATCAAGCAAGCTCATTCTCATCAAATGAGTATTTGAGTGGCCAGAGAGCAAAGATCTAAACTGGACATCTTTGGTGTCATTTACAGACTTTTTATGTCCCACAATGCCTCACCAATGTGTCCTAGTTCTGTGTTAAAATCCATTTCTAGGTACAAAAAGAAAACACACTTGAGACAGGGTGCTTTCAGGATGCTTCTTGTGGTTTAAGTGGCTTAATCCAAGAAACCTGCCAGTTTTCTTCTGCAATTTTATATTCACCTTTTTTCATTATGTTAAAAAGCCACTTTTGTTTTTATATTTTTTCCTCTTCCCTTCTGTCCTCTTATTCCTTTGCTTCCCCTTTTACTCTTCTCCACTTATGTTGCCTTTGATTTTCTAGGGTACTCTCTGCCCTTTCTCTGATTGATATTTGTAGCTCTCTTTGGAATTATCAAACTCTTCCAACCCATGCCCTTTTTTCTCCCTCAGAGAATGCTCTGAAACCCATATTTGAAGGTTTCTCTAGCCATAATAACTATTTGCAGCTTCCTCCATCTCACAGTTGGAAAATCTCAACAAAGAGTGGCTCCTCTGAAGCCGTATGCTGATATAGCTCAAAACCTATTGCTGCTGTTGTTGTTAGGTGCCATTGAGTCCAGTCTAACTCACAGCAACGCTGTGTATAAGGGAAACACTGCCTGGTCCAATGTCATCCTCACAATCATTACTATGGGTTTAAGCCCATTGTTGCAGCTACTGTGTCAATTCATCTCATAGAGGGTGTTCTTCCTTTTTGCTCTACTTTACCAAGTATGATGTACTTCTCCAGGGTCTAGAGCCTCCTGATAACATGTCCAATGTACATGAGATACAGTATCACCATCCTGAATTCTAAAGAGCATTCTGCCTGTACTTCTGAGATAGATTTGTTCATTCTTCTGGCAGTCCATAGTATATTCATTACTCTTTACCATCACCATAATTCAAATGCATAAATTCTCCTTTGGTCTCTCTTTTTCATGTCTAGCTTTTGCATGCTTATGAGGTGATTGAAAAGACACTGGCTTGGGTCATGCACACCTTAGTCATACAGTGTCCTCTTTCTTTCTTCAAATGACTGCCTCTTGGTCTATATACAGGATCCTCATCAGTACAAGTAAGTATTCTGGAATACCAATACTTTGCAATGTTATCTATGTTGTTGTTGTTGTTGTTGTTAGGTGCCGTCAAGTCGTCTCTGACTCATAGCGACAATATGCACAGCAGACAAAACACCACCCGGTCCCGCGCCAGCTCCACGATTCTTGCTATACTTGAGCCCATCGCCACGGCCACTGTGTCAATCCATCTACTTGAGGGCCTCCCCCTCTTTCATCGACCCTCCACCTTATCAAGCATGATATCCTTCTCCAGGGAATGGTCTCTTCTGACAACATGACCAAAGTAGGTGAGACAAAGTCTGGCCATCCTCGCTTCCAAGGAGCATTCTGGCTACACTTCCTCCAGGACAGATTTATTAGTTCTTTAAGCAGACCATGGGGCTTTCAGCATTTTTCATTAGCACCACAACTCAAAAGCATCAATTCTTTTGTGGTCTTCCTTATTCGTTGTCCAGCTCTCAGGTATCTGAGGCAATTGAAAATATCATGGCTTGTGTCAGGCGCACATTAGTCCTCAAGGAGACATCTTTGTTCCTCGGCACTTGAAAGAAGTCGTTTGCAGCCAACTTGCCCAGTGCTATATGTCATCTGATGTCCTGACTGCTGCTTTCATTAACGTCAATTGCAGAACCAAGCAATGTGAAACAACTTCAGTCTTTTTTCCATTTATTGTGATGCTGCTTCTAGATCCAGTTGTGAGGATTTTTGTTTGCTTTATATTGAGATGTAGTCCATACTGTAGACTGTTGTCTTCAATCTTCATCAGTAAGTGGTTCAAGTCATCTTCATTTTCAGCAAGCAAAGTTGTGTCACCAGCATATCGCAGGTTGTTAATGATTCTTCCTCTAATCTTGATGCCACGTTCTTCTTCATATAGTCCAGCTTCTCAGATTATTTGCTCAGCATGTAGATTGAATAAATGTGGTGAAAGAATACAACCCTGACATATTCCCTTCTTGATTTTAAACCATGCAGTGTCCTCTTTTTCTGTTCAAATGACAGTGTCCTTGTCTATGTACAGGTTCTTGATGAGTGCCATGAAGTGTTCTGGAATTTCCATTCTTCTCAATGTTATCCACAATTTGTTATGATCCACACAACTGAATGTTTGTGCATAGTCAATAAAACACAAGTAAACATCTTTTTGGTATTGTTTGCTTTCAGCCAAGATCCTTCTGACATCAGCAATAATATCCCTTGTTCTATGTTCTCTTCTGAATCTAACTTGCACCTATGGAAGTTCTCTGTCAATATACTGCTGCAACCATTTTTGAATTATCTTCAGTAAGATTTTCCTTGCATGCAATATTAATGATATGTTTGATAATTTCCACATTCTGTGAGATCACCTTTCTTTGGAATGGGTACAAATATGGATCTCTTCCAGTCAGTTGGCCAGTCTTCCAAATCTCTTGGCATAACCAAGTCAGTGCCTCCAGTGGGATATCCACTTGTTGAAACATCTCAATGGTTATTCCGTCAATTCCTGGAGCCTTGTTCTTTGCCAAATCCTTCAGTGCAACTTTGACTTCTTCCTTCAATACCATTGGTTCTTGAACATATGCCACCTCCTGAAATGCATGAAGATTGAACAGTTCCTTTTGGTACAGTGACTCTGTGTATTCCTTCCATCTTCTTTTGATGTTTGCTGCATGATTCAATATTTTGCCCATAGAATCTTTCAATGCTGCAACTCGAGGTTTAATTATTTTCCTCAATTCTTTAAGCTTGAGAAATGCCAAGCGTGTTCTTCCCTTTTGGTTTTCTAACTCCAGGTCTTTGCACATTTCATTACAGTAATTACCTTGGTCTGCTTGATCTGCTCTTTGAAATATTCTGTTCAGGTCTTTTATCTTGTCATTTCTTCCCTTTGCTTTAGCTACTCTCTGCTCAAGGGCAAGTTTCAGAGTCTCTTCTGTCATCCATTTTGGTCTTTTTTTCTTTTCTCATCTTTTTAATGACCTATTGCTTTCTTCATGGATGATGTTCTTGATGTCATCCCACAATTCTTCTGGTTTGTGGTCATTGGTGTTCAATGCCTCAAATCTATTTAGATTGTCTCTAAATTCAGGAGGGATATATTCAAGGTTATATTTTGGCTTTTGTGAATTTGTTTTAATTGTCTTCAACCTCAAGTTGAACTTGCATTGAGCAGTTGGTGGTCTGTTCCATAATCAGTTCCTGGCCTTGTTTTAGCTGAAGATACTGAACTTTTCCAATGCCTCTTGCCACAGATGTAGTCAATATGATTCTTGTGTACTCTGTTTAGTGAAGTCTACATGTATAGCCACCATTTGTGTTGTTCAAAAAAGGTATTTGCAATGGTCAGTCATTGGTCTTGCAAAATTCTATCATGTGATCTCCAAAGTTATTTCTGTCACCAAGGCCAAATTTTCCAGGTACCAGGGATGCTTCTTTGTTTCCAACTTTTGCATTCCAGTCACCAGTGATAAGTGATAATTAACACAACTGGATTGCACATTTGGTCAATTTCAGACTGCAGAAGTTGATAAAAATCTTCTATTTCCTCATCTTTGGCTTTGCAGTTGGTGGATAAATTTGAATAATAGTCGTATTAACTGATCTTCCTTGTAGGCGTATGGATATTATCCAATCACTGACAGCATTGTACTTCAGGACAGATCTTGAGACATCCTTTGTGATGATGAATGCCATGCCATTCCTCTTCAAATTGATTCAGAATGGCCAAAACTGGTCCATTTCACCTCACTAAAGCTTAGGATATCAATCTTTATGCATTTCATTTTTGACAACTTCCAATTCTCCTAAATTCATCCTTCATATATTCCATGTTCTGATTATTAATGGATGTTTGCAGCTGTTTCTCCTCAATTTGAGCTTTGCCATATCAGCAAATGGAGGTCTCAAAAGCTTTACTTTATTCATATCAGTAAGGTTGGTTCTACTCTGATGATGCAGCTCTTTCCCAGTCGTATTTTGAGAGCTTTCCAACCTAAGGTGCTAGTCCTTTTGCGTTGTGTCATATGATGTTTCCGGGCTATTCATAAAGTTGCACAGTAATGTAACAGTGTTTCTCTGCTATTCATAAGGTTTTCCTTGGCCAATTCTTGAGAAGTGGATGACCTCCTCCTTCTCCCTAGTCTGTCTCAGCGTGTAAGCTGCGTTGAAACCTGTGCACCATGTGCAACCCTGCTGGCATTTGAAACACCATGGTACAGCCTCAAGCCTCATAGCAACACACAAGCCACCACAGTACAACAAACTGACAGACGAGTTTGTCTCCCTTAGCTGTTTGAAACCTCTCTGCCCTCCTCTGCTTTCTAGACTTTGGGGGTGGGGTTTGTGTTCCACCCCTTATCTTGATCCCTGCTACTGCTTGATCAGTCTTGTCACCTGGTTTTTCTTTCCCTCCATGTTATCTATAACTTTTTATAATCTACACAGCCAAATGCCTTTACATAGTCAATAAAACACAGGTAAACATCTTTCTGGTATTCTCTGCTTTTGGCCAATGATATTCCTAATTCCATTTCCTCTTCTAAACCTGGCTTGAATTTCTGGCAGTTCCTTGTCGATGTACTACTGCAATAATTTTAGAATTATTATTATAATTAGATAATTATTTTAATTATCTTTAGAAAAATTATCTTTTCATGTGATTAATGATGTTGTTGTTGTTAGGTGCCATTGAGTCATTTCCAACTCATAGCAATGCTATGTACAGCAGAACGAAACACTGCCCTGTCCTGTGCCAGCCCCATGATCCTTGCTATACCTGAGCCCGTTGTTGCAGCTACTGTGTCAATCCATCTTTTTAAGAGCCTTCTCTTTTTTTGTTGACCCTCCACTTTACCAAGCATGATATCCTTCTCTAAGGAATGGTCCCTTCTTACAACATGACCAAAGTAAGTGAAACGAAGTGTGACCATTCTCTCTTCTAAGGAGGTTTGGCAGCACTTCTTCCAGGAAAGATTTGTTAGATTTTTTGGCAGTCCATAGTACTTTCAGCATTCTTCACCACAACAACTCAAAAGCATCAACTCTTCTTCAGTCTTCATTATTCATTGTTCAGCTCTCACATGCATATGAGGCTATTGAAAATACTATGACTTGTGTTAGGCACATCTTAGTCTTCAAGGAGATATCTTTGCTCTTCAGCACCTGAAAGAGGTCTTTTGCAGCATTAATTTTGCAAATTAATAATAATGTTTGCTAATTTCTGCATTCTGGTGGATAACCTTTCTTTGAAATGAAAATATGGATCTCTTCCAGTTTAGTGGCCAGGTAGCTCTCTTCCAAATTTCTTAATATAGACAAATGAGGGCTTCTAGAGTTATATCCATTTGTGGAAGCAGTTCAATTATTATTCCATTAATTCCTGGAGCCTTATTATTATTATTATTATTATTTATTTATATTTTTTTTTTGGCCAATGCCTTCAGTACAACTTGCACTTTTTCTTTCAGTACCATAGGTTCTCGGTCATATGCTACCTCTTGAAATGGTTGAATGTTAATCAATTCTTTTTGATGCAGTAACTCTGTGTATTCCTTCCATCATCTTCTTTTGACACTTCCTGCTCCATTCTTTTTTTTTTTTTTTTTTAACCTATAGAATATTGCAGGAGGCTGGCAGTTCAAACCTACCAGCCACTCCTTGGAAGGAAGGTTGGGCAATCTAATTCCATAGTGATACTGCTTCGGAAACCCAAGGAGGGGTCGTTATGAGTCAGGTCTAACTTGACGGCACATAACAACAGCAACAACAACCAAATATTGCAACTCAAGGTCTGAGTATTTTCGATTCTTGCAGATTAAAAAATGTCATGAGTGTTCTTTTCATTTGGTTTTCTGGCTCCAGATCTTGAGAGTAATTTCCTTTTTCTTCTCAAGACACCCTTTGAAATCTTCTGTTGAACTCTTTTATGTCATCATTTCTTCCATTCCATTTAGCTACTCTCCATTCAAGAGTAAGTTTCATAGTCTTGTCTGATATCCATGTTGGTCTGTTTTTCTTTTCTTATCTTTTCAGTGACCTTTTCCTTTCATCATATATGATGTTCTTGATGTCATCAACAACTCATCTGATCATTGGTCAATGGTGCTCAGTGCATCAAATTCATACTTTGTACATTCTATATTCCAATTACTAATATATGTTTGCAGCTGTTTCTTCTAATTTTGAGTCATGCAACAACAGCAAATGAAGGTTCTGAAAGTTATATTCCATCCACATCAACAAAGTTAACTCTACTTTGAGAAGGTAGCTCTTCTCCAGTCTATTTTGAATGTTTTCCAATCTGAGGGGCTCATCTTCTAGCACTGTACCAGAGAATGTCCTACTGCCATCCGTAAGGCTTTCAATGATATATATATTTTTTTCCTTTTGAAAGTAGATCTCAAGGTATTTTTTTCTTAGTCTGTCTTAGTCTGGAAGTTCTGTTGAAACCTGTCCACCATATGGTTAACCCTGCTGGTATTTGAAATGCTGGTTGCATATCTTCTAACATCACGGCAAAATGCAAGACACCACAATAGAATAAGCTGACAGACAGATGGTGGAACCAAATCTTAGATCATTATAATTTGGTTATTGTTGTTGTCAGGTGCCGTCGAGTCATTTTCAACTCATAGCGACCCTATGCACAGCAGAATGAACACCGCCTGATCCCATGCCAGCTCCATGGTCTTTGCTATACTTGAGCCCATTGTTACAGCCACCATGTCAATTCATCTCATGGAAAGCCTTCCCCTTTTTCATCGACCCTCCACCTTACCAAGAATGACACCCTTCTCCAGGGAATAGTCCCCTCTGACAATGTGACCAAAGTAGGTGAGACGAAGTCTGGCCATCCTCACTTCCAAGGAGCATCTTGGCTGCACTTCCTCCAGGACAGAGCTGTTAGTTCTTTTAGCAGTCCATGGTACCTTCAGCATTCTTCGCCAGCACCCAACTCAAAAGCATCAACTCTTCTCCGGTCCTCATTCATTGTCCAGCTCTCACATGCATACGAGGTGATTGGAAATATCATGGCCTGTGTCAGGCTCACCTTAGTGCTCAAGGAGACATCCCTGCTCCTCAGCATTTGAAAGAGTTCCTTCACAGCCGACCTGACCAGTGCTACTCATCGTCTAATGTCCTGACTGTTGCTTCCATTGGCATCGATTGTAGAACCAAACAATGTGAATTCTTTGAAAACCTCAATATTTTCTCTATTTCTCATGATGCTGGTCCAATTGTGAGGATTTTTGTCTTCTTTATATTGAGATGTAATCCATACTGCAGACTGTGTTCTTCAATCTTCATCAGTAAGTGTCTCAAGTCATCCTCACTTTCAGCAAGCAAAGTTGGTATCCTCCTTTGTATGAAGTGCAAGAACATTTATCATTTGCATCATTCTTGCCTTACAATGGCTCTTTTCACTGGTAATAAAAAGATTCTCAAGAATGACTGATCTTCAAGCCCATTCTTGGACTACAAAAGTGTAAAGTTTCACAGTCCCCTTAGTTGTGTGAAAACCAGTTGCCATCAAGTTGATTCTGACTCATTGCTACCCCATCAGTGTCTAAGTAGGACTATGCTCCACAGGGTTTTCAATGGCTCATTTTTCAGAAATAGTTCACCAGGACTTTTTTTCCAAGGCACTTTTCAGGGGACTCAAATCTCCAACCTTTTGGTTACACTCTAATGTGTTAACTATTTGCCCAGACAACTTGGAAGAAACAATGCCAAACACTTTAGGGATGATAGTAGAAGCTTAGTCAGTTGGCCAGGTAGCTGTATTCTAAATCTCTTGGCATAACCAAGTGAGTGCCTCCAATGAGGCATCCGTTTGTTGAAATATCTCAATCGGTATTCCATCAATTCCTGGAGCCTTGTTCTTCGCCAATTCTTTCATCGCAGCTTTGACTTCCCCCCTCAGTACCATTGGTTCTAGATCATATGCCACCTCCTGAAATGGATGAAGATTGATCAGTTCTTTTTGGTACAGTGACTCTGTGTATTCCTGCCATCTTCTCTTGAT